>NW_016807380.1:306836-360645 GCF_001698545.2 Rhinopithecus bieti | reverse complement strand
GCAGCCTCTTGAGAATTTAACTTGGAAGATATTAAAAGAGAAGATTTAAGATGGTAAAAAAATTATCTCTGAAAACAAAAAGTATAAGGCTATTATTCATACTCATGAAGCAGATACTTCCCCCCACTGTGAGTCTGTTGTGCTCTTTTCTCTGAGTTCTGTGATCTTTCCATGACTCCTTTTTTGACTTCTGAAAGCACATTCAGGGCCCGTCTGTGTTTATTGAAACACATGACCTGATAAACTTGCGATTGCAGAGCTGGTCGTTCCTCTATCTGTAGGGAATGTTTCACACTGCACTTAAACCCTAATCCTCCCAAAGATAATCCATAGGATTAAAGGCTCTAGCACTGTCATTCTGGTGTTTTGGTTAGTTCACTATTTAAAACGCTTGCCTTTTTCTGAACCGAAGTTGCCTTCAATGTATTTCACTCCCTCCCAAGGTTGCTTGATGAGCTGACAATTGATTCCTACAGTCTCGCTGGCAAATGAGGAATTCTTACAATTTACTACTATCTAAATACAATTCTATTTTTGCAGTATCTCAATGCCCTAGTTTGGTCCCCTTGCTTCTTCTTTATAATGATTTAGCTTTTCTCACCTTTTCTCTACTTGTTGAGGGAGATTGACTCTAGGAATAATGTGGACAGGCTTGATTTCATCTGTATCAAAAATTATTTAAGTCCATAAAATCTATATGTATGGACATTCACAGTGCCTGATATTAGCTACCTTTTGTTGAGTGCTTATGCGAACCAAACACTAAGCTAAAAAATTTACATATATTATCTTATCACATCCTTACAGCACCCACTTGAAGCATGTTATGGGCTGAACTGTGTGACCCTCCCTAATTGGTATGCTGCAGTCTTAACCCCTAGTCCCTCAGGATGTGATCTTATGTGGCCTTTAGAGAGGTAATAAAGGTAAAATGAGATGATTAAATTGTGTCCTTATAAAAAGGGGAAATTTGGATACAGGCATGTGTGTGGGGAGAACATCATGTGAACATGAGGACAGCCATCTATAAGCCAAGGGGAAAGTTCCAAAAGAGATCCTTCTCTCACAGCCCCTAGGAGAAACCAACTCTGCAGACAGTATGATCTCAGCCTTTTAGCCCCCAGAATTGTGAGATGATACTTTTCTGTTGTTTAAGTAACCCCTCTCCAAGTTTGTGGTGCTTTGTTATAGCAATCCTAGAAGACTAATGCAAGAGAGTATTACTATTAACCCCACTCTACAGATGAATAAGCTGAGGTGCAGAAATGTAACTGACATGTGCAAGGACATAAAGTAAATAAGGGCAAAGCTGAGATTTGAACCCAGTTCAATCTCACCTGAGAACCTGCTCCCTTGTTGTCATGTCACCTATTTGCCTAGTCTCTGGCTAGCCCGCAAGACTAACTTATTATTGTATTAATCCTAAAGAGTTAAATCACCGGCAAAATGTACCTCCTTGAATTTTGTAACTACACAGCAAAACAACAGTCACTTAAAAGCCATATTGAAATTATTTTTACGTTTAAGAACTTTTTTGCGGGGGGAGGCAGGGAAAAGGCATAGCTGGGAGATAGATGCACTTATTACTGAGAAATTGTTCCTGGGGCACCCAGAGCAATATTTCTTAGCCTAAAGCTGTCAAGTCAATATTGCCCAACAAATGGGCTTCTTTAGTCATTGTCGCTCCCTGCAATGTGGGGCTCTGAGACTCAGTTTAGTCATTTGCTGGGATACTTCTTGAGACTGGTTAGGCCAGCACAATCTGATTTCTTTCCTTTTGTTCATGCCAGAAAGTGATGGAAAGGCAGAACAAGCACTAAATCACTTCTATTCCGTGTGTTCAAAGGCTGGTTTTAAGTTACTTTCTGTGAAACAGTTGAGCCTAAATTTACTTGATCTGGATACAAAAGTTTCTCTGTGGAAACATATTGGGCTTATTAGAGACTCTCCCAGGGTAGGACAGCAGTTTGGATTATGTAGCAAAATATTTCAAACCAAGTACTATGTGCTAATGGTTTATATACATGTGATGATAAGATAAAAGGGCCTTTTGGAGTTATGCTCGAAGACACTAATTAAATTCGCATCAACAAGTCAACATATTGGTCTCATATGGATTTGAGCACTTTGGAAATGCTTTTGTTTTGATACAATTAATTAAATTCACACATTTTGCTGATATTGAATAGTCACCTTAAAACACAGATGGCAAAAATTGAAGCTTTGAACAGCACTTTTGAATGCATTTCTGTGTTGCTGAGTAAATTAGAATAGTTTTTCCTTTCAAGGAGCTAATTGACTCAAATTTTCAAAATTTCATGGCAGATAGTGAACAGTTGATTCTTTCTCAACAAATTCAATCCAAATGATGCATGCTTTTACTTAACTGCTACAGGCTTAACTGCAGTTTTAAATTATTCTCAATGCAGAGGCAATAAAGCATTTCAGTAAATACGTCTCAGAGGAGAATTTAAGAAGAAAAAGCACAAGTATTCCCAGTAACCACTGTTCAGGTCACTGTTTGAAACTACAAGGCACATGTCAAAGAATTATGACCTGCCATGGGCAGTATTTTTCAGTTAGGAGTTTATAAATATCTCAAGGGCCTGAAGAAATGACTCCAAACAGAAAACGAGTAAACCCTACAGGAATACTTCATTTGAAAACTAAATATCTGCAGCCTTGTCTTGTCAATAAAATTGGATTTCTCTCTGTTATTATGTTGTTTCTACTTATGACTGCATCATAATGGAAATCTAGGGAGAAAAGCACGTGTATGGAGTCTTCAACATGGCTGTGCCTTAGCAACAGGAGCTACTTGCCAAAATGAAGGAGTTTGCTTCCTGACATTCCTTCTCCTTGTTCTTGGCTCCTTAAATCATGAATTGCAAAAGGCCAAAAGGATTTGCTCATTTTGCCCAGCTTGAAAACGTAATCTATGCTTTAGAACACTAAGATGGATAATTAAATTCGCTTCAGTAGATGTTGATCTAGTGATGATTGTGCATAAAGCCCTGCATTTGGTGCTGGCAAGCTGGTGGGAAAGAGGCAGGGTGGCAGAGGCGACAATGATAAAGAGATGAGTGAGAGATGGTGTCTACCCTCTCGAATAATAGCTAACATTTAGTGAATACATCCTATGCCCCAGACACTGTGCTAAGCACTTGAAACCCCTTACTTAATTTAATGACTCTGTAGGTGGGTGCTATTTGTTTACACATTACACAGATGATAAAACTGAGGCTCAGAGAAATCAAGTAACTGCTGCTGCTTCTCATTCACCTTTGCTGGCACATCTTCCTCTCCACCTGACTCTGCAGCACCCCAGGGCTTAGTATTTGGCTCTCTTCTTGGTCTATACTCACTCACCTCATGATCTTATTTAGTTTTGTGGCTTTAGATACCACATATATTTTTAATAGGCATCTCAGACTTTACAGGTCCTAAATAGAGATCCTGATCTTCCCCCTCCTTAAGAAGTGCTCCTTCCCTTGTCTTCCCAGTCTGAGCTGATGGAAACTTCATTCTTCCTCTTCTTAGGCTAAAATATCTTTTCTCATATCTTTTGAGTGTATCTAGAATCTGACTACTCTTCATCTTCAAGGCTACCATTTTGGTCTGAGCCACTGTCTTCTATTGCCTGAATGACTACTGTAGCTTCCTAACAAGCCTCTCAACTTCTTTCCTGAAGGTTATTGCTGTGTAATAAATTGCCACAAACTTAGCAGCTTAAAACACTCATGTATTATCTTGCAGTTTTGTAAATCAGAAGTCCAGAGGGCTCAGATGGGTTCTCTGCTTAGGGTTTCAAAAGGCTGAAGTCAAAGTGTCAGCCAGGCTGGACTCTTACTTGAAAGCTTTGGGGGCAAAATCCACTCCAAGCTCATTTAGGCTGTAGGCAGAATCCAGATACTCATGGCTGTAGGTCTGAGGACTGTTTTCTTGCTGGCTGCCGGCTGGGGGTCACTCTGGAATGCTACAGGCTACACACATTTCTTCTCAAGCAGTCCTCTCCATCTTCAAAGCCAGCAATGGCATACCAAATTCCCCTTGTGCTTCAGATCCATCTAACTCCCTCTTTTGCTACCAGCTGGAGAAAACCCTCTGCTTTTATTATTATTATTAAATTATACTTTAAGTTCTGGGGTACATGTGCAGAACATGCAGGTTTGTTATATAGGTATACACGTGCCATGGTGGTTTGCTGCACCCATCAACCCATCATCTACATTAGGTATTTCTCCTAATGCTATCCGTCCCCTAGCCCCCCAACCCCCAACAGGGCCCGGAGTGTGATGTTCCCCTCCCTGTGTCCATGTGTTCTCATTGTTCAACTCCCACTTATGAGTGAGAACCTGCGGTGTTTGGTTTTCTGTTCCTGTGTTAGTTTGCTGAGAATGATAGTTTCCAGTTTCATCCATGTCCCTGCAAAGGACATGAACGCATCCTTTTTTATGGCTGCATAGTATTCCATGGTGTATATGTGCCACATTTTCTTTATCCAGTCTATCACTGATGGACATTTGGGACTAGGTTTTATGCCCCACATGCATTAGGTATTTGTCCTAATGCTCTCCCTCCCCTTGCCGCCCACCCCTCTACATGCCCCTGAGTGTGATGTTCCCCTCCCTGTGTTCATGTGTTCTCATTGTTCAACTCCCACTTATGAGCAAGAACATGCAGTATTTGGTAATATACATTTTTAATGTTTGTATCCCATCCTAACAGTGGATAGCACAGTCCTTCACATGTAGAAGAACATAGTTAACATTGTTAAACCAATGAATATCCATTTTAAAATTTATGTAAGGGCTGCTTTACAATTAATGTTCTATGCCAGAGGAATTTCCAAGGACAGAATGTAAAAAAGGGTAATGTCCTCCTATCCTCAAGTAGCTCAGAGTTTAATTAGGAGAGTCAGACATGTAGTGAGTGCTGTAAGAGAAAAAGAAATGAAGCACATACATATGTGTGTGTGTGTGTGTATATATATATATATATATATATAATCTCATTTAGTCTGTACAATAAAGCTTTAATGTTGATATTCTTATTTACTCCATTGAGTTCCCAAAGAATCTCAGGCTGTGGGAGTTCAGGAAACTTGCCTAAGATCACTCAGCTAGAAAAGTGACAGAGGCTGGCTGGCAACTGAAGTCCTCTTTCCTCTAAAGGTTCCTGCCTCTGCTACACAGTGGACAATTAGCAGTATGAAACAAAAAAATGAAGAAGGTTTATTTTTCTTGCCATTATATAATTCATTCTCTCTCTCTCTTTCTTATTCCTCCTCCCACATTTTGATGATTTAATATTCAAAACCTTGTGTCATGAGCAGAGTATGTGAAGATGGAAATTGGAACCTAGCCCTTGTGACTCTTAATTGAGTGATTTGTTTTGACTGCAAACACACTTTTCAATTACTCACCTTAAGTTTTCAACTGCCAAGACAGCACTGATATCACTTGATGGGAGCACATACAAATTCTTATGGGATTGGAGTAGGAGGAAGATGATTTGATAAATCTAAAATTACTAGGAAACAGTAACAGTCAAAATTTAAATTTTTTATGCTCCTGAAAGTTTATGTCATGCAACTGTATTTGGAAAAGATGATATGATTCTTAATTTTAGATTCATTTGTATAGTTTCAATATATTCCATAGTTAGAACTTATACTTTATAGTTATAAGACTATATATCTATATAGTCAGGGAGACTCAGACAATTTATTCTAAAATAATAACACTAATGCCTTTTGGCTAAATTCAGGAGGGTACAGCTTGACAGACCCTGACTTTATATCCACGATGTGCATTCTTATTTCCCACCCAGGGATTTCACTGTTGACGTTGAGGCATGAGACACAGTAAAAATCCACCGTAGCCGGTAGGCAACTCAGAGGTGCTAGGTAGGGTCTTAATACCCTGAGGAGAGAACCATTGACCAATGGGAGATGGGAGCTGGTGGATAAATTCTTCTTTCCTCCCCCAGTTGACTGAGAACGACCTTCATCTCCATGCAACTGCCTTTGTGTCTGCTTTCAATGTCTTTATTCTCTACCTTCACCACTTTTCAGCTGGCAAAAAAGTTCCTCTGCCATCATCTCTTAAGCCACAGCTTTCATACCTTTCCCTGTTTCTGCTGCCCCTGCCTTCTCCTTATTTACTGCCTTCCATCTCATCCTTCTCTTGCCCCCTGCTCTGGCACTGAGAAAGCTATCACTTTGTCTTTTTAACCCAATCTCAAAGCCCTCACTGTGCTCAGTAGCCCTGATCTACTTAGATGATAACAACAACAACAACACCAACAACAATGGAGTCTCGCTCTGTCGCCCAGGCTGGAGTGCAGTGGCTGGATCTCAGCTCACTGCAAGCTCTGCCTCACCGGTTTACGCCATTCTCCTGCCTCAGCCTCCTGAGTAGCTAGGACTACAGGCGCCCGCCACCTCGCCCGGCTAGTGTTTTTTTTGTATTTTTTAGTAGAGACGGTGTTTCACCATGTTAGCCAGGATGGTCTCAATCTCCTGACCTCGTGATCCACCCGTCTCGGCCTCCCAAAGTGCTGGGATTACAGGCTTGAGCCACTGCGCCCAGCCAACAAAAATATTTTCTTATTTTTAAAATGTTTTAAAGTTTTTTTTGGAGACAGGGTCTTGCTCCATTGCCCGGAATAGAGTCCAGTGGTACTATCATAGCTCATTGCAGCCTTGAATTCCTGGGCTCAAGTTATCTTCCTACCTCAGCCTCCTGAGTTGGGACAACAGGAGCATGCCACCATGCCCTGCTAATTTTTATTTTTTTATTCTTTTGAAACAAGGTCTCACTCTGTTGCCCAGGCTAGAGTACAGTGGCATGATCACGGCTCACCACAGCCTCGACTTCCCCAGCTCAAGGGATGCTTCTGCCTTAGGCCCCCAGCAGCTTAGACTACAGGAGTACGCCACCACGTCTGGCTAATTTTTGTGTTTTGTGTAGAGACAGGGTTTTGCCATGTTGTCCAGGCTGGTCTTGAACTCCTGGCTCAAATGATCCACTTGCCTCGGCCTCCCAAAGTGATGATATAGCAGGCGAAAGCCGCCACACCAAGCCTCTTCATTTTATTTTATTTTATTATTTTATTTTATTTTATTTTGTAGAGACAGTGTCTTACTATGTTGACTAGGCTGATCTGAAACTTCTGGCTTAGGGAGTTCTTTCTGCCTTGGTCTCCCAAAGCTCTGGGATTACAGCTGTGAACCATCACACCTGGCCTTGTTTTCTTTTTAACCTAGAGGACTCCATATAAAAGTGCTTTAGTTCCAGATGAGTCACTACAAAAGGAATACAGTCATGGTAATTTAGAGTGAGAAGAAATTTAGAGATTATCTAGTTATCAAACTCCCTTGCTTTATAGATGAAGAAATTGAGCTTCAAGAGAGAAATGAGGCCGGGCGCGGTGGCTCAAGCCTGTAATCCCAGCACTTTGGGAGGCCGAGACGGGCGGATCACAAGGTCAGGAGATCGAGACCATCCTGGCTAATACGGTGAAACCCCCGTCTCTACTAAAGAATACAAAAAACTAGCCAGGCGACGAGGCGGGCGCCTGTAGTCCCAGCTACTTGGGAGGCGGAGGCAGGAGAATGGCGTGAACCCGGGAGGCGGAGCTTGCAGTGAGCTGAGATCCGGCCACCGCACTCCAGCCTGGGCGACAGAGCCAGACTCCGTCTCAAAAAAAAAAAACAAAAAAAAAAACAAAAAAAAAAAAAAAAAAAACAAAACAAAAAAAAAGAGAGAGAGAAATGACATGCACATGTTTACATGCTGTTCCAGTTATCTATTACTGCATAACAAATCACCTTAAAACATAATAGCTTAAAACAACAACTTTATTATACCTAAACATTTTGTAGGTTAGTAATTAGGGCAGAAATCAGCTGGGTGGTTCTTTCCATGTGGCTGACTGAGGCCACCTGGTGGTATTTAGCAGGCAGATGGCTGTCTGGAGGGTTCAAGATTGGTTCAGCCATGTCTCACATTTAGGGTGGATAGGCTGGAAGACTGGGCTCAGTTGAGACTCAATCGGAGTACCTACATGTGACTTCTGTTTCATGATGGTCTCAGGGTAGTTCGACTTTGTACCTGACAGTTCAGGACTCCCAGAGAGAGAGAGTGTTCCAAAAGACTAAAAATAGAAGCTGCCAATTTCTTAAGTTCTTGGTCCAGATAAGATCAATCAGGGAGAGTGGGAGTAAAGCTGAAGAATGAAAAATCTTCAATAAATGTTTAATTGAATCTAAGAGAGTTTTTTAATACTGATTTTCATGAAACTCTGACTTTTCCATTAATTGGAATCAGTGTCTGAATCACACTAAAGCCCTGAAGGAGAAAGAATGGAAATTATTCTGGATGCTACCATTGGTGTTATTTGCATGTCCATCTCTGTTACTTTTTAATTTTTTTAGAGACAGGAAGGTCTCGTTATGTCACCCAGGCTGGAGTGTGGTGACTACTGACAGGCATGATCATTGCACACTATAGCCTTTAACTCCTGGGCTCAAGTGATCCTCCTGCCTCAGTCTCCCAAGTAGCTGGGACTAAGGTATACGCCACTGCACCTGGCTCCTCAGTTACATTTATTGACTTCTATTTTTCTTCCTCTTGCTTCCTACCTGTGGGCTGTCCCAAGGTTCAGTCCATCACTTGCTGTACTCTAGGGACTCTGTTTCATGGAAAGTTATTCTATTATCACAATTTAAGAAGACTTATGTTAACTATTTCTAAACAAACTTCTTTGTTCTCTCACTTACTTAAACTCCAAGCTTTTCCTCCCAATTCTATTTGAAATAGTTCTAATTGGATGGTTCTAATCTCACTCTGTCTCAGATTCAAAGTATCAAAATAAGAGTAGTATCTCAAAAACAAAGTAATCATCTCCTGAAAACTAGCTTCTCCCAAGCTCCTTCTTTTTCTTTATAATTATTCTTATTATTCCAGGCTTAGAACTTTGGTGTCATCCTAACTTTCCCCATTCTTTATTATAAACTATGTTTATAGATCAATTTCTGTTATAGTTTCTATCTTTCAACATTTCTATTAGATTCATACCATTTTGTTCATTACACTGCCATTAGCATTGTCTGAAACTTCACCACCTTACACTGCAGTAACATTCTCATTTGCCTTTGTGGCTCACCTTTCCTCCCTTCAGTCTGTCTTGCATACTGCTGTCAGACTAATATCTTTCTTTCTTTCTTTCTTTCTTTTTTCTTTTTGTGAGACAAGGTATCGCTCTGTTGCCCAGGCTGGAGTGTAGTGGCGCGATCTCGGCTCACCACAAGCTCTGCCTCCCGGGTTCACGCCATTCTCCTGCCTCAGCCTCCCAAGCAGCTGGGACTACAGGCTCCCACCACCACGCCGGCTAATTTTTTGTATTTTCGTGGAGACGGGGTTTCACCGTGTTAGCCAGGATGTTCTCGAGCTCCTGACCTCGTGATCTGCCGGCCTCGGCCTCCCAAAGTGTTGGGATTACAGGCGTGAGCCACCGCGCCTGGCCTGTCAGATTAATTTTCAGGTGATTGCATTATGTGAATTCTTTTCTAAAAGAAATCTATAAAATGTATTGTCATTATGTGTTCAAATACAATGTCTCCGACAGAGGTCTTAAGGTCCTCTGTCCCCAGTTCCCACCCTCCATACCTACCCTATTTAGCCCTTTTTACCTATACAACTTTATTTCCCAATGTCATTCAAGGAAAATCTCGATAGCATTATTTTTTCTTTTTCTCTTGTTTTCCCTTCAGCGAGAGTACAGGCAATATAACTTTCTGGTTGATAGCTCAGGATCTGGAGTTAGACGGGTTTGAATCCTGTCTTGCCACCATAATGACCTTGATCAAATTAATTTATTATTATTATTATTATTATTATTTTTGAGGCAAGTTTTCACTCTGTTGCTCAGGCTGGAGGGCAGTGGCGTGATCATGGTTCACTGCAGGCTTGACCTCTCCAGGCTCAGGTGATCTTCCCACTTCAGCCTCCCTAGTAACTGGGACTATAGGCAGGTGCCACCATGCCCGGATAATTTATTTTTGTATGTTTTGTAGAGACGAGGTCTCGCTAGGTTGCCCAGGCTGCTCTCGAACTCCTGGGCTCAACTGATCCGCTGCCTCGGCATCCCAAAGTGTTGGGATTACAGATGTGAGCCAGCACGCCCAGCCAATCAAAATAATTTCTGATCCTTAGTTGCCCATTTGAAAAACAGGGATAATAACAGGGTTGTTATGCAAATGAAAAGAGATAATACATGCAAAGCAATATAATGTTGACTATTATTACTTCAATCTTCTTTTATCCCTCCACCTAACCGTTTTTCAACTTTGTACCATTCATTGCTCTTGTTGCATGTTGTGCTTACTATTACAATATTTGCCACACTATCTTGAATTTTCTTCCTACCCCCTTGAAGGTAAGAACAGGATCTTATTCATAGTGATATTCCCAGTGTCTGGCATGTAAAAGTTGCTTGTCAAAGAACGAAGTTTTGGCCAGGCATGGTAGTAGCTCACACCTGTAATCCTAGTACTTGGGGAGGCCAAGGCGGGAAGATTACTTACGCTTAGAAGTTCGAGACCAGCTGGGACAATTTGGCGAAAACCCATCTCTCCAAAAAAAAAAAAAAAAAAAATTAAAATAAAAAATGATAATAATAAGAATTGGCTGGGTGTGGTGGCTTGCACATGAAGGGGCTGATGCAGGAGGATCACTTGAGCCCAGGAGGTCAAGGTTGCAGTGAGCTGTTTGTGCCACTGCACTCCAACCTGGGTGACAACATGAGGCCCTGTATCAAAACAAACAAAAAACAAAGTTTCAGCAAATTAAATTTCAAAGCTCTGATTGGGTTATTAGTAACTCATGAACTGGGCAGTGTCTAATCTACAAAATAAAAAGGAGCTCTGATGAGCTAAACAGAGCGAGTGACTTTTATAGGCAGAAAAAAGCAGAAGCAAACAGAAACAAAAAACAAATAGCAGATTGACAATTTCAAGGTTAATTTCCTTACAGGGATATAAGTGAAATCCTGTTGGCCTAATGGGATTTGGCTATCATCTCTTAGGTTTTGGTTTGGTGATGTGAAACTTTACCATGGGTGATTCCATTTTGGACCTGCTATATTTTCTTTAATACGCTTAATAAATGGGTGCTGAGGGAATGAAGTCTTTTTTGGCTATTCTAACCCTAACTAATATTCTCTCTTTTGAATGCATATAATAATTATAGTATTCACTACACAATTTAGCATTTAATTATTTAATGCCTCTTCATTGCTTCATGCATTGTATTTCCCCAATTAGATTAGATATTCCTTGAGGGTACACAGTAATCTAATAAATACATGTTAAACTATAGAAAAACATACAGTAGGCACTTAGTGAATTATTGTTAAATGAATGAGTGAAACACTTTATCTCTTGCCTTTCCATTACTGACTTGCCCATTGGTATGTCTAGAATCTGAGTTGTTAGAAGAAAAATAGGAGAAGAATGGTTGGCTTTTGCTCCTGGATGGTGGTATATAAGTATCCTCTGTCACAAATTCACCTAATTACTTTGGTAAGTTATTTATAAGCTTATGGGAATCACTGTCAAATTTATAATGCACTACCACTTGACAATCAGTTACATAACTTCCTATGTTTCACTTACAGTCTCTCAAATCTTTTTGATAATAATTGCATGGCACACTTAGTATAAGAACAAGCTTATTTAAAGTAGCAAAGAGGTATTCTCCCATTTCAATGAAGCAAAAAGATTTGTCATGACTAAAAGTACAATGAAATATATTTTATAGGCTGAGGTAGTATCATTGATAAGAATTTTGCTTTACCTTGTTATGAAGATTTTCTGTGATAAATGCTGCATAAGTTTTAACATTGCTAATTTTGAAGGTTCTGGCCACTGGTGGCAATGGAGCCTGGGCAAGCTGGAGGTGCTTGGGGTGTGGGGCAGTTGGGCCTTCTGGTCTTGCAAAAAGGTACCATGTGAATAGTGGTCTTTGACCACTGACACTTGCCAGAGCTCGCATGAAGTGTGATTTGAAGATTGAGCCTTCCAGGGAGGAAGTGAGCTAGGAAACAGTTCCTAGCACCTGGGAGCATCCTGTACCTAAGTTTTTTCAGAGGGAGTCCAGGGTCCCCATAGGGATTTCCTCCACTAACTCCATTTCTGGAGCATCTAGATCCTGTCTACCTCTTGTACATTACAGTCACTGCTGAATGTATACTTTTTTTTAAACATAGCTGGGCACAGTGGTTCACGCCTGTAATCTCAGTGCTTTGGGAGGCTAAGGTGGGAGGATGGTTTGACCTTAGGAGTTTGAGGTTAGAGTGAGCTATGATTGCACCACAGCACTCCAGCCTGGGCAATAGAGCAAGAACCTGTCTTTAAAGAACAAAGAAATGTTTTGTGGGCTGTTCAGAAACCAAAGAATATCTTTGGGTAATTTTTAAAATTTTATGTAGGGTGAATTTGAGAACACAGAAAACACTCATCACTCCTAGAGGGCTGTCTACCTTTAGATAAGGCTGGAAAAAGAATAAAAGCTCCGGGTCAGGCACAGTGGCTCACGCCTATAATCCCAGCACCTTGGGAGGCCAAAGCAGGCAGATTGCTTGAGCCCAGGAGATACCAGCCCAGGCAACGTGGAAAAACTCTGTCTCTACTAAAAATACAAAAAAAATTAGCCAGATGTAGTGGTGCCTGCCTGTAGTCCCAGCTACTCGGGAGACTGAGGTGGGGGAATCACCTGAGCTTGGGAAGTTGAGGCTGCAGTGAGCCAAGATTGTGCTACTGTACTCCAGCTTGGGTAACCAGAGTAAGACTCTGTCGAAGAAGAAGGAGGAGGAGGAGGAGGAGGAGAAGGAGAAGAAGAAGAAGGAGGAGGAAGAGGAGGAGGAGGGGGAAGAAGAAGAAGAAGAAGAAGAAGAAGAAGAAGAAGAAGAAGAAGAAGAAGAAGAAGAAGAAGAAGAACAACAACAACAACAACAACAACAACAACAGCAGCAGCAGCTCTGGAGTCACATTTGTCTAAGTCAATTTTAATCCCAGTTTTGCCACTGTGCTGGTCATTATCTTTGGCCTTCCAGGTTGATTCTCTGTCCTTTCTTTGCCCTGGTCTGTGTGCAGGCAAGGTCGACTTCTCTGGTCTACATCACCCCAGCTCCCTTACCCTCTGGCTTCTGGTTGGGTCAGGACACCATAAAGGCACCTTATAAGGTTCCTGTATGGAGATCAGAGGGCACCAGAAAAGAAAGGTCAGAGTATTTATTGTCCACTTCATCCCCCATGGTCATATCCACTGCTAGAGTGACCAGGTTGGCCCAGCTTGCCCAGGACTTTCCTAATTTTAGCACTGAAAGTCCCACACCCAGGATGGTTGGTTGGTCACCTAATCTATTGGCCTTCTCTTCCAAGTTTTTAGCTGGGTTCAGATAAAAGCTCCCTCTCCTTATCTTCATTTCTTCACCTTCTAACCATCTCTCAACCCACTTCTGTCTCTACCAACATGATCCCACCATCCAGCCTCTTCTCTTTTTGTGTGTTGGTTTATCTATCTTTTCATCTATTTTACTATTAATTTCTACATTGATGATTCCCAAATATACATCTATAGCACTCCCCTGCCCTCATATTTGGAGGGCTGACATTTAATAAAGGCTTATTCTGTGGCAGAAACAGTTGCAAGGATTTTATAAGCATTATCTTATTTAATCTTCAGAGTGAGCTTATAAGGTAAGTAACATTATTATCTCTATTTTAGCAGATGAAGAAACCAAACATTTAAAAGGCTAGTAACTGATGGATTAGCCAATTTTCAGACTCTGCCCTATGTGACTTCAGAGCTCCTACCCCTCAGGGAGACCCTGCCTGAGCATCCTCTGTGCTCTCCCTCCTTCTCCTGTTCTGGTTTCCCTGATAACACTCACCTCTGCCTGAAATTTTATGTATATCTATTTGTTTATTGTTGCTCCAAGAGGATAGGCACTTTGTTTTCTTTGCCTCTGTATCACCACTATCTAGAACTGTTATTGTTAAACTTGAGCATGCATCAGAATGATCTGAAAGGCTGGGAAGAACATAGATTGCTGGGCCCCACCTGCAGAGTTTCTTTCTTTCTTTTGTTTTTCAAGATGGAATCTCACTCTGTTGCCCAGGCTGGAATGCAGTGGTGCGATCTTGGCTCACTGCAACCTCTGTCTCCCAGGTTCAAGCGATTCTCGTACCTCAGCTTCCCGAGTAGCTGAGACTACAGGTGGGTGCCACCACCCTGGCTAATTTTTGTATTTTTAGTAGAGATGGGGTCTCACTATGTTGGCCATGCTGGTCTTGAACTCCTGACCTCAAGTTATCTGCCCATCTTGGCCTCCAAAAGTGCTCAGATTACAGGTATGAGCCAACGCACCTGGTCAAGAGCTTCTGATTCAGTATGTCTGATATGTCTGAAGTGGGGTCCAGGAATGTATATTTCTTTTTTTTTTTTTTTTTTTTCAGACAGGGAGTTTTGCTCTGTCACTCAGGCTGGAGTGCAGTGGTGCAATTTCGGCTCACTGCAACCTCCACCTCCTGGGTCCAAGCAATTCTCCTGCCTCAGCCTCCTGAGAAGCTGGGATTACAGGCACATGCCACCATGCCCAGCTAATTTTTGTATTTTTAATGGAGACGAGGTTTCACCATTTTGGCCAGGCTGGTCTCGAACTCCTGACCTCAGGTGATCCACCCACCTTGGGCTCCCAAAGTGCTGAGATTGCAGGTGTGAGCCACTGCGCCTGGCCAGGAATGTATATTTATAATAAGTTCCCAGGTGATGCTAGTGTGGCTAGTCTAGAGACCATAATTTGAGAACCAAGGGCTAAGAACATCCCAGGCTCACTCAAGGTAGGAAAACTGATTATTATTTGTTGAACTAGTTAATTCATTCACTTGATAACTATGACAATTTGACAACTACTTGAACTCCCTCTGAAAGTGAATAAAGGAAATATTTCTTAAATTAGTATTTTCACACCTCTTTAGGGAGCACCTCTTCACTCACCAGATAAACTAAGAGAGAAAGTTCCAATTTGAACAATGGGTGGACAGAGGTAAGATAGGAAAGGGAAACCTTCTATTCATTTTTTAACATTGTGGTGAAACATACCTAAATAAACATATGAATAATAGCTGCCACAGTTACAAGGTTGTTTGGATTTATTAAAAAATAGACATTTTAGGCTGGGCGCAGTGGTTCATGCCTGTAATCTCAGCACTTTGAGAGGCCGAGGTAGGCAGATCCGAGGTCAGGAGATGGAGACCATCCTGGCTAACATGGTAAAACCCCGTCTCTACTAAAAATACAAAAAATTAGCTGGGTGTGGTAGCGGGCACCTATAGTCCCAGCTATTCAGAGGCTGAGGCAGGAGAATCTCTTGAACCTGGGAGGCAGAGGCTGCAGCAAGCCGAGATCAAGCCACTGCACTCCAGCCTGGGCAACACCATCTCAGAAAAAAAAAAAAAAAAAAAAAAAAAAAGACATTTTAGGGCAGTTTTAGGTTCATGACAAAATAGTAGATTTCCATATATAGAGTTATAGAGTTACTTCATTTTTTTATTGTGCTTCGCAGATACTGCATTTTTTTACAAATTGAAAGTTTGGGGCAACGCGGCATCAAGCAAGTCTATTGGTACCATTTCTCTGACAGCATGTCGTCATTTGGTGTCTCTGTGTCACATTTTGGTAATTCTGACAATATTTCAAACTTTTCCATTATTATTATAGCTGTTATGGTGTTCTGTGATCAATGATCATTAATTAATGTTTCTATTGTAATTATTTTGGGGTGCCATGATTGTGTCCATATAAGATGGCAAACTTAATTTATGAATGTTGTATGTATTCTGGCTACTCCACCAACCAGCTGTTCCCCTGTCTCTTTCCCTGTCCTCTTGCCTCCCTATTTCCTGATACATGAAAGTATTGAATTAGGCCAATTAATAACCTTACAATATAGCTCTAAGAGTTCAAGTGAAAGGAAGAGCCACACATCTCTCACTTTAAATCAAAAGCTAGAAATGATTAGGCTTAGTGAGGAAGGCACATTAAAAGTTGAGACAGGCCCAAAGCTAGGCCTCTTGTGCCAGTTAGCGAAGTTGTGAATGCAGAGTAAAAGTTCTGGAAGAAAATTAAAAGTGCTACTTCAGTGAATGCACAAATAATAAAAAAGTAAAACAGCCTTATTGCTGATATAGAGAAACTTTTCATGGTCTGGACAGAACATCAAACCAGCTGCACATGCATTTTCTTAAACCAAAGCCTAATCTGGAGTAAGACCCTAACTCTCTTCCATTCTATGAAGGCTAAGATGGTGAAAAAGCTGCAGAAGAAAAGTTAGAAGCTAGCAGAAGTTGGTTCATGAGGTTTAAGGAAAGAATCTGTATCACATAAAAGTGCAAGGTGAAGTAGCATGTGTTGATGTAGAAGCTGCATCACATCATCCAGAAGATATAGCCAAGAAAACTGATGAAGGTGGCTACACTAAACGACAGATTTTCAATGGAGACAAAACAGCCTTTTGTTGGAAGAAGATGCCAGCTTAGATTTTCATAGCTAGAGAAAAGTCAATGCCTGGCTTCTAGGCTTCAAAGGACAGGATGACTCTCTTCTTAGGGCCTAATCCAGCTGGTGACCTTAAGTTGAAGCCAATGCTCATTTACCATCTGCAAATCAAAGGGTCCTTAAGAATTATACTAAATCTACCCTACCTGTGCTCTACCAATGGAACGACAAAGCAGACAACAGCACATCTGATTACAGCATGGTTTACTGAATATTTTAAGCCCACTGTTGAGACCTACTGTTCAGAGAAAAAGATTTCCTTCAAAATATTGCTGTTTATTGACAATGCACCTAGTTGCCCAGGAGCTCTGATGAAGATGAATGTTGTGCAAGGAGATGAATGTTGTTTTCATGCCTGCTAACACAACATCCATTCAGCAGCCATAAATCAAGGATTAATTTTGACTTTCAAGTCTTATTATTTAAGAAATACATTTTGTAAGGTGATGGCTACCTTAGATAGTGATTTCTCTGATGTGTCTGGGCAAAGTAAATTGAAAACCACCTGGAAAGGATTCACCATTCTAGATGCCATTAAGAATACTCACGATTCATGGCAGGAGGTCAAAATATCAACATTAACAGGAGTTTGGAAGAAGTTGATCCCAAACCTCATGGATGACTTGGAGGGGGTCCTTCAGGGGAGGAAATCACTGCAGATGTGATAGAAAGAGCAAGAGAACTAGAATTAGAAGTGGAGCCTGAAGATGTGCCTTAATTGCTGCAATCTTATGATCAAACTTGAACAGATGAGGAGTTGCTTCTCATGAATGAGCAAAGAAAGTGGTTTCCTTTTTTCTTTTCAAGTATTTAAAAAATTGAAGTGAAATCCAGGTAACATAAAATTAACCATTTTAAGATGATAGTTCAGTGGCATTTAGTACATTCACACTTGTGCAATCATCTCCTCTATCTAGTTCCAAAACATTTTCATTACATCCAAGGGAAACCCCATACCCATTAAGCTGTTACTCACTTCTTATCCTCCCCGATATTATTTGGCTTTGGGTCCCCACCCAAATTCATGTTGAATTGTCATCCCCAATGTTGGGGGAGGGGCCTGGTGGGAGATGATTGGATCATGGGGTGGATTTCCCCTTGCTGTTCTCATAATAGTGAGTTCTCACAAGATCTGATTGTTTAAAAGTATGTAGTACCTTCCCTCTGGCTCTCTCTCTATCCCCTTGTGAGGATGTGCTTGCCTTCCCTTCACCTTTCACCATAATCCTAAGTTTCCTGAGGCCTTCCTAGCCATGCTTCCCATATAGCCTATGGAACTGTGAGTCAATTAAACTTCTTTTGTTTACAAATTACACAGTCTCAGGTAGCTTTTTATGGCAACGTGAGAATGGGCTAATACATCCCCTCCCCCAGCCCTTGGCAATCACTGTTCTAAGGAAAGTGGTTTCTTGAGATGAAACCTACACCAGTGAAGATGCTGTGAACATTGTTGAAATGACAGGCTGGGCATGGTGGCTCACACCTGTAATCCAGCACTTTGGGGGGCCGAGGTCGGTGGATCACTTGAGGTCAGGAGTTGAAGACCAACCTGGCTAGCATGGTGAAACCCTATCTCTACTAAAAATACAAAAATTAGTCAGGCATGGTGGCGCATGCCTGTAATCCCAGCTACTCGGGAGGCTGAGGCAGGAGAATTGCTTGAACTTGGAGATAGAGGTTGCAGTGAGCCGAGATCGGACCACTGCACTCCAGTCTGGGCGACAGAGCGAGAGTCCATCTCAATAAATAAATAAATAAATAAATAAATAAATAAATAAATAGAAAGGATTTGGAATATTAAATAAACTTAGATGATAAAGCAGCAGGGTTTGAGAGTATTGACTCCATTTTTTTTTTTTTTTTTGAGACAGGGTCAGCCGGGCATGGTGGCTCATGCCTGTAATCCCATCACTTTGGGAGGCTGAGGCAGGTGGATCGCCTGAGGTCAAGAGTTTGAGACCAGCCTGGTCAATGTAGTGAAACCCTGTCTGTACTAAAAATACAAAAAATTAGCTGGGTGTGGTGGTGGACACCTGTAATCCCAGGTACTAGGGAGGCTTAATCGCTTGACCCGGGAGGCGGGGGTTGCAGTGAGCCAAGATCACGCCACTGCACTCCAGCCTGGGCAACAAGAGCAAACTTCGCCTCAAAAACAAAACAAAACAAAAGTCTCACTCCAGGCTGGAGTGCAGTGGCATGAACACAACTCACTGCAGCCTTGACCTCCCAGGCTCAAGCCATCTTCCCTCCTCAGTCTCCCAAGTATCTGGGACTACAGACATGTGACACCATGCCTAGCTAATTTATTTTTATTATTTTTATTTTTTGTAGAGAAGGGGTCTTGCCATGGTGCCTAGGCTGGTCTCGGACTCTCGGACTTAAGTAACACTTACGCCTTGGCCTTCCAAAGTGCTGGGATTACAGGAGTGAGCCACCGTGCCCAGTCAATTTTTGAAAGTTCTACTGTGAGTAAAATGCTATCAAACAGCATCATATGCTACGAAGTAATCTTTTGCGAAAGGAACAGTCAATCGATGTGGCAAACTTCATTGTTGTCTTGTTTTAAGAAATTGCCACAGCCACCCCACAAACCTTCAGCAATCAGTCAGCAGCCATCAACATGGAAGCAAGACCCTCCATCAGCAAAAAGACTATGACTTGCTGAAGGCTCAGATAATCTTTAACATTTTTTTAGCAATAAAGTATTTTTAAATTAAGATTTTTTAAAGAAATAATGCTATAGAACACTTAATAGACTACAGTATAGTGTAAACATGACTTTTATATGTACTAAGAAACCAAAAAAATTTGTGTGACTATTTGCTTTTTGTGGTGGTCTGCTACTGAACCTGCAGATTAATACAGGTATGCCTGTATTAACAAATCTAGATTGTATCAGTCAGAGTAGGCTAAAATATGCTGGGTGGCAGACAACTCCAAACTGCAGCGGCTAACACAACAAAAGTTTGTTTCTCCATTTGAATAGTCACATACAAAAAAATTTTTTTGAGACAGGATCTTGCTCTGTTGCCCAGTATACTGCTCAGTGGCAAGATCACAACTCACTGCAGCCTCAACCTCCCAGGCTTAATTGATCCTCCCACCTCAGCCTCCCAAGTACCTGGGACTGCAACTGCACACCACCACGCCCAGATAATTTTTTTTTTTTTTGTATTTTTTGTAGAGACAGGATTTTGCCATGTTGCCCAGGATGGTCTCAAACTCCTGGGCTCAAGCGATCCTCCCACCTCAGCCTCTCAAAGTGTTGGGATTACAGGCAGGAGCCACCATACCCAGCCACAAGATTAATACAGACCTATACATCTCACACCGTGCACAAAAATTAACTCGAAATGGATCATAGACTTACATGTAAGAGCTAAACCTATACAT
This sequence comes from Rhinopithecus bieti, assembly GCF_001698545.2. Lineage (NCBI taxonomy): Eukaryota > Metazoa > Chordata > Mammalia > Primates > Cercopithecidae > Rhinopithecus > Rhinopithecus bieti. Next base: position 340,627 of record NW_016807380.1, on the reverse strand, counting down.
TTCTTGAAGAAAATGTAATAGAAAATAGACTTTGGTAAAAGAATTATCAGTTATAACACCAAAAGCATGTGGTATTTAAAAAAAGATAAATAGGACTTCATTGAAATTAAAAAAAAAAAAAAACTTTTTCCCTTCAAAATACATTAAGCCTTGACAAGGGTGGCTTGCACCTGTAATCCCAGCTACTTGAGAGGCTGAGGTGGGAGGATGGCTTGAGGACAAGAATTCCAGGCCAGCCTGGGCTCCATATAGAGATCCCATCTCCAAAAAGCTTAAAACAAAATTAGCTGGGAGTAATGGTGTGCACCTGTAGTCTCAGCTACTTGAGAAGCTAACATGGGAGGATTGCTTGAGCCTAGGAGTTTAAGGATATGGTGAGCTATGATCTGTGCCACTACACTCCAGGCTGGGCAACAGAGTGAGACCTTGTTTCTGGAGGAAAAAGAAAAGATACCATTATGAAAAATGAAAAGACAAGTCATAAAGTCATAGACAGGAAGACAATATTTGCAAATCATGCTTCTGTTAAAGAACCTAAATCTAGAATATATAACGAACTCTTACAACTTGATATAAGAAGATTGCCCAGTTAAAAAACACACAAAATATTTGAGTAGACACTTCACTAAAGAAGATATAAGAATGGCTAACAAGCCAATGAAAAGATGCTCAATAGCACTAGCCATTAGGGAAATGCAAATTGAAACCACAATGAACCACTTCATTCCCACTGTTTTAAATTATTATAATGGTTATTATTATTTTTTAGCCGGGCACAGTGGCTCATGCCTGTAATCCCAGCACTTTGGGAGGCCGAGGCGGGCAGATCACAAGGTCAGGAATTCGAGACCAGCCTGATCAACATGGTGAAACCCCATCTCTACTAAAAATACAAAAATTAGCCGGGTGTGTTGGCGCACGCCTGTAATCCCAGCTATTCAGGAGGCAGAGGCAGGAGAATCGCTTGAACCCAGGAGGCAGAGGTTGTAGTAAGCCAAGACTGTGCCACTGCACTCCAGCCTGGGCGACAGAGAGAGACTCCATCTCAATTGTATATACACAAAACAATTTGTATATATACAAAACATATATATACATACATATATATACATATATATACAATATTGTATTGTACATATATTGTACATATATATCTACAATTTGTATATATACAAAACAATTGTATATATATATATACAATTGTTTTAGAGATGAGGTTTCACTGTATTGCCCTGGCTCGTCTCAAACTTCTGGGCTCGAGCAATCCTCCAGCCCTGGCCTCCCAAAGTGCTGGGATCACAGGTGTGAGCCATCATGCCTAGCAATCCCTACTGTTATGAGTGAAATCAGAAAGATAGACAACAAGTATCAGTGAGGATATCGGGAAACTGGAAGGCTTACATATTGCTTATACTTTGGAAAACTGTTTGGCAGTATCTTAAAAAGCTAAACATAAACTTATCATACAACTCTGCAATTCCACTTCTAGGGATATACTCAAGAAAAATAAAAAATGAATGTCCACACAAAGACTTGCACAGAAATGTTCATAGCAGTCTTATTCATAATAGCCCCAGATTGAAAACAACCTAAATGTCCTTCAAATGGCGAATGGATAAACAAAATTAGTACATTCATTCAAATGGAGTCTATTTAGCAATAAAAAGAAAGAACTACTGACTGGTACAATGTAGATGAACCTAAAAAATATCATTTTGAGTGAAAGAAGCCAGATGCAAAAGACTACTTACTGTATGAAATCATTTATATGAAATTGTCAGAAAGCAGATAGCAGATTGCCTAGGGCTTGGAAGGAGGGTTGACTGCAAACGGGCATAATGAATTTCTGGGGGGTGATGGAAATGTTTTAAAAGCGGATTGTGGTGATGATTGCACAATTCTAGTCACTGCTTATTGTAGACATTTAGGAACTGAAAGCGACAGACATTCTATCTCAACACAAGCTTCCATGATTACCACAGCATGGTGGAGGGAGACGTGCCTCTGCTTCTTAAAGGGATACATGTCACCCATTTTATTGGTCAAAGCAATTAACTTCAGGGGTGCAAGAGAGTGCAATTTGTTTTTCTTTTTTCTTTGAGACAGAGTCTCCCTCTGTCGCCTAGGTTGGAGTGCAGTGGTGCAATCTTGGCTCACTGCAACCTCTGCCTCCTGGGTTCGAGTGATTCTCTGCCTCAGCTTCCCGAATAGCTGGGATTACAGGCGTGCACCACCACGCCCAGCTAATTTTTGTATTTTTAGTAGAGACGGAGTTTTGCCATGTTGGCCACGCTAGTCTGGAATTCCTGACCTTAAGTGATCTGCCTGCCTTGGCCTCCCAAAGTGCTGGGATTACAAGCGTGGCCACTGTGCCCGGCCACAAAGTGCAATTTTACTGTGTCTGGAACAGAGAGGGGAACCAGAATACTTGTGAATGACTGTAAGGATGATCACAGAAATACATACAACAATAAAGAGAACAGTTTACTCTTACCAGAGTTCACTTTGCTTTATATTTCTGAGGAACCACAATTACAGCAGGGTTTTTTTTTTTTGTTTTTTTGTTTTTTGTTTTTTTGGCAGTCTCAGTGTCGCCCAGGCTGGAGGGCAGCAGCCTAGATTTTCTGGGCTCAAGTAATCCTGCTACCTCAGCCTTCTGAATAGCTGGGACTACAGGCAGGGGCCCAGCTAATTTTTAAGTTTTTTGTAGAGACAGGGTCTCACTATGTTGCCCAGACTGCAGACTGGTCTTGGACTCCCCAGCTCAAGGGATCCTTCTACCTTGGCCTTTCAAAGTACTGAGATTACAGGAGTGAGCTGCTGGTGGCTGGCTGACAGGTGTTCTCTACATTGACTGTGACTCCCTAAGTGTCCTTACATCTCTGAACACTTGGTTTCCTTAAAATGTTTGCTTACATCTCTGCACTCACACGTTTGCACAGAAAAATAAACTTTTTTTCGATAGAGGCATAATTGACTTCTCTAATGTATAAGGGATTAGAATACTTTTGTGTAGCCAAAGAGCCTAAATTATTAGAGTTTCTGAGGTGGAAATGAATGCCTCTGAAGTATTGAATCACTGAAGATTCTGAAGTTGAGGCTTGTTGACCACTTTACAGAAAGTTGAGGAAAACTGAGACCAAACATTCTCCAAAACAGGTGTTCTATGATTAGGCTTAGCTGCATAGCAAATACATCTGTTTGTGCAATATCTTTATTAATTTTGGAATGCATCTACTTTTAATATTTTATTTATTTATTTACCTTAATGTCACGCTCCTGAATGGGAATACATCTATTTTTTTTCTTTGAGATGGAGTTTTTTTTTTTTTAATTATACTTTAAGTTCTAGGGTACATGTGCATAAACATGCAGGTATTGTTACATATGTATACTTGTGCCATGTTGGTGTGCTGCACCCATCAACTAGTCCAAGCACCATCAATTCATCATTTTTATCAGGTATAACTCCCCAATGCCAATCCCTCCCCCCACCCCCCCCATGATAGGCCCCGGTGTTTGTGATGTTCCCCCTTCCCCGAGCCAAGTGATTCTCATTGTTTCAGTTCCCACCCTATGAGTGAGAACATGCGGTGTTGGGGCTTTTCTTTCTTTTGATAGTTGGCTAAGAATGATGGTTTCAGCGCCATCCATGTCCCTACCAAAGGGGACGCAAACTCATCCTTTTTTATGGCTGCATAGTATTCCATGGTGTATATGTGCTACATTTGCTCTTGTTGTCTAGGCTGGAGTGCAATGGCACGATCTGGGCTCACCGCAACTTCCGCCTACCGGGTTCAAGCGATTCTCCTGCCTCAGCCTCCCGAGTAGCTGGGATTACAGGCATGTGCCACCACACCTGGCTAATTTTGTATTTTTAGTAGAGACAGGGTTTCTCCATGTCGGTCAGGTTGGTCTCGAATTCCCGACCTCAGGTGATCTGCCCATCTAGGCCTCCCAAAGTGCTGGGATTACAGGCATGAGCCACCGCGCCCGGCTGCATTTTACTTTTTTTAAGTCAAAATTTTCCTCAGCCAATGTATGAAGGTCACTTAAGACGAATTTATGAGAGACGATGATCAAAATTGAAATAAAGTGAAACCTGAAAGGTAGTAGGTAAGTAGATACAATGAGGGCACAGTAAGAAGACAGACTTAAAAGGTTAGGACTATTATTCAGGAGAAGCAGAGAAGTGGAAGGGTTCGACCACAATATTTAAAGTATTGAACGGTATTGGGTAAAATGAATATGCTTATTTGCCAAATTCTGAGATCACAGGCTGAGGGAACCCCTTTTGAAGTATGAGCCAAATGAGCTTAGACCACAAGAGGCACTTTTTCAGAGACAGAAAAAATACGGTGTCCACCACCCCTGTGACATAATATGAGACAAAAATATAAAATGGTTTTAAAAATATTTTGACGAAGTTATAAAGAAAGATTCCACACGTGGCTACTAAGAGGAGCTGGGTTGTATCTAGGTGTAAGTTAAAGAGGCAAGCATACAATCTCACAGCTTGTCAGTTGGGACCGCTGTAGGCAGCAGAATCTGGGCAGGCTAAGGGTCTGCACTAATAAACAATTGTTTTCTTAAACCATTTTGCAGGGGACTAGTCTCAGATTTCATTACAACTAGGAAGGACTGCAAAGCGGGTAAACAGAAAACAACCTTTCATCGTTAGGAAAAAAATCGTCTGAAAGTCTTTCATAAGAGCAGCTCCTGATAAGGAGTTTGGGACTGGACAGTGAATCGCTGAATAAAATTAAATCTCGACATCTTGGGTCTTCTCCCCGCTGAAGGAAATTCTAACAGCAGGCCTCAGGATGAAGGTAGAGGAAACGTGCTTCAGTTAAGATTTTCTCCAGGGAAAAGAAATCGGCCCAGCAAGATGCACAGAGCACCGTCACAAGCACGCACACCGAAGGTCGCACACGACCCTTTCCTGTATAACAGACCCAGCCAGCCGACGATCAGAAGCACAGCGCTCATTATTGTGTTAGCCCCGGCGGCGGAAGGACTGAGACTCACTGCAACGTTAAAGAGTCCTTCTTTGTTCAGCCCCAGCCGGGGACGCAGGACGCGGTGTTCCTCCGCGCTCGCCGCGCAGTCCCTGCCCCCCCGCGGCTTTGGAGAGCTGCCATTCGGCACCGGAGTTGCTCCGCGCTCCCAGAATGCACCGGCAGTCCGCGGGAAACCAAAATGGCGAGGGGCTGTATTGAAGTGGGCTGTGTTTGAGGCCGGTGTAAGAACGCTCATTCTACCCCCAAGCCTCGTCTCCAAAGACCTCGGTTTGTGCGTGCATATGTGCCGGGTACCCGGTGGGGCAGGTGCCCAGTAAGTGCTCGGACTCGCAGGGGAAGCGCCCACGGGGACGGATTGGTTGTTTTTTCCTGTATGAAGCGGTTGGCACCACTGAAGTGACCGAATGAGGTGAGAGACCTTGGCCTGGGAACAGACTCTTCCGGAGGAGATGGGGGTGGGGGAGAAGGAGGAAGAAAGGAAGCATGTATAAAAGGGAAAGATGGAGGACCAAGGTGGGGGTGGGGGCTCTTGTATGTGAGTGCCTTTGCATTTATGTGTATATTGAAAAGAATGGATGAAGAGAAGTAGTCAGTTGAGTGTTGGAGAAAATAGGGACTAAAGGAGCGAGTAGGTCGTTGGGGGAGTCTGTTGGAGGAAGATGAAACGTTGAGACGGGGAAGCTGTGTTTGGAGGGCAGGAAGGAACCTGGGGGCGGGAGACGATTGGAGGGGCAGGATGAACCTGGTGACGAGGGAGTGGGGAGCCGAGAGGAGGAGCCGTTGGGAAATGGGGGCTGAGGGAAATGTGGGGAGCAGAGTGGAGGGCTGCCTGGGACCTTAGCAGTGCGCAAAGGGAAGTAGCAGCTTGGAATCGGAGGGTGATGGAATTGGAGTAAAGGGGGTCGAGTGTAGGTGCTGGTAAGGATAAGGGGAACACACTGAAGTGGAGGTTGGAAGCACAACCTGAAAGCTTAAAGGGAAGAGATGGGAGGGAAAGTGAGATGGGGGAGAGCTGGGTACCTTATATTTGGAACTCACCAAAAATCTGAGGCCTTTCTTGTGTTTAATTAAACCTAACTCATACAATCTACATCTAGGATGTAGATTTGTATTGTATTCATTTTTACAACTGAGGTAATTACGGCTTAAGGAATTTTAACTAATTTGCCAAGATTTGTTAACATATTTCGGTAGTGCCAGAACTCTAACTCTGACGGTGTTTTACAATCTGGTGTCCTTGGTTGCTTGAATTTTTCTTTGGAAGCAATTAGAGGGAACAGATGGATTTATCGGGGTGATCTGACGAACAGCAAGGGTTTGTGAACAATGGGAAAAGGCTTGTGGAATGTTACTCTATTCTTTAAAACATTTAACTTTGGTTAAAGATAGAGACCATGTAACACTAACTTAAATGTGAAAACCTAGCTAGGCCTGTAATACATAGGAAAGCACCATGTGAGGTCAGTACAGAGCTAGAAATATGTAAATAGTACCTGATTTAATTTGACTCCAGAACCTCCGATGGTAATAGTAGTTACTTTCTCCTTCAGGTCGATTCCATGTGACCCTGCTGTATACCTAGCCTACAAGGTGGTTTCAATTTCCATGGTTTCGTTCTCTCTTGGGAATTCCTTTTTTTTTTTTGTCAGTAAATTTCAAAGATAGTTGAATGTAGAAGTAGTTGATGTGGATAAAGTGTAATTAAATTCATAATAACCTTTTTAAGGTTTGAAAGTGCTTTAAAGGGAGTTGTTTAGACTGATGGCTTTAAGTGCCCGATAGTTTAGTTATAACTTGAGAGGGAATACAAAATGACGGTTATTTTTTCAGATTCCTAAATATAAAAATGTATTTGAATTCACATTTTAAAATTAGTTCACCTGCAGTTTTTTAAAGTGCTAAAACTGTTCCAAGTATTTGAATTAAGAACGCACCTGCTTCCTGATACTACATTTATAATGTTAGTGGGTATTAACGGAAATGTGTGACTATCAGGATGAAATGCACACACAGTTTTAGAACTAGTTGTACAGAAATCATCTTGTTAAGCCTTTTTTCTAGATGACACAATTATATTTAATAGTTCTTTAAATTATCCCCGTTTCCTCAAAGCTCTGTTAGGAAAGACATTTTATTCTGTGTATTTTACTGTAGGTCATTAACTCTTTGGTTTCATGGATTATAAATATTCCTTTTTGTGGGATCTTTTAAGGATAATTTGCTTTAATCATTTTTCAGCATAATCTTTACATCTGTCTTGAGGAAACTGAGGAGTTGCCGTGACGAACATCTGTAGCTTGATGGTTCTGAAAGTAAAACTTAACTGCTGTTTTAGTTAGTCTACACTTTCATGAACGATCTTTGATGGCTAATATGTTTGTACTTTGTTTTCCCTGTTCTTCAGGAAAATTTGTTTATTGCTGTGAAATCCAGTATAACAATCCTAAATTGGAATGTAAAAGTTTCCCTGTGGATATTTCTTAGGTATTAGAGTGCTATCTAGTAGAAATTTCTCCAGTGATGGCAGTGTTCTATATCTGCCGTATCCAGTACAGTAGCCAGTAGCCACATGTGGGTATTGAACACTAGAAATGTTAACTAGTGAGACTAAGAACTGAATTTATAATTTAATTCATTAAAACTAAAATTTAAATGGCCATATGTAGCAGTGCTATTGTAATGGACAGCACAGTATTAGCGGTTATTGCATCCATGTAGTGAGAAATTGTTACCTTCATTAACCATGGAAACCACAGGAATCCAAGGATGAGGAACTGCCGTAGAACTGAGAAAGTTCAGATTCTTTTTGTACATTTAAGATGAAGTATTCATTTTTACCACATACCATGTCTTCTGTCGTATTTCTGTTTTCGTATAACATTGCAATAGAATAATGAAAGATAGTGACCTCTCTAGTCTTTTTAAAATACAAGATTCTGATTCCTGTGTCAAAAAACAACAAAAGATGGATATTAGGAATGTTTTGTTTAAAAAAATTACTTTGTTTTTACACTTAGGTAAAAAAACACTTAAGGAATATTTCAAACATAATACAAAGTGAGCAGAATAGAATAATGAACTTTTATGTATCCATTCTTTTTTTTTTTTTTTTTTTGTAAAAAGAGACAGGGTCTTCCTCTGTCACCCAGGCTGGAGTGAAGTGGTGCTATCATAACTCACTGCAGCCTCAAACTCCTGGGCCGAAGTGATCCTCCTGCCTTAGCCTGCCAAGTAGTTAGGACTACAGGTGCATACCACCACACCTGGCTAATTTTTAAATTTTTAATTTTTTTTGTAGAGACGGGATCTTACCGTGTTGCCCAGGCGGGTCATGAACTTCTGGCCTCAAGCAATCCTCCTGCTGTGGCCTCCCAAAGTGTTGGGATTGAGCCACTGAGCCCAGCCCATTGTTTTTATTATTTTTTAAAGTTTTATTTTTAGGTAAAGTGTATATTGAAATGCACAAATCTTAACTGTACAGTTTTTAAATAAGTTTTATTGAGATATAATTTATATACTATAGTTATATGTACATAATTGACATGCAACCTTTGAAAGTGTACAGTTGAGTGGTTTTTTTAGTATACTCACATGTGCAACCATCACCACTACCTAATTTCAGAACATTTTCATCACCCCAAAAAGAAAATCTTAATCCATTAACAGTCACTCCCCTTCACCCCTCCCCTATCTTCTGGCAACCACTAATCTACTTTCTGTGTGTATAGATTTGTCTGTTCTGGACATTTCATATAAATGTACAATATGTGGCCTTTTATGTCTGGCTTCCTTCACTTAGCATAACTGTGTTAGTCCATTCTTGCACTGCTATGAAGAAATACCTGAGACTGGGTAATTTATAAAGAAAATAATTTTGACTGGCTTACGGTTCCACAGGCTATACAGGAAGCATGACCGGGGAGGCCTCAGGAAACTTCCCCTCGGAGTGGCCCTCTTCAAGTGGCCAGAGCAGGAGGATTAGATGGGGGCGGTGCCACACACTTTTAAACAACCAGAGAACTCAGTATCATGAGAACAGCAGGGGGGAAAATCTGCCTGCATGATCCAGTCATTTCCCACCAGGGCCTTCCTCCAATTGGGGATTACAGTTTGACAGGAGATTGGGCAGGAACACAAAATCCAAACTATATCGTTAATGTTTTCAAGGTACAGCAATGTTGTAGCATTTATAGTCACTTCATATATTTTTAGGGCCAAATGATATTTCGTTATATGAATATACCTTTTTTGTTTGTCTCTCATCAGTTGATGGACATTTGGGTTGTTCCCACATTTTGACTTCTTTTATAAGTAATGCTTCAGTGATCATTCATGTATAAGGTTTGGGTGAACATGTTTTCGTTTCTCTTGGGTACACATATCTAGGAGTGAAATTGCTGGGTCACATGATAACTCGGATTAATGTTTTGAGGAACTGCCAAACTTTTTTTTTTTTTTTTTTTTTTTTTGAGGCGGAGTCTCGCTCTGTCGCCCGGACTGGAGTGCAGTGGCCGGATCTCAGCTCACTGCAAACTCCGCCTTCCGGGTTTGCGCCATTCTCCCGCCTCAGCCTCCCGAGTAGCTGGGACTACAGGCGCCTGCCACCTCGCCCGGCTAGTTTTGTATTTTAGTAGAGACGGAGTTTCACTGTGTTAGCCAGGATGGTCTCGATCTCCTGACCTCGTGATCCGCCCATCTCGGCCTCCCAAAGTGCTGGGATTACAGGCTTGAGCCACCGCGCCCGGCCCTGTTTTTCAAAAAGACTGCACCATTCTGCAATCTCACAAGTGATTGTCTGGTGAGTGATTATCTCACCAGTTTATCCACATCCTCACTGATACTTGTTATAGTCTGTCTTTTGATTATAACCATTCTAGGGTTTGAATTGGTATTTCATTGTGGTTTTGATTTGCATTTCACTTATGGCTAATTATATTGAGGATCTTTCCATGTGCTTGTTGGCCATTTGTATACCTTTGGAGAACTATTTAAGTCTTTTACTCATTTAAAAAATGGGGCTGTCTTTTTTATTCTTGAGTTGTAAGAGTTTTTCATATATTTTGGATACAAGTCTTTTTTCAGATATGATTTGCAGACTTTTTTTTTTCCCATCCTGTGGATTGTCTTTTCACTTTCTTGATGGTGTCCTTTTAAGCACAAATGTTTTTAATTTTGCTAAAGTTCAGTTTATTCCTTTTTTTTTCTTTTGCTTATGCTTTTGATGCCATATCTAAAGAGCTTTATAGTTTTCGCTTTTACATTTAGGTCTGTCATCTATTTTGAGTTAATTTTTTTATATATGGTGTGAGGTAGGGGTCCGACTTCAGTGTTTTGCATGTGGATACCAGTTTTCTAGTACCATTTGTTAAAAAAACTAATTCTTTCATCATTGACTTGTGTTTGACAATCTTGTCAAAAATAAATTAACCATACATGTTAAAGTTTGTTCCTGGATCACAGTTTTATTCCACTGATTTATGTGTTTCTACTTAGGACTGTACCATAACGTTTTAATTACCATTACTTCATAGTAAGTTTTGAAATTGGGACGTGTGAGTCCTCAAGTTTTTTCTTTTTTAAAAACAATTTGGCTATTCTGGGTTCCTTTCACTTTTCCATGTAAATTTTAGGATTAATCTGTGAGTCTGTGCAAAAAACGCAGCTGGGATTTTGGTAGGTATTGTATTGAATCTATAGATTGATTTGGGAAGACTTGTCATTTTAATATTATTAACATCTATGAACATGGGATGCCTTTCCAGTTACATAGATCTTATTTAATTTCTTTCTCTGACATTATGTGGTTTTCATCGTACAATTCTTGAATTTCTTCTGTTAAATTATTCCTGAGCCAGGCATGGTAGTCCCAGTTACTCAGGAGGCTGAGGCAGGAGGATTGGGTAGGAGGATTGCTTGAGCCCAGGAGTTTGAGACTGCAGTGAACTATGAGAGCTATGATGTGCCACTGCACTCCAGCCTGGGTGACAAAGCAAGGCCCTGTCTCTAAAAATGTGAGTATTAAAATAAATACTTGAACATATAGAAACAAAGTAAACCATTTTCCTTGATAAGATAAAGCATCACTTTCTCCTGTCTTCATTTAATTTAAAGTTCTTATTGGTACTTGAACCCCTCTATTGATTCTCATTTCTGAGGATTTTTTGATAGCAGTTAAAGAATTCTCCCATAATCAGGGAGATAGAAGGGTAGTTTGTGAAGCACTTATCTAGTACTAAAAATACTTTTAAAATTTCAAAGCATTGTCGTTATAATATAGTTATGGATCCTAATGACATTACCTTTCTTTTTTCTTTTTTTCCTTTTTTTTTTTTTGAGATGGAGTCCAGGCAGTGGTGCCATCTCAGATCACTGCAAGCTCTGCCTCCCGGGTTCGTGCCATTGTCCTGCCTCAGTCTCCTGAGTAATTGGGACTACAGGTGCCTGACACCATGCCTGGCTAATTTTTTTGTATTTTTTTAGTAGAGACGGGGTTTCACCATGTTGACCAGGATGGTCTTGATCTCCTGACCTCGTGATCTGCCTGCCTTGGCCTCCCAAAGTGCTGGGATTATAGGGGTGAGCCACCACACCTGGCCTTTTTGTTTTTTTCTTCATTAAAAGAGACAGGGTCTCTCTCTTGCCCAGCCTGGAGTGCAGTGGCATGATCATAGCTCACTGTACCCTCACACTCCCAGGCTCAAGTGATCCTTTCACCTCAGCCTCCTGCGTAGCTAGGACTACAGGTGCCTGCCACCACACCTGGCTAATTTTTAAAATACTCTGTAGCAACGGGGTCTTGGTATGTTGCCTATGCTAGTCTTGGACTCCTGGCCTCAAACAATCCTCCTGCCTTGGCCTCCTTAGGTGCTGGGATTACAGGCATGAGTCACTGGGCCTAGCCAGGGCCAACTTTTAGCGTCCATAGGTTCTATGGGTCATACTGCAAAACTTGAGTATCTGTGGATTTTGGTATCCTCAGGAGGTTCTCTGACCAGTGACTTGTGGATACCAAGGGACAACTAAATAGCATATACATAAACTGGTAACATAGTCGTTTGTTATTAATATTGTGTATTGTACCTAATGAGTATATGCACAAGACTTTATGCTACTGGCAGTGCAGTAGGTTTGTTTTATACCAACTATAAAACAAACACATTGTCACTGCAAACACATTGTAAAGCATTGCATTACAGTGGTTACAAAGTCACTGAGTAATAGAAATTTTTCAGCTTCATTATAATCTTATGGGACCACTGTTGCATATGTAATCTGTGTTTGACCAAAACGTTACTGTGTAGCACATGACTATGCTTAGAAGGAAGGATCAGCTATGTAAATAATGAAGGAGGGGGCTGGGCTCATTGGCTTACACCTGTAATCCTAACACTTTGAGAGGCTGAGGTGGGCAGATCGCTTGAGGCCAGGAGTTTGAGACCAGCTGGGCCAACATGGTGAAACCCTGTCTCTACTAAAAATACAAAAAAATTAGCCAGGTGTGGTGGCGCGTGTCTGTAATCCCAGCTACTCAGGAGGCTGAGGTTCACTTGAACCCAGGAGGCGGAGGCTGCAGTGAGCCAAGATTGCACCACTGCACTCTAGCCTGGGTGACAGAGTGAGACTCTGTCTCAAAAAAAAGATGAGGAAGAAGGGCAATTTTGGTAGTAGGTATAATATGTATGAATGCCTTGGGTGGGAAAGATCTTGGTTTGTGAATAGTCGATAGACAGCCCCAGGTGAATCTTGAGATGCAAAGACATATTCCTATGGGAGAAGAAAACAAATATGTTGTATTTGACTTGTAGCATTATCAGCCTAGTAATTATGTTAGTTTCCCAGTTCTGTTGGTGTTTGAAGAACTATTTATAAAGTCCTTTTGTATTTGTCTATATGAGACTCAAATACAGAGCTTTGAAAATGTATACTGCAGTCAGCTGTCTTTGAACTTTTTCTTGTGTCAAAATTGGGCAGACAGCTATAGGTTGAATATCCCTATTTGAAATGCTTGGGACCAGAAGGGTTTTGGATTTTAGACTTTTTCAGATTTTGGAAATTTGCGTATACAAATGAGATGTCTTGGGGATGAGACCCAAGTTTAAACAGAAAATTAATTTATGTTTCATATACACATTGTATGCTTAGTCTAAAGCTTATTTTTTCCTTGGGGACACTGAATAAACTGTGTTGTGCCACTTGTGTTTGACTACAACCCGTCATGAGGTCAGATGTGGAATTTTTCACATGGGGTTGATGCTTAGAAAGTTTCAGATTTTGAAGCATTTCAGATTTTGGACTTTTAGAATAGGGACGCTCAACTTGTATTAGTATCTGAGGACACTTAACAACCAAGTTGAACCATCTGTGGAAATGCATCATTTCATCACTGGTAGATGACTTCAGTTAGACCTATAAAAAGGCCTTAATGGCAAAATATACTGTGGACAAGAGGCTGGATAATGGCAGTGAATGGCCTGATTTCACCATTTGCTAAGTCTGAAAATATTCTTGGCCTTCCCCACAGTATGTGACCTTGGTTTGTAATTGGGACCCAAAAGTGACAAATATCTAGAATAACTTTGTCTCAGAAGTAGTATCACTTAACTGGGGTTTACCATAGTAGAGCCAAGCATTACCTATCTTTCTTTACAACTTTAAGGAAGTAATTTTACTTCTGAGTTCCACATTTTTCATTTGTTAAACAGTAGTCTTTCCTTCCTATTTTATGGCATTATTGGGAGGAGAAAATTAGATATGAATGCTTTTGAGAAAGTTAAACGGTATAGTAAGATGAAGATATTTTCAAGCTCTTGTGATCCATGTACTCTACTACCTAACAAAGATCCAGCTCATACTTTCCTTTGTAGTAGTTGGAACTTTTAAAACTCTAGGGTACAGTTAGTGGCTTGCAGCAAGAGCCCCTCAGTGCTATTATTTCTTTCTCCTTGGTCTTAGGACCAGAGTCTGCAGGATTATAATGAAAACGCTGAACTTTCCAGTTCATCCTTGCCTGAATTGTTAGTGGAGGCTCATTTTGTGTAATGTAATCAACTTTATAAATTCTGGACTTGAACATGAATGTATATACTTGTACTTAATTCACATTTTTCTGTGTTTTTTATGTGTATTATTGGCCTTGTTGGTTTTTTTTTTTTTTTTTTGAGATGGAGTCTCAGTCTGTCGCCCAGGCTAGAGTGCAGTGGCGAGATCTGGGCTCACTGCAAGCTCCGCCTCCCAGGTTCACGCCATTCTCCTGCCTCAGCCTCCCGAGCAGCTGGGACTACAGGCGCCTGCCACCTCGCCCAGCTAATTTTTTTGTATTTTTTAGTAGAGACGTGGTTTCACTGTGTTAGCCAGGATGGTCTCGATCTCCTGACCTCGTGATCCGCCCATCTCGGCCTCCCAAAGTGCTGGGATTACAGGCTTGAGTCACCGCGCCCGGCCGGCCTTGTTGGTTTTGGTGTTTTAAGTCTGTAGTTAACCTTTCTTTGTTATTCATTGTATATGTGAGATAATATCAAGGATTCCTTTTGCACAAATAATTTAGATGGCTTTGGATATTGTGATGTAAAGATTTTACCGATTGTCATACTGGCTTTAAAAGAAATCACATATATTTTTGAAATCTATTACTGTTTCTAAATGTTTGGTATTTGCCATTTTGAAAATACTTGATATATTTGACAGTGTCATTTACAGTTTTTTTTTGAAATGGAATCTCACTTTCTTGCCCAGGCGGGAATGCAGTGGTGCGATCTCAGCTCACTGCAACTCTGCCTCCTGGGTTCAAGCATGTCTCAGCCACGCAAGTAGCTGGGATTACAGCTGTGTGCCAATGTGCCTGGCTAATTTTTGTGTTTTTTAGTAGAGATGGGGTTTCACCACATTGGCCAGGCTGGTATGGAACTCCTGACCTCAAACGATCTGCCTGCCTTGGCCTACCAGTGTGGAGTGCTGGGATTACAGGCATGAGCCACCATGCCTGACCTCATTTACAATTTTTTAAAAAAACTTAAGATCTGTATTTTTTATAGTTTATAAAGTATTTTTGTGATCACAGAAATACATGCTTTTGGTAGAAACACAAACATACAAAGGTGTTCTATAAAACTGACATTTTATCATATTTTTTAGGATATTTAAAAAATATTTTCTGTAATTTCATGAAGAGTACTAAAGCCACACTCACTGAAATTGTGAACACCTGTGTTCATTGTCTGACCTGTTAGGTGGTTAAGCTATTTTAATTCTTGGGGCTCAGGCTGAACTTGAGGTTGGGGAGGAGAATTTGCCTCTACTTTTAGTTGCAATTTTCAAATGAGGTGAAATTAAGTACAATTTGTAAGAGCTTTTTTGGCTTTTTAATTCTAGATAAATACATAAATAAATTTGGGGCTCTGTAATAGAATATGTGCTTTTATAGGATAGTGATATTTGCTTGATAAATGGAGGATTTACTTGTATGTGTATTGATAAATACACACTTTGATTAGTTTATTCAAGAGAGATTTTTAAGTCCCTACTTTATGCCATACCTTGAAAAGTTTTAGAGTTCCAGTGATGAGCAAAATGTTTATTTTCAATTGTAATTCAAAATGCATGTTCCACTTGTTTACATGGAGTTATTAGACTGTAAATTTCTAGAAATTGATATTGCCTTAAGAAAAAAAAAGAGAGAGATGGAGCCTCTCGAGTGCAGTGGTGCAATCACAGCTCTCATAGTTCACTGTATCACTGTAGCTTTTGTACTCCTGGGCCCAGGCTATTGTCACACTTCAGCCTCCCAAGTAGTTGGGAGTACACGCTCTCACCACTATGCCTGGCTTAATTTTTTCATTGTTTTAGAGATTGTGTGTGTGTGTGTGGGGGGTCTTGTTATATTGCCCATGCTGGTCCTGAACTCCTAGCCTCAAGCGATATTCCTGTCTTAGCCTCCAAAGTATTAATAGCTTGATTGTACTTTTTTTTTTTTTCTTTTTAAAGATGGAGTCTCACTGTGTCACCCAGGCTGGAGTGCAGTGGCGCGATCTTGGCTTACTGCAACCTGCGCCTCCCAGGTTCAAGCGATTCTCCTGCCTTAGCCTCCAGAGTAGCTGGGATCACAGGTGTGCACCACCACGCCTGCCTAATTTTTTTTTTTTTTTTTTTTTTGAGATGGAGTTTTGCTCTGTCCGCCAGGCTGGAGTGTGATGGCACCATCTTGGCTCACTGCAAGCTCTGCCTCCCGGGTTCATGCCATTCGCTTGCCTCAGCCTCCCGAGTAGCTGGGACTACAGTCGCCTGCCACCACACCTGGCTAATTTTTTGTGTTTTTAGTAGAGACGGTTTCACTGTGTTAGCCAGAATGGTCTCTATCTCCTGACCTCGTGATCCTCCCACCTTGGCCTCCCAAAGTGCTGGGATTTTTTTTTTTTTTTTTTTTTTGAGATGGAGTTTTGCTCTGTCCGCCAGGCTGGAGTGTGATGGCACCATCTTGGCTCACTGCAAGCTCTGCCTCCCGGGTTCATGCCATTCGCTTGCCTCAGCCTCCCGAGTAGCTGGGACTACAGTCGCCTGCCACCACACCTGGCTAATTTTTTGTGTTTTAGTAGAGACGGTTTCACTGTGTTAGCCAGAATGGTCTCTATCTCCTGACCTCGTGATCCTCCCACCTTGGCCTCCCAAAGTGCTGGGATTATAGGTGTGAGCCACCATACCTGGCCAATTTTGTATTTTAGTAGAGATGGGGTTTCTCCATGCTGGCCAGGTGGGTCTCGAACTCCTGACCTCAGGTGATCTGCCCGCCTTGGCCTCCCAAAGTGTTGGGATTACATGCATGAGCCACCGTGGCTGGCCAATTTTTGTATTTTTAGTAGAGATGGGGATTTCTCTATGCTGGCCAGGCAGGTCTCGAACTCCTGACCTAAGGTGATCTGCCTGCCTTGGCCTCCCAAAGTGCTGGGCTTAGAGGCATGAGCCACCGCGCCTGACTGATTGTACTTTTAATATATCTTTTACACAGAAGATTCAGGTTTAATCATCAGTTTATGAAAGTAAGAGAGTAGGATTGTTGGAATGTGAATATTCTTGGTTACGTTATTTTTCCTAGTTTTAATAACTTCTCCATTTTTGTAACCAGTAGCTTGTATGAATGTTCAAACTTTTTTTGCCCCTAAAACTTTTTTGACCTTTTTGAGGAGCTGAACTTTTAAAATAAGCTAAACTCAGTCTGTTAGTCCTCACTTCTAAACCCCATGCAGTCTGGCATTTGAAGTCAGTGCTCATATGTGACATTTGAATTGTTATATTCAATAAACAGTTTTTATTACTCATTTTACTTAACCTGTCTGGTACATCTGGTATACTACTACTTAGTTGTATTTTCTCATTTTTTTGGTAATATTTTACTCTCTGGGTTATCTTTATATTTCTCTGGTGACTTCTTTTCCTTGGGATTCTTTTATAAAAAAGCATTTTTAATTTTGTATTTAAAACGTTTTTAAAACTTGGCAATACAAGATCTTGCATGTTACGCAGACTAGTTCTCAAACTTCTGGCCTCAAGCAGTCCTCCCACTTCAGCGTCCCAAAGTGCTGGGATTATAGGCAACAGCCACTGTGCTTAGCCCCTCTGGAGTTGTTTGTCCATCATTCAAATAAGAGTTTTCCAGAGATTCCTGTACTTACCTTTCATGAACCATTAACTCTTTGGTGGGGTGGAGATAGTGTACTGACAAGATTGCCAACATTTCATTTTAGAAAGTAAGAATGTTTTAACCTGTAATCCCAGCACTTTGGGAGGCCGAGATGAGCGGATCACGAGGTCAGGAGATCGAGACCATCCTGGCTAACACGGTGAAATCCCGTCTCTACTAAAAAATACAAAAAACTAGCCGGGTGAGGTGGCGGGCGCCTGTAGTCCCAGCTACTCGGGAGGCTGAGGCAGGAGAATGGCGTGAACCTGGGAGGCGGAGCTTGCAGTGAGCTGAGATCCGGCCACTGCACTCTAGCCTGGGCGGCAGAGCGAGACTCCGTCTCAAAAAGAAGAGGGTCTTTTAAGTCAACTAACTTAAATACTGAATACATTGTTCTTGCTTTTCTTACTTTGCTGTAGGTCAGTACTGGTTTATGGACTTGAGTTGAGAACCACTGTTTTAGACAATTGTTTCTTGAGCTGTTTTAAGGAAAGGGAGTGTGGAGTTTCTGTTGTCTCATGTCAGAGAAAACTATAAAGTATTTCTTAACATATTAAAATCTCCAAGAAGTCCTTTTGTGAAAAGCCCCACGGTTTACCTGGTTACTGGGATGTTTTTTCTTCTACTTTTTCTTTGATAATTTTTCCCCACCTTTTTTCTGTTTTCATACATTGGATGTCTTAGATTGAGCCTCTGGTTGTCTTAATCTGTTTTCTCTTATTACCTATCGTTGGTTTTTCTTCTCTTGAAATTTTTACTTTGGCTATAATTCTATTTCTCAGAGGTCATTATTTCATGGATGCAATATTTTCTCAGATCTCTGAGGATATTAATTGGTTATTGAAACAGTTTTTTCACATACCAACTATTAATGTTCTTTAGAACTAGTATTTCAGAGAATATCCTTTTGAAGCACTGCCATGGATGTTGATGTTACCAAGGGTTTGTCTTCACTGCTTTTATCATTTTCTGTCTTTTAAAAAGTAAATTTGGAATATTTAATGGCAAGCTACTTGCTAAGAGTTTAAAACATCAGATAATTTTGAAATTAAAAGGCTTTTTACCAAAACAATGTAGTTTCTTGTCTGTTTCCTCCACCCCTTCCCACTCCTAGCGGCAATAACTTTTAACTGTTAGCTAATTCTTTATATCTCTAAATAAAATCGCACTGCATTTAGATTCATCAATTTTATATATTTTTTATAATGTTAGATGAGAATGAATGAGGAGAGGAGTAAGGGGGTAAGCTTTCTCTATAAATATATTCTCTATAACATGTTAGATGAAACATAATGTTATAGAGAAAACTTTCTCTATAAACTGTTAGATGAGAAAGAAATTCATTGCTCCTCTCCTCATTCTTTCAATATAGTTATATAAAACATTTTAAACTGTTTTCGTTTGTGAGTATATAAAAATTGTTTACATATGAAGAACCACATAGAATATGGTACCACAAAGTAGTGGTGAGGGTTAGTTAATGCTTGTAAAGAATTTAGAGGTCAGGTATGGTGGCTCACACCTGTAATCCCAGCACTTTGGGAGGCCAAGGCGGGCAAATCATGAGGTCAGGAGATCGAGATCATCCTGGCTTACATGGTGAAACCCCGTCTCTACCAAAAATACAAAAAATTAGCCGGGTGTGGTGGCACACGCCTGTAATCCCAGCTACCCGGGAGACTGAGGCAGGAGAATTCCTTGAACCCGGGAAGCAGAGGTTGCAGTGAGCCAGCATCACGCCACTGCACTCCAGTCTGGAGCCAACATCATGCCACTGCACTCCAGTCTGGGTGACAGAGCGAGACTCTGTCTCAAAAAAAAAAAGAATTTAGAATAGTGTCAAACACTTGTTAGCTGTTATTTCTAGATTTAAATTTTTTTCTTATACAACTATGTTTAAAAATTGCCTCATTAAAAAACAAAGTTTGCCTAGTTTTCTTTGAATGTTAAAATCTTCATCTATCTTCAGTTGTTCCACAAAATGTCTCACAGTGCACTTTTCCACAATGTCAATCTGTTATATAATTTATCAGTGCCATTTATTTTTCTTAGAGATACCCTCCTGGAGCTCTTCTGGAGTTCTGCTCTAATTTGGACTGGTTCTCTAGGCCTGCTGCATGGAAGTTGTTGGGGCTTTCCTTTACCATCATCCTGGGAATTCCTTTCTCTTCTCTTCTATGTGACATACCTTGCATTCCATGCCTGCCTTTTATTTGGTTTACTCCCTCTGTTTAGCTTTATTAAGCTCAAATAAAGTGTGCTTGGGGGATAAATCTTTAAAGACTATATGGCTGAAAATGTTCTAATTTTCACTCACACACACACTCTCTCTTTTTTTAAAAATACATTTTAGAGATAGGGTCTCTCTGTGTTGCCCAGGGTGGAGTGTAGTGGCTATTCACAGTCATGATCATAGTACACTACAGCCCTGAACTAGGCTCAAGTGATCCTCCTGCCTCAGCCTCTGGAATAGCTGGGACTACAGGAGTGTGCCACTGTTGCCCAGCTTTACTTACTCTTTTTAGTCCCTTGATCGATAATTTGGCTGGTTATAAAGTTGATTTTCACCCAGAATTTATTTTTCACTCAGATTTTTAAGTGAATACTTCACTGTCTTCTGACTTGTAATATTGCTGTAATGATTATTATTCTCAGTCCCTTGTTAGTTGCCCTTTTATCTCTTTCTCAGTGTAGTATCTTTATCCTTGTTTTTCTTGGAACAGGTCTTTTTTATTCAGTTTGCTGGACACTTGTGGCCTTTTCAATCTGGTTACTTCTGTCTTTCAGTACTGGGATGTTTTCTTCTAGTTTGATAATTTTTTCTCCACTGTTTTTCTGTTTTCATATGTGGATATTTCTGCTTGAACCTCTGATTTTCTCAATCTGTTTTCTCTTATTTTCTATCTTTGTTATATCAGGTGAAAACTTTTGTAATCAACCCAGGGTCAAAAATAGAACATTGCCAGCTAACGCAGAAACCCACATTGCAACCCTTTCATCTCCCAGATAATCTCCATCCTGACTTTTATGGTGATTATTTTTTCTTTGTAGTCTTATTATTCAGATGTGCATTTTGAGGATTATAGTTTATTTTGCTAGTTTTAAAATACATGTTTTAAGATTTTTTTCAATTACAGGTTCTATCTTAGATCTTGCCTCTTTTTTTCTGTGCAGTTTATTTGTGGGAGAAACCAGGTCATTTGTCATGTACATTTCCTAACCTGTATTTTGCTGTTGCATCCCCATTGTGTAGTTGAACATGTTTCTCTGCATTTACTGTAAATTGATGTCTAGATCTAGAGGCTTACCAGGTTCAGGTTTGCCTTTTTGGGGGGTGGGGTGGGCAAGACTGTTTCACATGTGCTGTGTGTTGTCCCGTCAGAAAGCATGTAATGTTTCTCTTGCTGTGCTCTTAGCAGTTACTCATGCTCAGTGCATAGATCTGTTTATTCATTAGATGTTGCAAAATGGTGATTGATTGATTGATTGATTGATTGATTGATTTTTTTGAGATGGAGTCTCGCTCTGTCGCCCAGGCTGGAGTGCAGTGGCCGGATCTCAGCTCACTGCAAGCTCCGCCTCCCAGGTTTACGCCATTCTCCTGCCTCAGCTTCCCGAGTAGCTGGGACTACAGGAGCCCGCCACCTCGCCCGGCTAATTTTTTTGTATCTTTTAGTAGAGACGGGATTTCACCGTGTTAGCCAGGATGGTCTCGATCTCCTGACCTTGTGATCCGCCCGTCTCGGCCTCCCAAGCAAAATGGTGATTTAAAATATTCATTTCCTTTTTCATTTATTGGCTTGAATATATTTATAGAGAAAATTTACCTCTATTTTCAGCTGGCGCCTTACCTATTCCCCTCTCTGTGCCTTGTATTTCCCTTGATTCAATTCCTTGAAAGAATAAACGTTCCATATTCTGATGGGATGTACAGGGTAGGAGATGTGACTTGGGGATTCCAAGTGTCTTTTTTTTTTTTTTTTTGAGACCTCCGGTTATCCAGGCTGGAATGGAGTGGCTGGATTATATAGCTCACTGCCATTACAGCTCACTGCCGCCTCAAACTCCTGGGCACAAGTGATCCTCCCACGTAAGTGTTCTGAGTAGCTGGGAAGCTGGGACTACAGGTTCATGCCACTATGCCTGAGTAATTAAAAAAATTTTTTTTTGTAGTGGTGGGGTCTCCTTATTGACCAGGCTGGTTGCGAACTTCTTGCCTCAAGTGATCCTCATCTGGCTTCCAAGTGCCCTTTTACACCAACTTCTACATATTTCTCCATTCTTTTTAATTGTGTTTTATTTTTGAGATGGAGTTTAGCTCTTGTTGCCAAGGCTGGAATGCGATGGTGCAATCTTGGCCCACTGCAACCTCTGCCTCCTGGGTTCAAGTGATTCTCCTGCCTCAGCCTCCCAAGTAGCTGGGATTACAGGAATCCACCACTATGTCCAGCTAATTTTTGTATTTTTAGTAGAGACGGGATTTCACCATGTTGGCCAGGATGGTCTCGAACTCCTGACCACAAGTGATCCGCCCACATTGGCCTCCCAAAGTACTGACTGGGATTACAGGCGTGAACTACCCTGCCTATTTCTCCATTCTTTTTTTTTGAGATGGAGTCTCGCTCTGTCACCCAGGCTGGGGTACAGTGGTGTGATCTCAGCTCAGTGCAACATCCACCTCCTGGGTTCAAGCAATTCTTCTGCCTCAGCCTCCTGAGTAGCTGGGACTACAGGTGCACGTCACCACACCCAGCTAATTCTTGTATTTTTAGTGAGATGGGATTTCACCATATTGGCCAGGCTGGTCTCAAACTCCTGACCTTGTGATCCGCCTGCTTTGGCCTCCCAAAGTGCTGGGATTGCAGGCGTGAGCCACTGCACCTGGTCTATTTCTCCATTCTTTATGCTCCCACTTGACCTCTGTCTTTTGAGTCTTGTGTCAACAATTCTTTAGTCTTTTGAGGTTCTGCAGAGCAATGGATTTGCTTCTCATTCCTCATTGTTCTTTCAGCTGACACTTATGTTTAATTTTCTTCCTTATTTTACAAGCATTCATTCTTCCGTCTGCCTTCCATCTTCATATATTGTGATTTAGAATTTCACATGTAACGTGAACGTGAAACATGTATGGTTGAAGATGGAGTGTGTTTTAAATTTTTCTTTTCTCTTTGTTTTGTCATAAGAAGGAACAAGTAAATCTTTACTCTCCTATCTTAATACAGCAAAGTCCTACTGAGCTGTGGATCTTAATCGCCAACTGATTCCTAGACTTCATAAATAGTCTTTCCCAAATATTTTCCAATTTTATTAGTTTTTTCAGAGGAACAGCTTTTGGTGCCATTTGTTCTGTCATATGCTTTTTTGTTGTTTTTTTTTTTCCCCCTGTGTTAATTTCTGTTCTTTTATTTTTATACTTTTTGGGGGCTTATTTTCTTTTTTATCCCTTCAACATGAGATAGCTACTCAATTCATTAACTTTTTTTTTCTTTTCTATTAGATATATTTTGAGACTTACCTCTACTGCTTTAGCTGCATCCCACAAGTTTTTAATATGTGCTTTTTATTGTTCAACTTTGAATACTTGCTAATTTCTGTTGTGATTTCTTCTTTGGCCCATGGATTATTTAAAAGTGTATATTTTCTTTTCTTTTTTTTTTTTTTGAGACGGAGTCTCGCTCTGTCGCCCAGGCTGGAGTGCAGTGGCCGGATCTCAGCTCACTGCAAGCTCCGCCTCTCGGGTTTACGCCATTCTCGTGCCTCAGCCTCCCAAGTAGCTGGGACTACAGGCGCCCGCCAACTCGCCCGGCTAGTTTTTTGTATTTTTTAGTAGAGACGGGGTTTCGCTGTGTTAGCTAGGTTGGTCTCGATCTCCTGACCTCGCGATCCACCCGTCTCGGCCTCCCAAAGTGCTGGGATTACAGGCTTGAGCCACCGCGCCCGGCCTAATTTTTTTTTTTTTTTGAGACAGGGTCTCGGTCAACTTCCCACGCTGGAGTGCAGTGGTGTGATCATAGCTCACTGCAGCCTTAATCTCTTGGGCTCAGTTGATCCTCCTGCCTCAGCCTCCTGAGTAGCTGGGCCTACAGACATGCACCATCATGCCTGGCTAATTTTTAATTTTTTGTAGAGATGCGGTTTTGCCATGTTGCCTAGGCTGGTCTCGAACTCCTGAGCTCAAATGATCTGCTCACCTTGGCCTCCCAAGGTGCTGGGATTACAGGCCTGAGCTACTGCACCTGGCCTAAAAGTGTAGGTCTTGGTTTCCAAACATTTAAGTTATCTTTTTATTGATTTTGGAATCTAATGGGGTTGTAGTAATAAAATATATGCTGTGTGATTTTGTAGCTTAAAATTTGTTCAGACTTGCTTTGTAGATCAGTATATGGTCAGTTTTTGTAAATATTTTGCCTAGCAGACATCCTTTCTTAGATGAAAGAGGTGATTTAAACTCACTACTGCTTTCCTCCTAATTTCCCCCATACCATCCTCCCAATTTCCCAAGTTAAAAACTTGGGAGTTGTTCTGAATTTCTCCTTTGCTCTCGATACCACATAAAGTTGATTCTTAATGTCTGTCTGTTTTACTTTTAAATTATTTATTGTTATAAGAGTGATGCCATGATTTTTTTAAAAACTTGGAAAATATAAAGTATGTAAACTAGATTACTTAAAACCCTACTATCCAGGGATATTTTAAAATTCCAGTTTCTTCATGGCCTGATTTCAGGTTTTTCCTTTCTGTTTTTTCGAGATGGAGTCTCACTCTGTTGCCCAGGCAGGAGTGCAATGGTGCGATCTCAGCTCACTGCAACCTCCGCCTCCCGGGTTCAAGCAATTCTTGTTCCTCAGCCTCTCGAGTAGCTGGGATTACAGGTGCACGCCCCCATGCCCAGTTACTTTTTGTATTTTTAGTAGTGACGGGGTTTCACCTTGTTGTCCAGGCTGGTCTTGAGCTCCTGACCTTAAATGATCTGCCCACCTCAGCCTCCCACAGTGCTGGGATTACAGGCGTGAACCACCACGCCTGGCCCTTTTCTTATTAATAGATTTTTGCTGATTTATTTGGGTTCCCATCTTTTTCTCTCTTTTGCATAGCGTTTGTTTATTCAGTCAGTATTGAGAATCTGTGTGTGCCAGGTGCAGGGGATGTGTAACGTAAATAAGACAAAGAGGCAATGTCTACTCTTAGAGCATGGTCTTTTTTCGTTTGTTCAGTGTTATCTATGCCACTTCCTCTCTAATTTGAGCTGCAGTTATATTGCAGTTTTGTTCCTAGAAAAGTGTGTGTTGTCTCATGACTTTGTGCCTTTACATATGTTCCCCAGGCTTATGAAATCCTCTCTAAGGTTCATCTCTGAAACTACTACTCATCCTTTAAGTCTGTAGTTAAAAAGCTAAGTCTTGACGAAGTTTTGTGTGTCCTTGCCTTTTGCTCCTGGACAGGTTAGATATTATTCTTCTTGTGTTTATTCATTATAGGAATTATACTGCGTATAGTTTTTTGGTGTGCACACGTGTTTCTCTACAAAGGCTATGTTCCTTGGTGGTATGTACTGTATCTTTCCACATTTGTCTCTCTTAACACCTGGCATGGTAACCTGGCATATAGCAGGCATTGTGTATTTGTTGAATGACCAGAGCCATTGAGTTTAAATAAAATAATCATGTTTTCCTTAACTCTCACTAGACTCTTATTATAAAATGATTTGGGGTATGGATGTTTTGGTTGGTTAAAATGTTCTGATTAATTAAAGTATACACTGAGATACCAGTTTTCAAGTATAAGTTGTCAGTAGGTTAGGAGACAAATGTGTATATGTTGGTTGGTTGTAAGAAGGCTGCATTTTTGCATATGAGCCATTACAAATAGGAATTGGGATTCCAAGTCAGTTGGTCTGTAATTTGTAATATAGTTTATTTGCAGTATTTATGATACTTAATACCTACTGTAATGGTTTCAAAATTTTAACTTTGTTCTCTAATGAATGTGTTTCTTCTCAGTGTTGCCCAGTTGTAAAACTAGGGTATCTGCTGATTTTGAGCCATGGGTTCCAGCATGGTGAGGAATGAGAGGATAACATTTACAGATGGTTGGGGGGGATGTTTGTCTATATCGTAAACAGATAGACACTACCCACCTATACCCAGTTGTCTAGCCCTCAGGTAAAGGATATAGAGTGGGTTTTTACATTGATAAGGTCCTGAAGAAAGACCTCCATATTTTGGCAGAGTTTATCAGTCTAAATGTTGCCTTCCTATCTGATCACACTAAGGCAAAGCTCACCTCTCTACAAATCCTGAATCACAAGTAAAGAGATCCCATGTAGGTTTATATAACCTCAATCTTAACTGTCAGTGGACAACTAAGTACCACTAAATAGTTGAGGAAAGCCTGCTGCATCAAAGGAGAGTCTAAGATAAACAGAAAAACAAATGAAAGGATTTACCAAGGGCTGGACAGGATGATTGAAAGAAGACCTTATGCCTAGACACATCATTATGAAATTTTAAGACATTAAAGATAAAGGAAGATCCTAGAAACTTTCTGAGGAAAAAATGGTAACCTATAAAGGAGTAAAAGTCAGAGTGGCTTCAGATTTTTCATTGTGAATGCTGAGTGTAGTAGAGGAATATTATCAAACTTCCTCTTTGTAGTAGAGGGAAAATGATTTTCAACATTAAATTCTGTATCTGGGAAAGTATTGGTCAATTGTGAGGATGGGATTGAAATAGATATACAAAGTTTATACAGCCTTCTGTTGTAAGCCACTGCTACAGCAAAAGAATATGGGATCTAGAAATCAGAGTGACAAGGGGATCTTCCAAGATGACAAGGGCAAGGCTTAGAGGATAGTCATTCTAGATTGGCACAGGAACATGGAGAGCTTCAGAAGCAGGAGTTACATGTGGAAAAAAGATTTGAAATTATCACTGACAGTTTGAAACAGGAGGCAACAAAGGGATATATTAAGCAATTTTGGGAAAAATTGAAAGCAAATAAGAAAGGATATTTAATAAGGGTATACCACTTATCTTTGCAGTGACCAATATTTACACATTGTACAATAAGTAAACTTACTGATTTAGTGAAAATAATAAGATTTGTAGAGGATGGGAGGTAGGAAATAGGAGTTGGTGTAAGATGTGAATTGTCAACTTCAATAGCAAGAAGTCAGATTTGAAGTCGATCAATTTAAAAAGAGAAGTATAAATACATTATTTGTAAATATGAGGGTACCTTCAGAAGACATTGTTGAAAGGGTTAAAAAAAAAACCACTTGCCTCTGAGAGTAAGACTAGAATATTAGAAGTGGTGGAGTGAGGAACTATTGATTTTCACCTTAATTTTTTCTATCTATTTGTATTTTTCTTAAAAAAAACCCCATGTATGTAGCCATTAGGTTTGTATTTTTTTTTTTTTTTTTTTTTTTTGGGAGGACAGAGTGTCGGTCTGTTGCCCACACTGGAGTGCAGTGGCATGATCTTGGCTCATTGCAAGCTCTGCCTCCTGGATTCATGCCATTCTCCTGCCTTAGCCACCATGTCTGGCTAAGTTTTTTGTGTTTTTAGTAGAGACGGAGTTTCACTGTGTGTTAGCTAGGATGTTCTTGATCTCCTGACCTTGTGATCTGCCCGCCTCAGCCTCCCAAAGTGCTGGGATTACAGGCGTGAGCCACAGCGCCCAACTGTTTGTATTGTTTCTAGAACTAAGAAGTAGAGTAGAGCCGGCCTTTAAGCTGCTTGCTTTATGCTTTCTGTCCTTTAGGTTCAATCCTGGTTCTCTTTGACATTCTACTTTCAGGGAAACCTCAACCAGAAAGAAGGCAACCAGTTTCAGGCTTCATTTTACATACCTGTCTTAAGAGATAAAAGAGAATTCCTTCTTCATAGCTTTAATGCAGTGCCAAGCTTAAGCAGATTACCTGTTGCTTCCTTTATACCTGGGCCTTACTTTGGCCCTGTTTGACCTCACGAATTTGACCATATCTGTATGAAAGTTTTCACCAAAAATAGCACTTTTCTTAGGTTATATTATACCCTTTACATGCGATTGACCCACATATTTGCTACTTTTCCTGGGGAAGGGAAGAAATTGTGGGCAGGGGAAAGATGGCAACTAAGAATTCAGATAGTTTTTTATTTAGTTCACTAGAAGAGCAAATTGAGGAATGGATTGGGAAGAATTAATCCGTTTTCCCTAAGCCACACTCTTTTTGAATTAAACATCCAGTTTTCAAGTTCTTGAGTCAAGGTCTTATTTATTGTGGGGTAGTAAACCAAGAGTTACTGGCTTGAACACTGGGTCTCAAGGGAAGAAACTTATTTGTCCAGGCAATCTCTTTCAAGATATATCACTAGCAGTGATCCAGTGGTAGTGACTATGGGCCCTCTCTCCCAATCTTTTTATTGGGGTAAAATACGTATAACAAAATTTACGATCTTAACCTTTTTTTTTTTTTTTAAGGCGATAAGGTCTCTATTGCCCAGGCTGGAGTGCAGTGATGTGATTCTAGCTCACTGCAGTCTTGAACTCCTGAGCCCAAGTGATCCTGCAGGCATGTGCCATCACGGCTGGCAAATTTTTAAAAAATTTTCTGTAGAAATGTGGCCTTGCCATGTTGCTTAGGCTGGTCTTTTTTTTTTTTTTTTTGAAATAGGGTCTCCCTGTTACCCAGGCTGGAATGCAGTGGTGCAGTCACAGCTCACTGCAGCCTCGACCTCCCAGGCTCACGCAGTTCTCCCATCTCAACTTCCTAAGTAGCTGGGAGTATAGGCACATCCCACTACATCTGGCTAATTTCAAATAAATTTTTTTTAGAGCCTGGATCTTGTGTTGCTTAGGCTGGTCTTGAATTCCTGGCCTCAAGCAGCCCTCCTGCCTTGGCCTCCCAAAGAGCTGGAGTTACAGGTGTGAGCAACAATGCCTGGCCCATCTTAACCAATTTTCAGTGTATATAGTTCAGTGATAGTAAATACATTGAGTCATCTCCATAAAACTTTTTACTTTGTTAAACTGCCCGTTGTATAATGACTACCTCTTTCTCCCTCCCCTCAATCCCTGACTGCTTAAACAGGAGAGGCAGTTTGTATCTGAGATGAGGTGAGATGAGGGATATAGCTTTGTAGCTACTGACCACAGTCAACTGAGTACCCAGAAGGAGTACTGATCCCCCAATCAAAAAGTCTGTTTCTCATGGCACTTTAGTATATGAACTCAGAAAAATGTTTGCAATATGTGTAAGAAAGGGTTATAACATATAAGATGCTCTTCAAAATTATGAAAATGATTAACATTTCATTTTAAAATGGGCAAAGAACATCAACTGCAGTTTCCAGAAGACTTAGAAATTGTTAATAGGCCGGGCATGGTGTCTCATGCTTACAATCCCAGAACTTTGGGAGGCCAGAGCGGAGGGATTACTTGAGCTCAGGAGTTTGAGACCTGCTCCCATTCCTGCTAAAAATAATTAAAAAAAAAATCAGGTGGGCATGGTGGCATGGTGTGTGCCTGTAGTCCCAGCTGCTTGGGAGACTGAAGTGGGAGGATCCCTTGAGCCCGGGAGATTGAGGCTGCAGTGACCCATGATTGCACCACTGCACTTCAGCCTGGGTGACAGAGAGAGACCCTGTCTCAAAAAAAAATTGTTAACAAACCTATGAGAAACATGCTTTTTAACTACTACTAATAGAGATGTAGACAGAAATAGTGTGTGTTGTCAAAAAGCAAAAAACTGATAATTCTTCCTGTTGGTGAAGGTGTAGTGACAGTGTGAGTTGGTACATTTGGGAGAATAATTTGACAATACCTATGATATTTAAAAATATGCATAATATGAGGATGGTGGGATATGGGTATATAAATGAAATAATATTAGCCATGAGATTATATGGGCCAGGTGTGGTGGCTCACGCCTGTAATCCCAGCACTTTGGTGGGCAAATCACAAGGTCAGGAGTGCAAGACCAGCCTGGCCAACATAGTGAAACCCTGTCTTTGCAAAAAACTAAAAAAAAATTAGCCGGGCATGGTGGCGGGCACCTGTAGTCTCAGCTACTTGGGAGGCTGAGGCAGGAGAATTGCTTGAACCTGGGAGGCAGAGGTTGCAGTGAGCCGAGATCGCAGCACTGCGCTTCAGCCTGGGTGACACAGTGAGACTGTCTCAAAAAAAAAAAAAAAAAGAAATTATAATTGAAACTGGATGTTACTTGCTGGTTCATTATACTTGTTTTGTCTACATTTGTAATTTTCTATTATAAAAAGGAAAAATATACATAGTATGTTTTATATATATAGTAATTATCTTTATTATTTATCTTATATAGTAGTTGGGAATGTAGAAAAATGAGCTTTATATTACTGCTTATGTTAAAACATTGGAAACACCCTAAATGTTCCTCCATTGGGTAATGGTAAAACGTTGGAAACATCCTAAATGTTCCTCCGTTGGGTAATGGTTGGAAAGCAGTTTAGCAGCTGATGCAAAGATTATTTTATGTGCTTTTATTTTATATTTACATAACAGATGGAAATCACATTGTTCAAGATACATTGTTATGTGAGAAAATTTATAGAACAATATATATAATGTCCTGTATTTTATTAAAAACATTTATATGAATTATAGATATGTAGTACAAATAAGAAAAATCAGGAGATTAACTTTTTTTTGTGGGAGGAGATTGCATGGAGAATTTTCACTTTTAACTATATGTTTCTATATTATTTATTCTAACAGCATGTTTACCTTTGTAATCAGAAAGGAAATAATAAATTCTAAAATTAGAAAAATTAATTTGGCTTCTAATAAAGGTCACATTCTAGCAAAGAGGGAAGTAATCAGTGACATTAATGGGGTGGGGGAAACTGCATAGAGGAAAACCCTTAGGGGAGGAAAATGTACAATGATGTTTATCCTACATATATATATTTGAGTTGTGGCGTTATGGGTAATGTACTCTTTTCTTGCTTTGTTTTCTGTAAGTTTTTTTGGACAGAGAAATTTTAAAAGAAGATAATGCTTTTACAAGTTATTTATGTATGTATTTTTTGGTTTTTGTTACAGGGTCTTGCTCTGTTGTCTAGGCTGGAGTGCAGTGATGAAATCGTGGCTCACTGAAGCCTCAACCTCTTGGGCTCAAGTGATCCTCCCACCTCAGCCTCCTGAGTAGCTGGGACCACAGGCGTGTGCCACTACACCCAGATAATTTTTTTTTTTTTGTAGAGACAAGGTCTCTCTATGTTGCCCAGGCTGGTCTCAAATTCCTAGGCTCAAGTGATCCTCCTGCCTCAGCCTCCCAAAATGCTAGGATTAAAGGTGTGAGCCACCATGCCTGGCACAAATGATCTCTTTATTAATGCAGTTTTATATAGGATTTATGTTTATGTGGGTAAAAGGTTGATGTGTATTTGTCTTAAATGTGAATGAAAGTAGAGTCTATTTTTTACTTAAAGCAAAACAGATGATTTGTGCTTAGAGATAATTAGATTAAAAATGTATCCCGGGCGCCATGGCTCAGGTCTGTAATCCCAGCACTCTGGGAGGCCGAGTTGGGTGGATCACAAGGTCAGGAGATCGAGACCATTCTGGCTAACATGGTGAAGCCCTGTCTCTATTAAAATACAAAAATAACCTGGGCGTAGTGGCATGCACCTGTAATCCCAGCTACCCGGGAGGCTGAGGCACAAGAATCGCTTGAACCCAGGAGGTGGAGGTTGCAGTGAGCCGAGATCACACCACTGCACTCCAGCCTGGTGACAGAGCGAGACTCCATCTCAAAAAAAAAAAAAAGTAGATAAAGATGAAAAGTTAAACTCCTTAAATATTGGTTAGATAAAAAATTTAACTCCTTAAATATAGGCGTTTCTTGACTTGAACTTTACAAATTCTGCATAATCCTTCTACCATTTATGTGTCATGCCCTATGCAGAGATTGAGGATACAAGTGTGAATAAGAGACAGACATTCCCTGTTTTGGGGGAGGTTGGTGGGTTGAAGTGGGCTGAAGACTGAAAAGGGGAGGAGACTATAGGAGTGGAGACATTAAGTGTGTATAAATTTACCCTGGAGATTTGCTTGTGAATGGGAGGAAAGAGGAGGAAGTGGTGGAAAGGGAGCACAAAGAATCAAGAGAATTTTATTCTACCCCGGGTGACCCCAAGATCCTTGCAAGTTTTTAAGCATAGTTGAATGCTAATGGGAGGGTCCTCAGAGAGAAGATTTATTGAATGCTGGCTCTGGTTTGTATCCTATAGTAAACTTCATCAAGTTATAATCTGTCTTGCAGTTGCAGTTTCCTCATGTAAAAAGGGATCTGTAAAATCTAATCCGCAAAAATATCTCTAAAGCAGTGCTCTGAGTATTAAATTACCTCTATATATCTAGTGCCTGGCACAGTATGTGGCTCATAATAGGGACACATAAATGATTTGTGAATGAATATGTTGAATGTTGTGCGGTTTTTTTGTTTTTTTGTTTTTTGAGACCAGAGTCTTGCTCTTGTTGCCCAGGCTGGGGTGCAATGGTGTGGTCTCGGGTACTGCAACCTCTTCCTCCCGGGTTCAAGCAGTTCTCCTGCCTCAGCCTCCTGAGTAGCTGGGATTACAGGTGCCCGCCACCACGCCCAGCTAATTTTTGTATTTTTAGTAGAGATGGGATTTTGCCATGTTGGCCAAGCTGGTCTCAAATTCCTGACCTTGTGATCCGCCTGTCCTGGCCTCCCAAAGTGCTGGAATTACAGGCGTGAGCCACCATGCCTGGCCATGAATATGTTGAATGTTTAATGTAGGATTAGGTACTTGGTAATCTCAGTAGTTTTTTCCTGGGGGTTTGGCTGTGAATGGGAGGGAAAAAATGAGGAGGTGGTAGGAAGGGGGCATAAGGAATCAAGGGTAACTATAGTTAGGTTAGGTCTCATTTGAGACACAGCACACCAGAAATATTAGGAGAAGCAGAGCATAAACACAAGGAGATAGAAAAATAAAAAAGCGTTTTATACCTTATGACCTAAGGATGTGCTATGCAGTGGGAGTAGTACGGTGGAGAGTAAGACAGAGACAGACCTTGCTATCCTGAGAAAAGGGGATAATTTGTTGAAGTAATCGCAAAGCATATGAAACTGGGAATGTTTGCAATTTTTATTTTTGTACAGTTTCTGCTTTGGAGTTGGAAGATTCTAGGTCTTAACAGAGACCTGCCACGGCATTCTACTGAGGTCATTTTTCACCCGTGATTAATTATTGTTCAGGCTTTGGCTATTTTTTTTTTTTTTAACTGAAGGGAGGCAAAATCCGTCAAGTAAACACTGAACTTAGCTTTGTTGTTGTTGTTGTTGTTTTGAGACAGAGTTTTGCTATTGTTTCCCAGGCTGGAGTGCAATGGCGTGATGTCAGCTCACTGCAACCTCCACCTCCTGGGTTCAAGAGATTCTCGTGCCTCAGCCTCCCGGGTAGCTAGGATTACATACATGCGCTACCATGCCAGGCTAATTTTGTGTTTTTAGTAGAGACGGGGTTTCTCCATGTTGGTCAGGCTGGTCTCGGACTCCTGACCTCAGGTGATCTGCCTGCCTCGGCCTCCCAAAGTGTTGGGATTACAGGTGTGAGCCACTGCACCCTGCCCCTTAAAGCTTTTTTCAAAGTTGATGGCTAATAGAGTTATTCCCATACTGTGAAGGCATTAAATTGTTTCAAAGTCTGGAGAAAGAGGATTATTACCCTCTCCTTGAGCATCCCTGATGATAGAGAATTCATTGTGATTCTTCCTGCATTTTTACTTATGTTCTCTTGCACTGATCTTGTCAGACATTTAAACTTTTTAACCCCTGTAATTATACTACCGAAAGTGCCTTCTCCTCACAACTGACTATGGTACAGAAAAACAGTGTTAGATAAAATTGCTTTGTGCCTGAGCATGAATCAAGGCAGTGGCGTCTAACTGTACTTGTATTCTTCGTTGTGTACTAACAGTAAAAAACATAAACACACACACATATATGTATGTGTGTGTGTGTGTGTATATATATATATATATATATATATATATACACACACACATCCCCAAACCTTATTTCACTTAAGAATTTTTTTTTTTTTTTTTTTTTT
>NW_016807380.1:287596-303274 GCF_001698545.2 Rhinopithecus bieti | reverse complement strand
TGTCAGGCACTGTGCTAGGCAATGAGAGATCAAATGTGAGCAAAAACCTACATGGGCTCTATCCCTATAGAGCTTATAATCCAACAGGCAGATATACATTAATTTTTTTTTTTAAATTTTGAGACGTAGTTTTGCTCTGTTGCCTAGGGCGGAGTGCAGTGGTGTGATCTTGGCTCACTGTAGTGTCCGCCTTCCAGGCTCAAGCAGTTCTCCTGCCTCAGCCTCCTGAGTAGCTGGGATTATAGGCACGTGCCACCACGCCTGGCTAACTTTGTATTTTTAATAGAGATAGGGGGTTTCACTATGTTGGCCAGGCTTGTCTTGAACTCTGGCCTCAAGTGATTGACCTGCGTCGGCCTTCCAAAATGCTGGAATTACAGGCATGAGGCACCGTGCCGGCCAGGTTTCTAATATGTGTGATAAAGTAGAAATGGCATAAGGCACTTGTGCCATTGTTTGAGTTGCCAGCTGAACTAGCAGCTTTTTCATGGAACACCATTTTTACTTGAAACAGCCACTGAGTTCTGTATGAGGCAGGTATTTTCTTGAAGTGACAATCTATGTTTTACATTTACCTTAATTACCATTTTTTTTGTTTGTTCCTGTAAATTCAAGTTAGCATCTTGTGTCTGTCCTTCCTTCCATTTTTCTCTTTTCTTTTCTTCTTTTCTTTTGACAGGGTCTCTCTCTGTTGCTCAGGCTTGAGTGCAGTGGCACAATCACAGCTCACTGCAGTCTCGATCTCCTAGCCTCATATAGTCCTCTCACCCCAGACTCCTGAGTAGCTGGGACCACAGGCACATGCCACAATGCCTGGCTAATTTTAATTTTTTAATTTTTTTAGAGACATTCTCCCTGTGTTGCCCAGGCTACTCTTGAACTCGGAATCCTCCTGCCTCAGCCTCCCAGAGTGCTGGGATTACAGGTGTGAGCCACGCTGCTCTTGGCCTTGTGTCATTTGTTTGAAACAGTTGAAACAGTTTTGCTCCTATACACTTCCTTTGTGCTATTATTGCCAAATATATTACATTTCTATATATTATGTATCTAATAATTATGTACATGTTGTTTTGTATACTTGCTTTGGAGGGAATATGCATTTATGCTGTATTTTATAATTTTGTTGGTGTTCTTTTGTGTGTGTGTGTGTGTGTGTGTACATACATGTATTTGAATTTCTTTCTGGGTTTATTGATTTCAGTCATAGTAGTATTCATTGTAAGATGTCTCTGCTAATAACAAATTCAGTTTTTGTTTATCTGGGAGTGTGTATTTCACCTTCATTTTTGAAAGATAG
The DNA here is from genome assembly GCF_001698545.2 of Rhinopithecus bieti. Lineage (NCBI taxonomy): Eukaryota > Metazoa > Chordata > Mammalia > Primates > Cercopithecidae > Rhinopithecus > Rhinopithecus bieti. Next base: position 301,977 of record NW_016807380.1, on the reverse strand, counting down.
TTTTGCTGGATATAAGATTCTCTGGTGACAGCACCCATTCCCTGCAGCCTGCATACTTTGAATATGTCATCTTACTGCCTTCTGGCCTTTATTGTTTCTGATGAGAAGTCAACTGTTAATCTTATTGGGGTTTCCTTGTACGTGATATATTGTATTTCTCTTGTTGCTTTCAAGATTTTTTTTTTTTTTTTTTTTTTTTGCTTTTCAGCATTTTTACTATGATGTGGCTGGGTGTAGATCTCTTTACATTTATCCTACTTGGAATTTGTTAAGCTGCTTGGATGTGTAGATAATGTTTTTCAGCAAATTTGGGAAGTACCAGTTATTTCTTTGGATATCTTTAAAATGTATTTCTTTCAAACTGAAACATTGTACCCATTAAACACTAACTCCCTGCTCCCCATTCTTCCTAGCAGTTGGTCGCCATTCTGTTTTCCATCTCTGTGACTTTGAGTGTCTAGGTACCTTATATAAGTGGAATAATTGTCCATTTTGTCTGGCTTATTTCACTTAGCATAATGTCTTCAGGGTTCATCCGTGTTTTAGCATGTGACAGGGTTTCCCAGAATTTCTGTATTTTTAGGTATTGAAAGTAGATATTCCTAATACTTAGGAACTTTTTGAAACTTTTTTCTTTAATTTTCCTGCTCATTTTATTTTACTAAACTTTTATGCTATTTTAGAATTATTGTCTATCTAGTTTTACATGTCACTGTATGTTTAATTAGTGAAAATCTAATTTGGAAAAGTGAGACCAAGCACTGCTTTGTTACTTTTAAGAAAGTTGATGGTGGTATGCTTTGCTGTTTATGGAATGTCTAATACATAAGTTATAATGTAATTTCACAGTATTTAATGTTACTTTTTTTTTTTTTGCCTTTAAGTACTCTTATAGTGTACTTTCCTTTTCTTTCTTTTTTTTTTTTTTGAGACAAGAGTCTTGCTCTGTTGCCCAGGCTGGAGTGCAGTGGTGTGATCTTAGCTCACTGCAACCTCCACCTCCTGGGTTCAAATGATTCTCCTGCCTCAGCCTCCCCAGTAGCTGGGATCACAGGTGTGTGCCACCACGCCCGGCTACTTTTTGTATTTTTTTGTAGAGACAGGGTTTCACCATGTTGGCTAGGCTGGTCTTGAACTCCTGGCCTCAGGTGATCCGCCTCGGCCTCCCAAAGTGCTGGGATTACAAGCATGAGCCATCGCACCCAGCCTTATAGTGTACTTTCTATTTGTGTATAATTTAATGAAATTGCTGGTTATCAATTTTTTTTTTTTTTAACTCTCAGTCTGCATGTTTGCTCAGTTCAGTAGTGATTCCCTGTAAGGAGAAGGTCCTGACTGCCCTTCCTTTGAGTGTGAAAAGTATGAATAACACCCAGCTATCCCTTGAAGTCACTGGTTAGTGTGTGTCTTAACTGCATGTGGCATAATCAAGAGATTAAAATGTAATTCACTTTTATTCTTTAACTAAACCCAGTCTTGAGATTCAAGACATTATTTGCTCATGACCATGGCCTGCGTACCTCAACATAAAGCTGTTATTTTGATGACAGCTACCTTGAATGTGTTATCTTGGAGTGTTTGCTGAGTCTTGGCCTCACTTAGAGTAGGCAATGAATGGATATTGAGAATTGTTATCATTTTGTTTTAAACTGCTTTGTTTGGAGAGTATTTATGATTTGAGGTACTTTTTATATTTGTCTTTGTCTTAAGGTTTTTAACAAATGAAAAGCTTTAACATATAAAATATCCCACTGGTATAAAATAAGCTCTATAAGTAAGTCTTATATATGGTCTTTTATTCTCTAAACAGAGACTCTACAGGGGCAGGTAATTCACTGGTCCACAAGCGGTCTCCTTTACGTCGAAACCAAAAGACCCCAACATCCTTGACCAAGCTGTCTTTACAGGATGGACATAAAGCCAAAAAGCCAGCATGTAAATTTGAAGAGGGTCAGGATGTCCTAGCTAGATGGTCAGATGGCTTGTTTTATCTTGGCACTATCAAAAAGGCAAGTTACTTTAATGTATCTTTTGCTGTTTTTGCAGTAAGCATTTAATAATCTTAATTTAACTTCATGTTTTTAATTTTAAGAGATCACCGTTAAGTATTTCTCTGTATTGCAGATAAACATATTGAAACAGAGCTGCTTCATCATATTTGAAGACAGTTCTAAATCCTGGGTTCTCTGGAAGGACATTCAAACAGGCAGGTGCTACTATTTCTCTTGAACATGATTTAAATTAAAATTTGATTTTCTTCAACTTGTCATATTATGATGTTTTCTGTTGAATACCGTGTATTTAGATAACTCAGGATTACTTCTGAGGAGAAGTTAAAAAATCAGCATAGTCTTTATTATAGACCATAAGAAGAACAAGAATACTCTAGAGGACAGATGCATCAGTAATTTATACCTGTAAGCTATATTAAGACCCTTCTAAGAACTTTGAAGAAAAATCTTTGGTAACTAATCTCAGTAACAGTTTGGGATTCAATTCAACTGTTACTTGCTTATATTTGTAGAAAGCAAGTGTTTATTGGGAGCATACTATTTGCCAGTTGATTTGGGAAATTAGGACATATAAAACTGATTTAGAATAATAGAAATATTCTTTAAGAGTGGTTTAAAATTACCATTTAGTTATGGGTTTTTTATGTTTAAATGGGAAAATGAGGCTATATTTGTGTGCCAGTAAAAATGAATACAAGTATGCCTTGGTTTGGTTATAGGTATGCTTCTTGTGATAATTTCTATTATTAGAAACTATGATTATTTTCATGCTTTTAGCATCTGCTAAATATAGATGTTTTTCCAGGTACCTCTTTCATGCAAAGTACTTTTAAAAATTACCGATGTTTACTGAAAACCTGAGTATTTTAGCTGTCATTAAAGCCCTACTTTTAGTTTTCCTGTTGCTGGGTTAATAGGCCTATACTAAGACCTGTGTTTTCTGTATTCTCATAGAAAAGAGATAATTGGCAGCTTGTTTAGATTATTCTTCTCTAAAGTCAACAGAGAGTTAACAACTTGTGGATGGATGTTTGTAGGCCTTAGCACACTAGAAGGCGAGCTTCCTGCTGTTGGCCACGCTCCACCAGCTCAGCTCGTTCACCGCTACAAACCCTGAGTGGCTCTGGGACCCAGCCAAGGTTTCCCAGATCACGATTATAAAAAACAGTGAAGCAGAAACCGGTCGCACAGCTACACGATGACCCAATCGGGTTCTTACCGTGCAGTAGAGGTCAGGAGAAGGCGAGGAAACGATTCCTGCTATACATGGGAATAATCCCGTCTCCTATGACTATTTAAAAAAATACAAAATGACTCGAGCTGCGACGCATCCACAAACAGATAAGCTGAAAGTTGTACTAGGAATTATCTCGCCACAGGAAATGCGATTCTATTTTCTCGTCCACGTCTTCTGACTTCACTTTAAAAAAGCCCAAGCAGGAAAACCACTAACGAGGCCAAGTGAACGGCCAGCGCCTAATAAAGGCTGGTTCCACATTGTAGTCCCAGCTCCGGTCTCGGAACAGACTGGAGGCAGAGCTTGAGAAATCTCTACATGCACAGAGGCTTAACCCGGAGCGGAGCTGCAGAGAGCTGGATCGCGACCCCTGCACTCCAGTCCGCACTGTCACCAGAGCGAGACTCCGCCTCGCATATATATAAGAGACAATTAACACAAAAGACTAGAAAAAAAAAAAAAGAAAGAAAAGAGATAAATTTTCTCCCCAAAGGGTAGGCACCTTGCCAAAGTATTTAACGATTGGGTTTTATATTTGAATACCAAGTACAATTTTATGGTAGGTTTCTGCTGTGTTTTAGTTCTTGACTTTACTCCTAATGTTTCTTAAAGAATAAAAAAGTTTTGGTAAAGGAATGGAAATGTTCTAATTACCATCTATATAGTTGGTACTCAGGGCCTAGGTGGGGAACTAAGTAGCTTTTACTCTTGTAAAATGTTTTCTAGAGAAACTTTTATGGTTTCTGGACTGATAAGTTTAAAGGACTAAAATTACGTTTTGAATCTGAAATTGAGGAGCCAGAGAAAAGTGTGACTCATAAGATTTAAAGGGATAGGAGATCTCCAACACTACTAATATTGAGCAGATCTTACTACCCTGCACACAAAATTATTCTTTTTTTCATTATTTTGTAAACATAGGTCTCTCTGTAATAGCAGTGAAACATGTTATGCTGCTTTTTACTCCCCTTCCATTAGCTTTGTATTTCTTTCAGCTTTGAAGATGTTTTGGAGTTTCCTGTGGATTTAATGTAATAGGTCTGTCATCCTTTTGTCCACTTCCTCCTTTCTGCTTCTCCTTCTTTGCTTTTAAAAGTGGTAGAAAAGAAGAAAACCAGTGTTACCTAGAGATAGAAAGTTGTGTGAGGGGTCCTTTCCTGTTCTACAAGTGCCGCACCCAGTATGTCAGTTTAATGTTTTGTGGTTGTTCTTTCTTCACTGGTTCCTTTTGCTGTTCCTGGAATTACAAAGGATTGCTCCTGGTCATTTAACTCTTAGCACCCTGATAGTAGCACATATGAAACTTGTAGTTGCTATAAAAATGAATAAATGAATCTGAAACCTGCGTTATGGCATATTTCAGTGAGGAGTGGGTTTAGTAGTTTTCTTCCCTGTAAGAAACCTGCCAGTAATACATTTCAAAACTTAATAAATTATATTTATCGAATGAGTTTCTTTTAAAAATTTTACATAAAAAAAATATTAGTAGTCAACAGGGTAAAATATATCATGTTATAACTGTTACATAAATGTAAGAGGGTTTTAAATCTTAGCATCTAATGCTGTTTTGGTTTCATACGCTTGCATTGCTGGTGGCAGTGTAAATTTCTATTTTGGTTGTTTAGCATTTGCATTAAGTGCAAAAGTTTATAATTATCTAATAGACTCATTTCTAGGAGTTTATTCATAAGAAATAATTCAAAAAATACTAGGTGAAAAATGTTTCCTGAGCTTTATTTTAACAACAACAATAAATTTGGCATTTCTAAGATGAAATGGCCAAGGCTTTCTAGTCAATTGGATTTAGAGTAAGGGAGACTATAGAAGATTACTAAGCTTTATAGGAAGGTTCTTGTAAACTTGATGGTAAAAAAAATATATATATATGTTTGATTTCACAAGTAAAAGTTAATTCCCAGCTTCTTCGGGATTGTTTCTTGGGTCACTACCTCACTACCCCCCTTTTCTGAGGAATTGGCTTCCCTCTCATTAGTCCAGGTAGTTACAGTGAGAGTCAGATCAGGCACCTACCCTAGGGGGGCTGTCATTCCATTTCCAGGGAATTGTAAATTTTCACAGAGAGTTCCCAGGCTTAATCTGGTTGCTCTCCTGACTGGAACCATAAACCCAGAAGCTATGGGAGACCACCTTCAATGAAGTGTACCAAGAAGCAAACAGCTGGGCTCAGTGCCTTATGTCTGTAATCCCAGTGCTTTGGGAGGCAGAGGCAGGAGGATTGCTTGAGCCCAGGAATTTTAGACCATCTTGGGCAACACAGGGAGATCCTGTCTCTACAAAAAAAAAAAAAAAAAAAAAAATTAGGCATGGTGGCACACGCCTGTGGTTCCAGTTACTTGAGAGGCTGAGGTGGGGGCATTGCTTGGGCTCGGGAAGTCAAGGCTGCTGCAGTGAGCTGTGACTGTGCCACTTCACTCCAGCCTGGATGACACAGCAAGACCCTATCTGAGGGGAAAAATAAAAGGAAGCAAACAAAGCAGGAGCATGAGAGACCAAAACAAACAAATAGGAGAAATACAAAAGACAGATTCCCCCTCTCCAAAAAAAGAAAAACAGTTGGTAACCTGTATGTCCGAGAGTAGAGTAATAATGAAGTAAATTGGGTTCTTTCCGTTAGATGTAATACTATGCAGCTATTAGAACTTAACAATTTTGAAAACTAGCTGTGTGAAAAATGCTTTTGATAGAAGAAATATTAGGTAGTATTGATGAAGCATCTCGTAGTGGAGAGAGCATGGATTTTGGCACATCTGGGTTTGAATCCTAGTCTTGATGTTTTCTCAGGGTCTTTGGGTTAGTTACTTTTTCTGAGCCTCAGTTCTTCTCTGTAAATAGTATATTTGTAAGTTAGTTGTAGGATTAAACAAAATATATCAAGAGCCTACACAGTGCTTAGCCCATAGCACAAAATTGTAAGTTTCTATTGTTGTTATGTACATAAAGTGTGTGTATTGTGAATTTGACTCTATTGAAACAGATGAGAATACTGGAAATGATAATGTGTTAGGGTGGTAAATTGTATTATAAATTTTGTGTGATTTTTTTTTAGAATAAAAATGTCTAATGAAGAAATAATTTACTTGTTCTGCTAAAAAAAAAATAATTAATTGTAGGACCCCAAAGTTTTGTTGCAATGGTATTTTGTTAGGGTACATTATTGGATACCATATTTTCAGATTTCAGAAGCTGGAGATTAAATAATTACGGTTCAACCTGTTTAATAAATTAGTAAGTAAAAGGAAATGCTCTGAATTCAGAGAGAAAGAGGTAGTTTACATAGCTTCCTTGCTTTTTTTCTTTAATTTCATGATATTAGTGGTGTAGGATAAGTGAATGTATGTACATGAATAGATAAGTATTCTATAAAGTAGCTCTAGTGTTCACAAACCTCCTCTACCAGCTGTTGCCCATCCCTCATCTCCACCTTCACCTTTAAGAGTGAGAATATGAGAAATGAGTAATAAGGGAAGATGCTTGAGAGCAGTTTAAATTATGCCTTCTGCCAAAAAGCAGATTAAATTGTGAAAGTAGACAAGCATGTTAAGTTAAAGGTAGAAAGAACACAGAGAAGAGAGATACCACTTTGTGTACTTTGTCTTGCGAAGCATTATAATATACTTAGCAAACATTGTCCATATGTGCTGCCTATTGAGTCATAAAAGTGGTTTTGTTATATGCAATTTTTTATGTCTCTTTTTAAATGTGTTTTAAATACTTTAGGAGCCACTGGAAGTGGGGAAATGGTCTGTACAATATGTCAAGAAGAGTATTCAGAAGCTCCCAATGAAATGGTTATATGTGACAAGTGTGGCCAAGGTAACATGATTTCTTTTAATCTTGTGGAAAAGCTGTTACATACTGAATGCCTATGTTGACGATTAATGAGTAAAAATACTTTACATTGATAATTTGAAATTATTATCCTGTTTATTAATTATATTAATGTAGGAAATACTACTAAAATGCATCTTGAAATTGTGTTGAAAGTATTAATGAAATAGAATTTGCTTTATGCTTTTTTTGATATTAAGGATATCATCAGTTGTGTCACACACCTCATATTGATTCCAGTGTGATTGATTCAGATGAAAAATGGCTCTGTCGGCAGTGTGTTTTTGCAACAACAACAAAGGTATATTTTAAGTGTTTTGGGCTAACGCCCTGATGGAATCTGTAAGACATTATCAACATAATGATTGTGTACACTGAAAGTTTGAATGAAATGAGCAATGAATGCTGGGTAGAAAGAGGTGCTATTTATTTGACTAATGATGCTTAAGTGACTTTTTAATGATGCTTTCACTTACTTGATGATAGTAATATGGGAATTGGTGCACTAATTTGAAAGAAGAAAAGAAAAATAGAGATTATTATTAATCAGACAGTTTGTGATATGGTAAAAGTTTGGAAAGGAATTTCTCCAGAAGTGTCAGAGTCATTTTTAAAGTATAGAATTGTGTTTAAAATTTTAACCTTCACTCTTTCACATTTTTTTTCCTCTAATGTAGAGGGGTGGTGCGCTTAAGAAAGGACCAAATGCCAAAGCATTGCAAGTCATGAAGCAGACATTACCCTATAGTGTGGCAGACCTTGAATGGGATGCAGGTCATAAAACCAATGTCCAGCAGTGTTACTGCTATTGTGGAGGCCCTGGAGAGTAAGTAAATATAGTTATGTAATTCCCTTTAAGTAATTTTTATTTGCTTGCCTTATCTATTTTTCTTGATTATGTTGTGTGAGTGATGATGAATTGCAACTGCACGAACACATCAGTGAAGAAAACAAGGGGGAAAATCTATTATTTTCATAAAAAAATAATTTTTGTCTAGTTTTTTATCATATCCACACATTAAAAAATATGTGTATAAGTCTTATATTCTGGAAATTTAAAGTGAATTATAAATATTTTCATAAAGTTAACTATTGAGGGAAAACATTTACTGCAGGGGCCCAGTATCAGTAGTTTCATTGAATGTCATATTTAATGTGATTGACCATTTAGAAAATGGTATATTTAATATTATAATTTGAATGGAAGAGGAAAAGACAAGTTTTTTAAAACGTAAAATCAACACGGGATTTTTTCACAGACAGATTACTGCTTTCTTCTACATATTTTCATTTCTTTCTTAAAGCGATAGGGCACAGATTGTAGTATGCAGTGACATGATCATAGCTCACTGCAGCATTGAACTTTTGGGCTCAAGTGATCCTCCTGCCTCAGCCTCCCAAGTAGCTAGGACCACAGACATGTGCCACTACACCTGGCTAATTTTAAAAGGTATTTTTTTTTTTTTTTGTAAAGGCAGGTTCTTGCTATGTTGCTCAGGCTGTTCTTGAACTCCTGGCCTCAAATAGTCCTCCTACCTTGGCCTCCCAAAGCTGGCTGGGATTACAGGCCTGAGCCACCCTGGCCTGGAGTAGCACTTTTATTTTCTTCCAGAACTTTTTCTTTGCATATATAACTTGGCCAACTGTTTGGTGCATGAGGCCTAGCTTTTAGCCTGTTTTGGCTTTTGACATACCTTCCTAATGTTTGATTTAAATTTAGAGACTTGTGACTCTTCCTTTCATTTGAACACTTAGAGGCCATTGTAAGATTTTTTTTTTTTTTTTGAGATGGAGTCTCACTCTGCTGCCCAGGCTGGAGTGCAGTGGCCGGATCTCAGCTCACTGCAAGCTCTGCCTCCTGGGTTTACGCCATTCTCCTGCCTCAGCCTCCCGAGTAGCTGGGACTACAGGCGCCCGCCACCTCACCCGGCTAGTTTTTTGTATTTTTTAGTAGAGACGGGGTTTCACCGTGTTAGTTAGCCAGGATGGTCTCGATCTCCTGACCTCGTGATCCACCCGTCTCGGCCTCCCAAAGTGCTGGGATTACAGGCTTGAGCCACCGCGCCCGGCCTTTTTTTTTTTTTTGAGACAGGTTCCTGCTCTGTTATCTAGGCTGGAGTGCAGTGGCATGGTTATAGCTCACTCCAGCATTGAACTGGGCTCAATCAATCCTTCCATCTCAGCCTCCTGAGTAGGTGGGACCACAGGCATGTACCACCACACCCAGCTAGTTTTAAAATTTTTTTGTGGAAATGGAGTCTTGCTATTTGTCCATGTTGGTCTCCAACTCCTGGCCTCAAGTGATTCTCCCACCTTGGCCTCCCAAAGTGCTGGAATTACAAGCATGATCACCACGCCTGGCCCCACTGTAAGATTATTAATTAGCCTAATTGCAATATTATTGTGTCTCAAGTTACAGGAAGCTTGAGGAGAGGGAGAGGGATGGGGACTGGCTGGTTGGTAGTAGTCAGAACATACACAACATTCAGTGATTAAGTTTGCCATCCATGTGGGCACAGTTTTTGGTGGCCCAAAATAGTTATAGTAATAACATCAAAGACCACTGATCACCATGAAAGATATAATATTAATAGTAATGAGAAAGTTTGAAATGTTATGGGAATTTCCAAAATGTGACACAGAGACGTAAGGTGAGCACATGAACCTAGAAACATAGTGCTGATAGACTGAATCAAGGTATACCTCTGTTTGGAAATGGTGCCTTTTATTATTTTCAAATAAAGATAACCGTATCCAAACCACATACTAGCTGGGTGTGGTGGTGTGTAGCGGTACTGCCAGATACTTGGGAGGCTGAGGTAGGAGGATCCTTTGAACTCTGAAGTCTAGCTTGGTCAGTGTAGCAATGTAGCCAGCCCTATCTCTTAAACCCAAAATCCATGTGCTAACTGAAAAGAGAGGATATATTTCTTAGATGAAGATTCAATTTTAGCATCTTTAGCTTTCTCAAACAGATCTATAGACCATACACTGAAATACAGCTAAACCTGTCAAAAAGCCTTTTTACCTGGTAGAGTCTTAGGTTAGATTTATATTAATGTTAAGCAGGTTTATTAAATCGTTATATTCTTTTTATTATATTGACAAGAATAATAGAAACACAGTAAAGATATAAAGTAGAATGTTTATAATCTGAAAGCTGCCTAAGGCAATTTGATATTTGGGGCAAACAACAATACCTCTGAATCTGACCCCTCCTGGTGTTTAGAGAATTGATGTGAAAAAAATCCAAGAGGCCTGGCATGGTGGTTCTCGCATGTGATCCCAGCACTGTGGGAGGCCGAGGACAGGCCTGGGCTCAGGAATTGGAGACCAGCTTGGGCAACATAGGGAGACCCCAGTTTTACTTAAAAAAAAAAAAAATTTTTTTTTTGCTGAGCTTGGTGTTGCATGCCTGTGGTCCTAGCTACTTGGGAGGCTGAGGTGGGAGGGTCACTTGAACCTGGGAGGTTGCGGCTGCATGAGCCATGGTCATGATGCTGTACTCCAGCCTGGACAACATAACGATATTTGCCTCTTAAAAAAAAATAGCCTAGGCTTGTGTTTTAACAGAGCTCATTTAACTAGTGTAGGAGCCAGGCATATTTGACTAGAAGTAGTACGTGTATCTTTCAAGAGCTTATAAAATTTCATGAATAAAAGAGAGAAGAGGGATGAAATAGCTGATATTATAAGCCTTTTTGGGAAAGGAAATATTTACAGTAAGTATAGTAGAAATGTGATACTTTAATTAGAACAGTATTGTGGATTATGCCACTTTTTTTTTTTGAAGAAATGAAACTTTCCCTTAGAACAGGAATTTTAATGTTAACTTTTTTGTTTTTTTAATAGCTGGTATTTAAAGATGCTACAGTGCTGCAAATGTAAGCAGTGGTTTCATGAGGCTTGTGTGCAATGCCTTCAAAAGCCAATGCTATTTGGAGACAGGTGAGAAGGGCATTTGAACTTTACTAGCTGATTTTGTCACTTTTAATTGTGGTTATATTTGCGATTTCAGATTTCCTAAAGATAGTTTCAATAGTGATTTGGAAAGGGGTTGTCTCAGAAGGAAAATATTGAATGATATACTTAAAATATACATAACTTTTGTGCTTTTGGATTTTATTCCAGAAAGCTTGTAAGTATTGTCAGTGATTATATTTGTTCCTATTGACCCACAGTACTCTAAAGTATTCTCTTTGGTATCTTCCTTTAAAGAACCTCAAAGGGATTGTATTAGAATTGGAAAAGACCACAGGGCCTTGTTAAAGACACAACTATACTTTAGATATAAAAAGTTTGTAAAAGCAGACTTAATGTACTTTCTATATTAGAAGAATGCAAAGTAGCACAGTGAGCTCCAGGAACAAAAAGCTAGACCACTAAGTTTGGCATCTGAAAACCTGGTTTTAAATCTTGGCTTATGCCACTTAATTTTCTTTCTGACCTTAGGGAAGTTCGCTTGTCCCTTTGGGGCTTATTACGTTATTTTGAGCATTGAATTAAACGATGTATATGGGAGCAGCCATCACAATTCCTGGCACACACAAGCGATCGATTAGTAAACTATGAGTATGTGTGAGTCTGTGTGTGACCTTTGAAGGTCTCTAGTGGTTAAAAAAAAAAAGATCCTTTCTCTTCACAGATGAACTGTTTCATTATTTGTTATTGGAAAAGAACTTCCCTCAATCACAGAAAGCATTGTAATTTAAATTATATTTTGTTTTGAGGATCAGTCTTGATATCAGCTGTAGGTTATTCACTCAGTGAATATTAGCTGTAATAGTTTTACCTCTGATTACTCACTATAAAACTTTCTCTTCTTTTTTTTTTTCTCCCCCTTAGATTTTATACGTTTATATGCTCTGTCTGCAGTTCTGGACCAGAATACCTCAAACGTCTACCATTACAGTGGTAAGTGTGGACATTTCTGTTCAAAAAAGAAAAAAAGCCATTTTCTTAAACCTACAAGTTGAAACTCTATATACATTTACTTGGCTTAAGTAAAAATAGGTTATTTATGCTTGGCTTTATTTCTTTTATTTACCCTCATGCCTGATGTCATCTTCACTAAGTAACATCCACTTGTATTGCTGAATTAATAAGGCTGTTCAGTGTTGAATGTCGTAAATGAAACTTTCAGATATCCTTTAGACCTTCTAAATTCTTACTCATATTTCTAGTTCTTTTGAACTTCAGAATAGCATATAGTAGAAGAGAGATAGGTATAACAAATATGCTAATTTCTGCTTCAATGTAGTAATTCTTGTGTATTGGAAGTGTGATGAATTTTAGAGGTTTACTAATAAAATGCTTACAGTAAGTACTTATAGATCTTTGTTGTATTTTACATATTTTAGCAATAGATAGGATTTAACCCATGAATCAGATAGTTTGGTTAAGTATGGTATATTCTGTAGCTTATATCCGGAAGTGAAAATGCAAAAATCTTGATTGTAAGTTATATATTTTTAAAGCCAGATCCTCTTTGAATACACTTTCAGAAGTAATTCGTGGCCAGGCGCGGTGGCTCTTGCCTCTAATCCCAGCACTTTGGGAGGCCGAGGTGGGTGGATCTCCTGAGGTCTAGAGTTTAAGACCAACCTGGCCAACATGGTGAAACCCCATCTCTACTAAAAATACAAAAAATTAGCCTAGCATAGAGGTGGGCGCCTGTGATCCCAGCTACTCGGGAGGCTGAGGGAGGCTGAGGCAGGAGAATCGCTTGAACCTGCAGGGCGGAAGTTGCAGTGAGCCGAGGTTGTGCCATTGTACTCCAACCTGGGCAATGAGCAAAACTCTGTCTCAAAAGAAAAAAAAAAGTAATTCTATATTTTCTAGTTTATAGTTGCTATTCAGGATAAGTGAATGTTTAGTCACTATTTTCTAGTTATTTTTATATGTAGTGATTTATTGTATTGTGAATATGACTATCCATCTAAATCTCTTTGCATCTTAATTACTGTTTTATAAAGAAACTGTGATTTCTTAGCAGTAACTAAAAACATTGTTTTGTGTATTTGATTATTTTTGGATTCCAGGGTAGATATAGCACACCTATGCCTTTACAACCTAAGTGTTATTCATAAGAAGAAATACTTTGATTCTGAACTTGAGCTTATGACATACATTAATGAAAACTGGGATAGATTGCACCCTGGAGAGGTAGGTGGTTTGAGAACTAACTTCAGTAGCTACTTGATGTCTTTTTTTGTTTTGTTTTGTTTTTCAAAAAACAAGTAAGACACATGTATAAGTCAGATAACTAAAATAGAATTTTATTTTTAGTTCTGGGTACAAATAAGTTTGGTATGGATATCAGGACCAGCCTTCTCATCCTCCTGTGTGTTTGTTGCCTGTTGACTCTGGAAATTTGTAGAAGGAGGAGGTATATTATTTGATTCTTCCATTTTCTGAAGTGAAAATCATTGTAGTTACAGAGAGAAGGGAGGGAGAAATCTTTAGTTTTGGGTATCTTACTCAAAGTTTGACCTCCTTTTCTTCTAAGTTTTCTATAAACTTAGAGATGTAACCAACATTCTTCCTTCCTCTCTTGTTGGTACTCCTTTATATATTTCTGACTTGTAGGAATGGTGGGATCTAATAATATTGTTAGAAAAATGAGTTTATAGAGTGAAGCTGCCTGAATAGAAGATTATCCCCTCTCGTTCTGACATCTCATTTTGCTTCTCATTTTTGAAGTGTAACTACCTATGCTGGTTTACAGTCTTTTTTTTTTATAAGAATTTAAAAGTAATGTGTGTTCATTGAAGAAAATTTTGAAACTAATGAATAGCAGAAATTGTAACTGGAATAAGTTTAATAGGGACTTTATTTTTAGCATTTATTTAGAATTACCAAAGTACATACATTAACTACTTTTAGTTAAAACTAAAAAAATTGTTTTATAATATATGGAGTTTATATGTATATCTTAGTCATGCTTTTTTTTAGGTAAAAATTTTGCAAACTGATGTGAAGTTTAGGAAGAATTTCTTGATTTGTGAAGGACATCCTATTTCATATCAAATAGGATATCAAAGGGCTTTTTGGGGTTTATGGGGTATCAGGGAGAACATAATACATGATTTAGTTTGTAGTTTTAAAATCTAGGATGTTATTGAAATTCAGTTGATGAATTTTTGAATTCATCATTTGAGTTTTAAATGTTAGATATTGGATTATCATACAAATTTTTGTTAAGTTTTTGGTTAAATACCTTTTTTTAGATGACGTTTGAAAGAGAGTGATGTGTACATTTGATAATTTTTTTTTTTTTTTTT
>NW_016807380.1:266651-285919 GCF_001698545.2 Rhinopithecus bieti | reverse complement strand
ATATAGGATAAAGCACTTGCTCTAGAAATTTTTCTTCACAAACAAAACAGAGAACAAAGGTTGTGATTTTAGTTTAAAATGTGGAGTTTCCTTCCTCTTGCCACCAGATCAAAGAAAAAAATTTTGTGATGATATAAGTTGATTGAAATTTTTTATGGCATTTTGCATGGGACTATATATTGCACAACTAGGCAGTTATCTACATTTATTATTCCTGAACTTTGAATTATAATTAATTTTACATATGATGAGGCTGGCTAAACTTTAATGGTATTTTTTATTTTGGAAACCTAGTAAATACATATTTACATTTGTAATTACTTGCTGTAATCTTATATTGAATCAGTTGTATTCTGTTTCATGTATTGTGTCCCCCACCCCCCTTTTTTTTTTAATAAAGGAAGCACTGTGACTGTTTTTATTTTAAAGATTTTTTTTAGAGCAGATTTAGGTTGTCCCCTTCTGCCACACATGCATTGCCTCCCCCATTATCAACATCCCTCCACCATAGTGGTAGATTAGTTATAATTGATGAAGCTACATCAATACGTCATTATCATCCAAAGCTGTGACTTCTTTTAGTAATAAAAAGAAGTTTAAAAAATATTACACTTTTGGAGATAATATCCTTTCATACTGAAAAGGCAAAACGTAACAGTCATATATCATATTTTTTTCTTAGTTGAATATGGTATAGGATTGTTATGAAGAGAAAACTTTTGAATCATTTTAGAAGATAATGGTAGTATTACACTGTTTCCTTATGTAGTTTTTGTACTTCTTTTGGCTTGGTACCTAATGATTATCATATAGATTGAGTGTAGCTGTTTGAGGAACTACTATGTTTTGGATTATTTTCTTTGAGATAGTAAAAATACTTAACATTTGAATCCATGATAAACTTTCTTAAGGTTTTTATATAAAATGAAGTCTCATGTGTTATATCAGATTGTTTTGGGGAGTTTAAAATGAGATATTAGTACTTTTTGTAATCTGCTTATTGTCATTTGTCTTTGATTCTTGAAGTTATTTGAAATCCTAGTTCTGTAATAACCGCTTTTCTGTGGTCTTAAATTTTAGAAAACCTGAGGTTGATAGCAGAATAATGTATCGAGTGCTACTTCACTTTTGAGGGAGGTAGGGAGAAAAGCAAAGATGAAATTCAAGAAATACTGTGGTAGAAATGATACTAGAGGAAAATATATAATAGAGGTGGAATGATATCTATAAGTGGAAATTATAAGAAATCTGAACAACAATACCTTGGGGCTTAGAGTGTTATAATTAGCATGTAGTATGGTGGTTAACAACAAATTACCTAAGCTGTTGGGATACTTAAGCCCAGGTGGCTTGGAACTTAATATTGGTAATTGAAAGGAAGAGTTATACCATAAGTATTAGTGTGAGATTAGTATCTGGAGAGGAGGGAGCAAAAAAAAAAATTATTCTTTTTGGAGATTTATATAATAAACCTCATGGTCAGATGGAAGGCACAGAATATGATGCTCTTCTAATGTAGATTATCTGATTTACACTGTAATGGTTGTACTTTTAGTTTGCAAAATGCTGTAAGGGGGAAGTCTTTGGCACTTTTATGGTAGCTAAAATATGCAGTTATTTGCAGAGTCGTCGTGGAGTGCTGAAGGAACTTAATAGATAAAATTTCTGAGAAACAGTAGGGAGTAAATACCAAAAGACAGTAGAGTTCATTGTGATTGTCAAAATGTAAAAAAAGAGTGGGTTTTAGAAATTAGGAAGTTAGTTTTGTTGTTGACTTAGCAAAATTGTAGAGCAGATTTTTCAGATATATGGTTTGTGAAGATTTAAAAGGCATAGGAAAATCTCTTATTAGAATAAGTCGTGTATACCCTTGATTTCTTTTTTGATATGATTAGCAACACTGGCTTGTCAGTGTTTTTTTTTTTTTTTATGGTTAGCAAACGCTGGTTTGGGCATGATGTAGACGTAGTATAACTTGACTTCAGATGAGATATTAAAATGTGAACTGGTTAAACTGAAAATTAAATGGATTTGTAACTAATGGAAAAACAGTGACAAAGACGGTGCTTTGAAAACATTCTTTAGGGAGACTCTAATGGAGGACCATAGGGGATTCTGTCTTTGTCTCTACCTTCAATTCTAGAAGGATGACAGAATCAAGAGAAAAGATCTGGAACAGTGAGCTGAAAACAAGATCAATTAACAGCAGTTATAAAATTCTGCTTTAGCCATAAACACAAACAGTACATGGTTATGATAGGGGATACTCAGTTTGATAGCAGTCCATCTGATGTGATTTCACAGTTGGGGTGGGGAGGAGGGACCAGGAAGAAGTCAGAAGCTTAATATGAAGTAACCATGTGATGTAGCTATTAAACATTTTAACCTAATCTTATAGTTAGACATGGTAGTTGCATTCAGATACATGAAGCGCTGTCTTGTAAAAGAGGGAATGGAAGAGCTCTGGGGAGGAAGATTTTTGCCCACTTATGGAATGGGCTTTTTTAGTTACTGCCTTATCAGCTCTTATCAATGGCAGTAATTAAGCCATGGTTGAATAAAAATATCTGTACTGTAAAAGAGACTGAAATATTGGTGGAAGGCTGAATTGCATCTAGGGTCTCATTCAAGCTTTAAAGTCTGATTCTATTATTCCTTCTTTAAAACAGAAATTCTCTTTCATTAGACACTTCAGAAATTACCGCAGGAGGTAGTGGTTTGATACAGAGGAATGAGTATCTATTTCACATGTGTTTTTTAGCACTCAGCAGATTGGCACAGAGTGGGCTCTCAGTGAATGTAGAATGAATGAACTTACACTTGAGTTCAGGTTCTAGCTCACTCACCAACTAGACAAGTGAATTTGAGCAGTGTTTTTTTTGTTTTGTTTTGTTTTGTTTTGTTTTGTTTTGTTTTTTTTTGAGACGGCATCTTGCTGTGTCGCCCAGGCTGGAGCGCAGTGGCCGGATCTCAGCTCACTGCAAGCTCCGCCTCCCGGGTTTACGCCATTCTCCTGCCTCAGCCTCCGGAGTAGCTGGGACTACAGGCGCCCGCCACCTCGCCCAGCTAGTTTTTTGTATTTTTTTAGTAGAGACTGGGTTTCACCGTGTTAGCCAGGGTGGTCTCAATCTCCTGACCTTGTGATCCGCCCATCTCGGCCTCCCAAAGTGCTGGGATTACAGGCTTGAGCCACCGCGCCCGGCCGAATTTGAGCAGTTTTAACGTTTATATTTGTTAACTCGTGTAAAATAGAGTCGGAGTAGATGACTTACAAGTTTTTTCTAGCTCCAGCATTCTATTTGGCAGATTTGTTTTCTCTCTCACTTAAAGCAGTTCTGAGACTTGGGAGTTTTAAGTGGTAAAGAACATACTAGCTGTAATTTTGAAAAGTTAACTGTGATATTTTGGAAGCAGCTTTTTTTTTTTAAGGTCTTTGTAGCATTAATTCAGGATGGTGCTTTTGTGATTTAGATTCGTTTGCTAATATGCCCTAGTCAAGAAGAGGCAGAAAGGTCTCTGAGAAAAAGCCCTATTGGAACAAAATAGACTTTTTTTCTAGAATTAAATACTTAGATTTTATAATGGTTTATGATGATGAAAAATTATTGAGCCATTTAGAGCTGGCTAAAGTCTATAATTGTTATGAAAATAAGGTCTCTCAATTTTACAGTATTCTAAAAAATTATAGAGATTATTGGTTTATGCTAGTGTTAGAGGTACTGGAAAATGGTATGTTTCTCATTACTTTTTGTACTCCTTCCTATTGATATCTGTTAGGAACTTTTATAGTAAATATTAAAATAATTCTAATGTATTATTTCCCTAGGTTAAAGAATTTTTGAAAAATTTAATAACTAATACAATCCCATGTTTATGGTGTTTTACAGTTTGTAGTTCCTTCATAAACATATCACTGGATTAATATAATGAGCAAGTAATTAGTGTAGGATTTATACTTCCTTTTTTATGAGTGAGAAAATAAGCCTTGAGAGGTTAAATGGTCCTAGGTCACATAATTAGTCAGTGAGGACTTGGAATTAGAACTTAGATCTTCTGACTACCAATCAGTACACTTTTCCTCTGCATCACATTGCCTCTATCTAGCACCTGTATATTACTAATTGATGAAATTGTAGTGCGTTAAATTGTTTCTTGATACTTCACAGCTGGCAGACACACCAAAATCTGAAAGATATGAGCATGTTCTGGAGGCATTAAATGATTACAAGACCATGTAAGTTGATTTATTTTATGTATCCCTATGAGGGAGACATTTAGTAAGTATAAGGAATAATGGCATTGTTTAAGAATTGTGGGATTGGTGTATAGAAGAAGTACATACCATTTTAAACTTTTTAATGTCCTATTCTATTTTAGTTAGATTAAAGCAGTGATTCTCAAGGATTGGAGGAGGGGGAGGAGTAATCCTTCTCCTGGGAATGGTGGGTGGGAGGCATATCGGTATCTCTGGGAGAATTTAGCCTATTCCATTGAAAAAGCATATTCAGTAATAACTTCCTTCTATAATGTAATCTACTGAAAGTGAAATAAAATCTTGTTAGCTGGTGGGAATATTCAAAAGATAGGAGAGAATATTGTAGGGAATATGGGGTTTTAAAAAGATTGAGATCTGTGGTTATAGTTAACACCATTAGTTACAGAAAAGTAATATTTCTAGCTGAGTGGTCTAAGATAATTAAGTGATATTATTTGATATGTTCTCATACAGATATACAGATCTTCCCCCCCATTTTTACTTTTTTTTTTTACTCACCACTATACTAACAAGGATTCCCTTTTAAAACAATGTATCTTCATTTCTTAGAAACATTTTTAAATGCAACAGAAATTTTATAAATGTATGTGTTGACTCCAATAAAGTGTTGTAAAATTTTTGTTTGCAATAAGTTGGTGTTTTGAATTTGGTAGTATTTCCTCATTAAATAATGTAATTACTAGTGGCTGGATCTTTAGACCAGCTCAAAAAGTCATGAGGTACCTGATATGACCTTGAAGTATAATAAACAGGAAAAAAGACTGTAAAAAAGTCATGAGGTACCTGAGTAATTACTGTGCTGGTAAAAATATTTCATGGGACAGTGAATTCTGAATTTCAACTTAGGGTACCAGAAATATATCTGTTCCTGTTGTGGTAGTAATGAGGGATCCCCTTTCTTAAACCTGCAAAAAGCATTCTGGTTGGGCGTGGTGGCTCACACCTGTAATCCCAGCACTTGGGAAGCCGAGGCGGGCGGATCACTGGAGGTCAGGAGTTCGAGACCAGCCTGGCCAACATGGTGAAACCCTGTCTCTACTAAAAATACAAAAATAGCCAGGCGTGGTGGTGTGCGCCTGTATTCCCAGCTACTTAGGAGGCTGAAGCAGGAGAATAGCTTGAACCTGGGAGGTGAAAGTTGTAGTGAGCCGAATTGTGCCTTTACACTCCAGCCTGGGTGACAGAGCGATACTGTCTCGAAAAAAAAAAGAAAAAAGGGGAGAACGTTCTAAACAACTGATGGAGGTTCTTGTGGCCAGGCAGGTTTCAGTAGAGCTGAGGTAGATGGAGGTGCTTGGGAATAAGGACCATAGAGACTGAAAGAAAGGTCTAAGGATCATATTTTTCAGAGGCCCAAGTCCGTATTGCTCTGAAATAACCCTTCTTTGCCCCAGGTTATTTCCATTTCCAGATCTGGCACTCTAGATACTCCTTTTATTTTCTGGGCCTCTAGGATTTATCTCCTACTTTATTTTCCAGTGCTGTCACCTATTACTGCTAAGGTTTTTCTCCTTATAAATCCACTCTGAGATGGAATTCTTTTTTTTCCCTAAATCGCTTTTGAGATATTTCTCACAGATGACACTAAGTATGGGAAAGCATATTGGGACCAAAAAATACCATTCTTTGTTCTTCTTTCTTCCTTTAAAAAGTTAGTTGCCATGTTTAAAAAGAAAAGTGGACATGTGCTCTTCTCCTTTCTGGTCCTATCCCTTCCTCCCCATCATATCCTGCTGTAGACTGGCTCTGGGGCAGATAAGAATCAAGGAAAGCAAGGGGAAATGAATTTTTGTAGTATTGGGTGGGCTTTCAAGTATAAGGGCCTTATATATGAAAGTTAAGTTAGGGTCTGCTATGTATATGTGTTCAGTTTTTAAAATTTTAGTTAATGAAAAATTTGGTTTATGTTCTGGGAACGAAATAAGAAGAAGAAGCATTTGTTTTGGGTGCGAATTCGTGTTCCTCCCATGTGCCACCAAATGTGGGCTTTCAAAGCAGAGAAAGAACCTGAAGGAACATCTCATGAATTTAAAATTAAAGGCAGAAAGGCATCCAAACCTATATCTGATTCAAGGTAAAAGTTGATCTGTGGCTTAGTTTTCTCTTTAGCTTATTTGTAACTAAAATGTATGTTATTTAGTCTCCTTAGTATATTTGAAAGTACAAGTGGCAGTTACTCTGATTTTTTTTTTTTTTTTTGGTCTATAATATCTTGCTTAGACAAGGTATGAAGAGTTGATGCCAGATGCTTGTTTATTTTAGGACTTTGGCCTTCCAGGAATAGACTCTATTGATTTTGTTAGCAAACAGCTTAAGAGTACTAGCCTGTTTGTTTGTTCACTTTTCATTCATTCATTCATCCATTCATTCATTCAGCACAGTTTTCAAGTGCCTTATTATCTAAGTGCTAGTGAGTACAATGATAAACGGATTTTTCTTCTGCCCTGATGAGGTTTACATACTAGTGGGGAACAAAGGTGATAAACAAGTAAAATAGTTACCGATTATGCTAGTGCCATTTTTAATAACATACTGTTTTAGACTTTACTATGGATAGAGATGGGACCTTTGTACTTTAATGATGAGGCTTAAGGAAGGACTATTTAAGATAATATTTAAATTAAGACTTAAAAATGAGAATGATATAACAATGTGAAAAACAAAGGGAAAACTACTCCAGCTAGCAGAAATAACAAGTGCAAAGGCTTTGAAACATATTCTAGGAACTCACAGAAGACTGATGTGGTATAAATGAGGATGAGAGAGTAGGAGCATCAGGTATTGGAAAGATTAGGTGGGGCTTGATCCTGTGTAGGGTCTTGTAGGGCTTACAAGGAATTTGGGTTGTTTTCTAAGAATAAAGGGGAGGCATTTAAGGGATTTAATTATCTTTTTAAAATACTCGGCTGGGTGCAGTGGCTCACGCCTGTAATCCCAGCACTTTGGGAGGCCGAGGCAGGTGGATCACCTGAGGTTGGGAGTTTGAGACCAGCCTGACCAAGATGGTGAAACCTCATCTCTACTATAATTACAAAAATTAGCCGGGCATGGTGGCGTGTGCCTGTAGTCTCAGCTACTCGGGAGACTGAGGCAGGAGAATCACTTGAACCCGGGAGGCGGAGGTTGCAGTGAGCCGAGATCGCGCCACTGCACTCCAGCCTGGGCAACAGAGCGAGACTCTGTCTCAAAAAAAAAAAAAAAAAACTGTTTTGGATGCTGTTTTGAGAATGGGTAGTATACAGGTAAGAATAAAAGCAGGAGAAAATTAAGACTCAATTTTCTAGGTGAGAGATAGATGATATGAGGTACAGAGGTAGGTGGTAACATTCAAATGGAGAGAAAACAGATTTGAGGTCTTTATTGGAGTTAGAATTAATTGAATTTGCTAGTGAATTAAATTTCTGAAAATAAAGAAGGAGTCAATTAAATAATGCCCAGATTTCTGGCCTGAGCAACTGATGAGGGGTTAATCAAGATCTGGAAAAACAGATTTTGATATGGTGAATGAAGCATTCTTCTGTTTCATATTCATAGAATTTGAGATTCTTATGAGGGATACACACACACACAAACACACACACACACCCCTCATACACACAGAATGATGTGAAATACGGGCAATTGGATGTGTAATTTAGGAGCTCATAGGAGAGTTCTGGACAGGCGATACAAATTTGGAATCTGATTGATAAAGCCATGAGAATGAGTGAAATTACCAAGGGAGCAAGTAGAGAGAGAAGAGAAGGTGGTCTGGGATCATGTCCTGATATCATTTGTAAATTTGGAAGAAGTGAAATAAGCAGAGGAGACTAAAAAAGAATGATCAGTGAGATGGGAGGAAACCAAGAAGTTTGATGTCATGACAACCAAAAGAAAGGTAGTGTTTCAAGAAAGATAGGTATATTAAAGTGTATTGAATGCTAGTGAGGTAGATTAAAATGAAAGAAAAATATTTATTGCATAAGGTAACATTTTGTTATTAGTGACCTTGACAAAAGGAATTTCTTTGAAGTAGTACAGATAGAAACCAGATAGGACTGGGTGGAAGTATGACTGAATCCAGCACTGCCAAATTTACATGTCAAACTGTGCTTCTCCTACATATCAGGGACACAGGCAGATTCAAAATATTAACAGTAGTGAAGGAAAGGAGGAAAATAGGAAACTATCTTTAAGGATTCTGAATGAGAGGGGAGAAAATGGAAAGCGTATTATGTCATCAACACCCAGAACTTTTCCTGTATAGGGAGGCTGACAAATGGAATGGCAGCTGAAGAGGGGAATAGGACTAGTTAAATGACGGTTTTTTAAAATAGTTGGGAGATAGTTGGAACCTGTTTTTGTGTGTAAGTAGGAATGATCCATTGGAGAAGAGGAAATTGGTATAGGAGAGTAGAAGCCAAAAGAGAAGGGATGTAGAGCCTAAATGTGGGACTCACCTTTTCTAGAAGGAGAAACATCCTTCTGTTGAAATGGGGTGAAAGAGAAGATGGGTACAGATGCTAGTTCCGTTGTAGATTGGGCAGTTGGAAATTGACTGAAGTTCTTGCCTGCTAACCTCTATTTTCTCGATGAAATATAAGGTAAAGATAGCAGAGAGGCTTGTACAGAGATGGGAATTTAAGGGTCAATTAAAGGTATGGAATAGTCATCTTGGAGATAGGGAAAATGTGATTACAAAGCCTTGACAATGAGTCCAGTTATTTGAAGTTTGTAAGAAATTAGCTGCTAATTAAGTTTTCTTTCCTGAAGGAAAGAATGCTTATTATTCCTATCACTTTCAGATTTTGTCACTCAAATCCTTTGCCAGCAGTTGCCATATTATGAATCAGAAAAAAATAATTCCGCAAGCTTTTTCATTTCTATCATGATTGTGATAGGATGTTCCCTTTGTGGTAGCTATCAGGTCATCTGATGCCACCAGATAAGAATTCAGCTGCTTTCTTTAAAGGCATCCTCAGTTCCTTCTGGACCTTGTGTATAAGTTGTTCCTTTTAGTTAGAGGTTACTTTCTTTAGTCCAGGAGTCCTTTATAAATATTATGTTGATCATTTTACAAAAGAAATGGATATCCCATCCATCTTATTCTTGAGACTTTTGATTATAGCATCTGGTTCTGCTTTGTCCTTGTAGTTCCCCTACTTTCTCATTCCTCATAGTTCCACCTTTATTCCCTGACCTTGTTTGGCATCTAGAGGGATAAGTTTTTTTCCTACTTTCTCCATTCATCTCTTTCTAGGCTATTATATAGTGTTCTTTTTTCCTCTCCTTAATTGAAGTCTCCTGGACAATTTCCTCGTAGCCCTCACTCCATTTTATTAGCTTGCTTGTGTATACATTTGTCACTTTCTAACTATATTGTGAACTCTTTAGCACCAGGAACACCTTTGTATCCATATTATCTAATATCGTCTTTATATGGTAGCTATTGTTGAGTAAATGAAATATTCTTTCTATATATATTTTTTATTTTTTTCTATTAATTAGAGTGTCTTTGCCTGTTGCACTGTTTTCCTTCCTATTGCTTGGAATTTGGCTTTATGTTTAAAATATGGTTTTCTAGGTCTTCCTGACCTAGAAAGACCTTTTGAATGACTCCCTGAGAATATGAAGGATTTCTTACTCCTTTCTTCTTTATGTTCTGCCACTCTGGGCTTCATTCTCTTTCTGATAGTGTCATTGAAGAATCTACATATATATCTAAAGGCAGCCTTTATGACTACTATAATTTTAACATAGATATTTCCATTAGGTTAACTGCTAAATTCATAGTCATTTTTAGTAGTAAATCCTTGAAACATCCTCCACATTGTAACAACCTAAAATTAAAGTATATTATTGAGCTTTTAGGAGTTTTGAAATCTTCCATTCAGTATAATTGTCTGGTTTTGTTGTTGTTTTAAATCTTTAAGTGGTATATATTGTTCAGAATTATATTAAAGAGGACTTTGTTAAACCTTTCATAATGTAAATATCTTTAAAGTCAAGAAATATTTAAATTAGAATATATTATCTATGCACTTGACTAAACTTGTGGATTCAACTAATATTTTTTATATTACCATTAATATAAAATAGTAAAATATGTGTATATATGTCTAGTTACATACATAGAGTCAATGTCTTTGTTTTCTTGATGCAGAGATTAAATACATAATGGTTTTCCATTTCAGGGAAGTAAGCAATGGCATAGAAAAAAAAGGAAAGAAAAAATCTGTAGGTCGTCCACCTGGCCCATATACAAGAAAAATGATTCAAAAAACTGCTGAACCACTTTTGGTAAGAGGATATGTTGGCATATGTTCTCAAGAAGAAGGATGCATGAAATAACTGAGAAGCTAGTATTTTTTTCAGCTTATTCTAGAGACATGCTTTAAGTATGTATTTTTATTTTCCAGGATAAGGAGTCAGTTTCAGAGAATCCTACTTTGGATTTACCTTGTTCTATAGGGTAAATAGAAAGTTATTTTCTCCCTTTCTAGGTTTTGTCTTTTGAGTGGATGTTAATATTTCTGTTTGTTATATAATATAGTCGTTACACAATTTAAATTCTTTTGTCTCAGGAGAACTGAGGGAACTGCACATTCATCTAATACCTCAGATGTGGATTTCACGGGTGCTTCCAGTGCAAAAGAAACTACCTCGTCTAGCATTTCCAGGCATTATGGGTAGATATTTTACGTTCTTATTTTTTTTACTTTTCTTATTCTAGATTCCTTTTCTTTGTAAAGTGTTGATTGAATAATTTTTTAGCAATTGAAAGTGATGCAAATTGTGTCTTATCAGCTTTTTGAGCAGTAATCCATATGTAGATCCCGTTAGTTGTTAATATTCATTTGAATATTTTTGCTTTCTAGAGTACAAACATTATATTTTTCAAGTTTGTATGGAAATTTGCTGTGTACACAGAGAAAAAGTATACCATTGTTTAGAAGCTGTGCTCGTTAGGCCTTTTAATGCCTCTGCTTACACAAGTGTTCTTTGCTTTAGAAGGATTTGATTTTTTTATTTTTTAAGAGACAGATTCTCATTCTGTTGCCCAGGCTAGAGTGCAGTGGCACAATCATGGCTCATTGCAGCCTCAAACTCCTAGCTTCAAAAAAGTCCTCCCATGTCAGCCTCTGTAGTGACGACTGGGACTAGAGATTGTGCCACCACACCTAACTAATGCTTTTTTTTTTTTTTGTAGAGATGGTTTTGCTAAGTTGCCCAGGTTGGTCTTGAACTCCTGGCCTCAAGTGATCCTCCTGTGTTGGCCTTCTCAAGTGCTGGAATTACATGCATGAGCCATTGCAGCTAGCCAAGATTTGATTGGGAAAAAGAAAAAAAAAAAAAGAATCAGACACCTAAATCCTTTTGTCCATAAAATGATTTTAAACTTAGGATTTTTATCTGATATTTAATCCAGCCCTTCAGAAGGACGTTTTTGTTTATTGTTTATTTATTTTTTGAGACCACTCTGTCACCCAGGCTGGAGTGCAGTGGCATGATCTCGACTCACTGCAACTTCTGCCTCCCGGATTCAAGCGATTCTCGTGCCTCAGCCTCTCACGTAGCTGGGATTACAGGCGTGTGCCACCATGCCCAGCTAACTTTTTGTATTTTTAGTAGAGATGGGGTTTCACCATGTTGGCCAGGCAGGTCTTGAACTCCTAAACTCAAGTGATCTACCTGCCTCGGCCTCCCAAAGTGCTGGGATTACAGGTGTGAGCCACTGCGCCCAATCAGGACAACTTTTCTCTAAAGCACGTCATGTCAGGTATGAAAAGGTTAATCTGTTTGGGGTCAGAGCTACTATTTTCAAGTTTTTTACTTTGTTCTGTTTAAATTTTGTTCATAATTCAAAAACTGCTATTGTAAATTATGCAAAATTCTACATTACATGCTTAAAGTGTAACCCATTTATTAATGAATTCTGAATAATTGACTTTTTTGGGCCTCTTACTAGGTACTCTGCTAGGCTTTTTATGTATATTGTCTTATTTAATTCTTAAAACAATTTTTTGGCTGGGTGTGGTGGCTTATGCCTATAATCCCAGCACTTTGGGAGGCCAAGGTGGGAGGATTGCTTGAGGCAAGAGTTTGAGATGAGACACCATCCCTACAAAAGAAAAAAATTATCTGGGTGTGATGGTGCTGTCTGTAGTCCTAGATAATCAGGAAGCTGAGGTGGAGGATTACTTGAGCCCAGGAGGTCAAGGCTGTAGTGAGCCATGATTGTGCCACTGCACTGCAGCCTGGGCAAGAGAGTGAGGCCTTGTCTCAGACAAAAGAGAACAATTTTTTGATTGAGTTATATAAGTCGTTCTCATTTTACAGATGAGGAAACTGAGACTTAGGGGATTTTAAGTAACAAGCCCAACATTGCATGTTTAGCAAGTATAACAGAGCTGGGTTGTTAACTTATACAGTATGACTGTGGGTCTTTCAATGTAGTTGTTGTGCTATATTCTCCTTTTATTATAAAATCATAAAATAATTGAATTTCTGTGCTGAAAAGGACCTTACAAATTGTCCAATTGAACCCCGTCACTCAGTAAGTGAACATAGAGAATAAGATTTGAATTTGGCCAAGTAATAGAGTTAGAGATAGACCCAGGATACTCTGACTGCAAGTTTGTGCTTATTCTGGTGTATTACTTCACTAGGCCTAGAACTGGTAATAAGAGAACCTCTATTCTAGTTCCACTCTTCAAGGACATGGAACAGTGTCGTAGATGTAGTTTGTGCTCATTCATTATTTGTTCCAATGAAAAATGAATGAGCTCTTTTAAATGATGAGATTATTGGCTATACCTGATTTATGAGTAGGGCCTCTTGGTAAGAATTTTCCTCGTTGGCCTCCTAAGTAAAAAAATTACCCTCAGCTTACTAGTAAAGGAAGAAAAGCTCTACAAAGTTCAGCCCCAAGAAGGTGACAAAATCTAAAGTAAGGAGCACAAGTGATAGTCCATTTATATCACATTTATTGTTTGAGTTTGGCTTATTTTATATCATCAAGGATATATAGTATAGTAGAATAATCCAAAAAAGAGAACATATTGTGTGGGCATAGGATGCTTAAAAAGCTTAGCAGACAATTCTGGCCTTCTCTGTTACATAGATTATCTGACTCCAGAAAAAGAACGCGTACAGGAAGATCTTGGCCTGCTGCAATACCACATTTGCGGAGAAGAAGAGGTCGTCTTCCAAGAAGAGCACTCCAGACTCAGAACTCAGAAATTGTAAAAGATGATGAAGGCAAAGAAGATTATCAGTTTGATGAACTCAACACAGAGATTCTGAATAACTTAGCAGATCAGGAGTTACAACTCAATCATCTAAAGAACTCCATTACCAGTTATTTTGGTGCTGCAGGTAGAATAGCATGTGGCGAAAAATACCGAGTTTTGGCTCGTCGGGTGACACTTGATGGAAAGGTGCAGTATCTTGTGGAATGGGAAGGAGCAACTGCATCCTGACTGTAGGACTGAACATTATGTTCACTGCACTCTGATTTTCTGTAGGTACAGTTCAAAGCCCTAAAGGAGTCTGGCTTTTACTATCTTTCTTAAAAAAAAAAAAATCAAAAAAATTCAAAAAAGGGGATGATACTAGCCTTAACATGTACCTGTCAATGTTATGGATATTGTCATAAAAGGTATCTTTTAAAATCAGAACAGAGACTTAATTTTTTACATCTTAAGACTTGTAGAATGTTTCTAGGGTAGGATATTAAAAATGATTGAAACCCATGCATGGTGTTAGACAATTTTTCTAATTATTTCATTGAGTCAGTTTTTTGTGATTAGTGGTTATCAGAGCAAACATCATGTAGATAGCACAAGTATTTGGAGAAACGTTGTCTGTTTTGTTACCAAAATGTTGGAAAAATTTATTTCAATACCTTTTAGATTTCATAAAGTGCAGTGTATATAATGCCTACTGAAAGACTGTAAAATATTGAAATTTTCTTTGAAGCAAAGTGTAAAAAAATATATTGAGCCTGTAAATTGCTCTGTGACTAGACTTCATTGTCGTCTTAATATATTCTTGCATGTGCATATATATACACATGTGTATATATATGTGTGTGATTATGTGACCTATGCAATACAAATTATGGGAATGGGCAGCTTTGGAGTATATATCCCATAATTCTTTTTTCAGGAATAGTTGCAGTATTTACACAGCAGCATTTCTTCTCAGGCTTTTATTGGGTGCTGTTGCTTGCTATGTATGAAGAGAAATGTGTCAGACAAGTTTAGTGTGTTCTGAAGAAGGGTGTGAACAACAGTGTTCATGGGCTTTTAGAATGCTTTTCACTTTTAGTCCTTGTAACTCAACTGTTCAGTACCTAAACAAATTCAAATAATATGAACATTATCTCCTACTAGAAGTAACGTTTTCAAGTTTTCATGGCACATTATGATTGTAAATGTCTCTCAGTTTTAACAGTAAGTCTATAGGAGTCCCGTGAAGATTCCTGAAATGTCTGTAGTAACTGTTAGTCATGTTTGAATAAGTGTAGTATGAACAAAGTATTTTATTGCACAGGGTTAACAAACAGTTTGTTGCCAGCTGAGGCTACTGCTGTTTTATTACAACATTACCTCTTGTTTTTATAAAATGTACCAAGATTTAAATTGATAACTTTATTTTACTTGTAAAAAAAAGTTTCTTTTATCACCAGTGTTAGAGTTGTCTTCTGTTTCTTTTTGTTTTGTTTTATTTGTTTTCCTTTTTAGCCAAAGAGTGAACAGAAGATTTTCTTATTTTGGTGGCTATTCATTTTACTTTTAAAAGTGATTGGTGGATTTTAGACTAATAATGGGGGAATTTGCCGCCAAAATAAAAAATATGTAAAGTGTAGTGATTACAGAGTGGTTAAAATGTGGGTTAGTACTTATTTATTCCATTAATTGATTATTTGACTGTTTATAAAGAAAGTTGCTTTATTTCTTTAAACATCTTCAAAAGATGATCCTTTCTTGTCACATTATAGCCAAAAGAAGCAGAGAACTTCATTGTCTGCATTTGGTTCCTGGTTGGCCAGGTATAAATGAGCTTTACAAAAGTGCAAATTAAAAACTGTTACTTCTGTTTACCTCCACCAAAACTTGATTTTCCCCTAGCTATTAATTTAAGGTTGCCTTTCCTGCAGCTGCAATATTTTGAATAACACACAGAGTTTGTGTTGATTTTTGAATGTTTGTTTATATCTAGGGGTAATGAAAAATGTAAATCCCGTGTATCCTTATTCACTCCACCTGTATCATATTATTTCATTTTCCCCAAAGTCCTTTAATTCTAACTGAACACCAGCAGTATTTTAGAAACTTTTCTTTAACATACTTGGAAGATGATTTATTCAGCTGAACTGTCGTTAGACGTAATTATTGTGAATGAATGTTTTATTTTCTCATGGTGGTTCACATGGCTCTGATGTTCAGTTTGTATTTTTGGAATTGCTTTACTTAGAAATTAAAACAGACCAACATTAAATGTGTGTATTTTTTGAAGAGCTAATGAGTTTTGCTTCTGTATTTGCTTGAAAATACACACTAGTGCAGTAGTTGACTGCTTTTATTTAGCTAGGGTGGTAAGGATTTTCTAATTCCACTGCTAGTATGTTCACTTGAATTAATCTTTATAAAACTTTGCTTTCATTTTCCTCATCCCTCATATAATATTAATAACCATCACAGGCCGGGCGCGGTGGCTCAAGCCTGTAATCCCAGCACTTTGGGAGGCCGAGACGGGTGGATCACGAGGTCAGACACCATCCTGGCTAACACGGTGAAACCCCGTCTCTACTAAAAAAATACAAAAAATTAGCCGGGCGAGATGGCGGGCGCCTGTAGCCCCAGCTACTCGGGAGACTGAGTCAGGAGAATGGCGTAAACCCGGGAGGCGGAGCTTGCAGTGAGCCGAGATCGCGCCACTGCACTCCAGCCTGGGTGACAGAGCGAGACTCCGTCTCAAAAAAAAAAAAATAACCATCACAAGTTCATCCTAAGTGGTCTTAAAGTACGTTTAGCGAGCATATACACTTTATATTTGAAAGATAATGATCTCTATTGTGTCCCCAAACTTAAAAAATTCAGACTTAATTTTCCAACTATGTTTTCTTCTTACATAGAAGGAGTTAAGGTTGATATAAAAGAATTTCCTGGGCCTGGCGCGGTGGCTCACGCCTGTAATCCCAGCACTTTGGGAGGCCGAGGCGGGTGGATCACGAGGTCAGGAGATTGAGACCATCCTGGCTAACACGGTGAAACCCCATCTCTACTAAAAATGCAAAAAAATTAGCCTGGTGTGGTGGTGGGCGCCTGTAGTCCCAGCTACTCGGGAGGCTGAGGCAGGAGAATGGCATGAACCCGGGAGGCGGAGCTTGCAATGAGCTGAGATGGCGCCACTGCACTCCTGCCTGGGCGACAGAGCGAGACTCTGTCTCAAACCACAACAACAAAAAAAGATTTCCTGTACTTTTAAAATAAGTTTTGCTTCTAGGCAAATAAGAGATGTAGAAATAGTATACCTTACTCATTGTAATTCCTTTTTTATTCAAAACCAATCCTTTTTTATAAATATTCTGCTACTAAGTGATAAATGTGTATTCCTAGACCCTTAGACCACCAAAGTAGAGCCAGAATATAAGCTATCAGAGATATTCTATAAATTCTAATATAGGGGTGATGAAGCCAGCTCTTGCTAGGTATATTTTTTACTAAATATTTAACAGAATTGAATGTTCACTGATGTGTTAGAGTTGAGGGTGCCTACCTCTTTTTTTTCCCCAAGATATGTCCAAGTATGTGTGCTTGGTTTCTATAATGTATATGTTCAGTATATCTCTATTATCTGTGTTAGGGGTAGAACTAACTGTTTTGGGCTACTTTATTGAGTTTCTACTAGGTATTATTAAATTTTGGTTAGAATATGATCTGACTTAGGCAATTCTACCAGACTGTTTTACATTGTGGTTCTAGAGTTGTTTGAATGAGGATGTAATGACAAAGGAAGATGCTCATGCAGCATTGGGAAACAGTTTTGTTTTTTTGTTTTTTTAAGCCTTGTTTTTGCGGGGAAATTTTTCTTAGTTATATTTGAGTACCTCAATGAATGCACACATCACAGTCTCCTTCGGTTTTCTCCTGTGGCAGTTGATCAGTCATGTTCAGAAAAATAAAAACTGGGCAGTGAAATGTAAGGTAATGAGGTTTATCTGATTATGGATTCTTTTCTAATTGGTAGCAGTTAGAAAACCAGATGTCTGTCTGATATAAATTTGGAAATGGAAGAAGCTGTTAAAGCAAACAGGTTCTCTGTAAAACAAGTAGTTGGGAACAGGTACAATATTTGTAACTTTCATAAAAATGTCTTGGAGTAGTAGCTATATTGAAATATTATGCTTTTTTTTCTCTTCCCTCCTCTCATTTCTGCTCAACAAAATCCCTCTTTGCCAGCTCCCCTGGCATTTTCTCTTTGTGAGAGATGATAAGTGTATAAACTATATTCTTAGTAACTTTTTATTTGTCCCTCATCTTCAGAAAATGTGATGTGTCATTCAAAAATACCTTTCCCTGGATTTAGGCAAGGAAACAAACAAAACCATTTTAACCTTCACAGATGATAAAATATATTTTTGGATAAAAATATATCCTGCTTGAAAATCAGTCTATTTTCTATTCTTTGTATTTACTAAAAGGTGTCTAATCCATTTTTTCTCCTAACCCTGTGACATGTTTTCCCAGTGTGGGTGATCACATCCATAAACGGGCAAAAATTTGTTTGGGGAGGGGACAAAAAACCTTAGATAATGGTTTGTGGTCCTCCAAAGTTCAACCCTTCCAACAAAAATCTTTATGTCTTAGTATTGCTCTCACTGAATTTTCTTAGGTGTCACACAGGCAGCTTTGACAGTGAGTTCATGGAACTATATATAAAATATGTATAATACCAGTGCTACAAAACCATGGCAAATGGATGACTGTGCTTTGGAAGACTGATTGCTCGATCTTGAAAACGTATTGTGAGAGGTGGTTTGCACATGCCTGTTGGCTGTCACTGGCACCCTTGTGGATATTATGTTTGATCCTCAGTGCTTTTATGTATGGCCTGGGCTTGAAGAATTAAATAAAATTAGTTTATGTTTTATTATTTTAATTCTAACCAAGGTTATTTACCCCATCATTAAATGTCAAATGCTAAAAAGAAAAAATGTTGACAATATCTGAATGAATCTCTAGCAGCTAGTTATTACCCCATCATTAAATGTCAAATGCTAAAAAGAAAAAATGTTGACAATATCTGAATGAATCTCTAGCAGCTAGTTAAAAGTAATTTTTTCATATCAAGCAGAAGTTAAAAGTAAGCTCACCAATAATAGTTTAAGAAACTAGTTGGCCGGGCACAGTGGCTCATATTTGTCATCCCAGCACTTTAGGAGGCCAAAGTGGGAGGATTACTTGAAACCAAGAGTTCAAGACCAGCCTGGACAACATAGTGAGACTCTGTTTCTACAAAACAATTTAAAAATTAACCAGGCATGGTGGTGCATGCCTGTAGTCCAAACTACTTGGGAAGCTAAGGCGGGAGGATGCTTGAGTCCAGGAGTTCAAGGCTGCAGCAAGCTGATCATGCTATTGCATTCCAGCCTGGGTGACAGCTAATGAGACCCTGTCTCTGAAAAAAATTAAAGAAAAATAAATTAATTTTCTCAAATGTTTTACTTTTGCTAGAAAACAGGATTTTGAATGATTTTAAATTGATTGCATTGCTTTTCTGAATTTATATGAGTTGTTAATTTACATTTGTAATTTGATACATTATTATTAAAATGTAGTTATAAGTTTAAGTCAAATAAGTTATAAATTTAAGTCAAATAAGCAGCATCCTGGATTAGTAATGTATCCTTAGTGACAGATTATAATTAGTGTTTTAATCAATAAGTTATACTTGAATATGTTGTCATTAATATTGTAAAAGGTAAGGGTTTTTTTTTTTTTTT
>NW_016807380.1:251800-266611 GCF_001698545.2 Rhinopithecus bieti | reverse complement strand
TGTATACAGAATTTGGGATGACAATAAGCAGATAAGAGATTTTGTGAGAGCTATCCCTGAGTATTAGCTTTTTTCCTTGAGGAGACATGGAAGCTTAAGGAAATGAAGCTTGTTGGAAAGAGTTTTGGAAGGGAAAAACTATGGGTTCATCAAAGACTTCTGGAAGCATGGTTTTGTTTTCTGTATCCCTTTGTCACCAAGTTCCTGCCAGAATCCAAGAGCATATTCTGTAACAGGTCTATTGATTTTTAAAAGTTTTATTGTAATTTTGCATAACCTTGTATCTTAGATATTTTGTGTTAACTTGATATGAATTTTCCAACGAAGAATTGTGTCATTAGAGACCCATTCTTTATAAACTATAGTTTGTTCTGTAAGCAACTTTTAAACCATCTGAAGATCAGAAACATTGAGAATACCTTTTCATTGAAGCATTTTCTAGAATGTATTAAATATTTCATGCTTTTAAAACACCATTTTATAACATGTTAACCTTTCCTACCTTTCCACTGAGAGATTATGAAGATTCATTATTGTTCATTGCTATAATATGTTGTGCTACTCACAGGAATCTGGATGTGGGTGGGGGAATCTTAGCCTTAAACCTCATGACTTAGGCTAGGTGGTGTTTTATATTTATCTGCTTTTCACATATCTTCTGTTGGAATCCCTATGTTAATAATCCATGTTTGTTTATTCATAGTGCATTGAGCAGCTTTCTACTCTCCCACATGGCATCTAAACATTATTTATTAATTTGTTATAGGCTGGAAAGAACTTAGGCAAGGCTTTCTGGGACAAATAATCACATGAATAAAGTTCAAACCTTCTTTTACAAACCACAGTTCTGATTTTTTTAGACTATGAGGGTTTGAGAGTGATTTACTTCTGAAAAAATGTAAATGGCTTTAAAAAAATATTGTTCACCACTGGAAATATATTTTTTTCAGTTTGTTATTCTTGCTTTCTACTTTATGAAATATAAGTGGTTGAGATATTTAGAAATGTGGCTGCTGGATAATTAAGTTGTGACTATAATGTAGGCTAGAGTAAGTTGATTATTTTGTAGCTAATTGGTCTTCACATTTCCTTAACAGACGTCCAGACACAAACGGCCTGGCCAAACAGCACCATGGTTTCTGTTAACTGACAGGTAGTATAAGACTACTGCTAGTGTTGGCTCATGTATGCTGTGTGTCATTATGAGAAAGAAAAAACTGTGTTTTGCCTAGTAGGGACTTGTCATGTAAGAATAGTACCATTTTAGAGAATGGCAAATTGCCATGACATGGTTTTGTTACATGTATATATTTAATAGGCATAAAAGAGGCCCAAAGGAGTAGGATGGAGATGTTATTAGAGTAGCAATTCAGTATTAATTCCCACTACTTTGTAGGTTAAATGGATACAATAATTGATATTAGTAATTTGCTTAATTTTTAGTCCTTTAAGTGCTGAAATTGTTAATCTACAACTGAGAATGTCAAGCTTCGAAGAATTATAATTAATTTCTAAGATAATTGTTTTACCAAATTCAAGTAATACTTATTAAATTTGATTTGTTTCATAATCTCGGGTAAATAAGTATAACTAAATGTATAAAATTAAGTTACCTGTACTGGTTTGCTTTTATATGGAAGGTAGAATTTAATTTGTTTTAGTAGGGTCACTCTTGATATTTTTGAAATAATTTTCAAAAATTTGAAAATATTTTAAAACTAAGGGCTTAAAAAATACTTAAGACTCAAGTGCATTTATTTATTTATTTATTTATTTAGAGATGGTTTCGCTCTGTCACCCAGGCTGGAGTGCAGTGGTGCCATTTCGGCTCATGTGGCAACTCTTTGAATAATATTAAATATTAACCTGGGACCTACTTAGCAGTTTCTTGAAAGCAATGTTCTCAGCCTTAAATGTTGTTAAAGGTAGTTATATGTATATTTAATTTTCTAATTCAAGCCCTCTGTGGTAAAAGTAGCTTGGATTGAATTTTCTTTTCTTTTCTTTTCTTTTTTTTTTTTTTTGAGACAGAGTCTTGCTCTGTTGCTCAAGCTGGAGTGCAGTGGCACGAGTTTGGCTCACCACAACCTCTGTCTCCTGGGTTTGAGCAATTCTTGTGCCTCAGACTCCTGAGTAACTGGGATTTCAGGCATGTGCCACCATGCCCAGCTAATTTTTTTTTTTGAGATGGAGTCTTGCTCTGTTGCCCAGGCTGGAGTACAATGGCACAACCTTGGCTCACTTCAACCTCTGCCTCCTGGGTTCAAGTGATTCTCCTGCCTCAGCCCCCTGAGTAGCTGGGATTACAGGCACCCGCCACCCCGCCTGGCTGATTTTTTTGTATTTTTAGTAGAGATGGGGTTTCACCAAGTTGGCCAGGCTGGTCTTGAACTCCTGGCCTCAAGTGATCCGTCCTCCTTGGCCTCCCCAAAGTACTGGAATTACACGCCTGAGCCACTGTGCCCAGCTTCAAGTGGTTTTAAATGTAATTTACATTTATTTTGGCACACTTTCTGAAGAACCTATATGTTGTTTGATATAATCAAATTTTATCTGCTACTTGAAGATGCTCGTTTTCATAGATAAACAAAATTAACAAAACACCAATAATTTATATTTAGAATTTGAGGTCTACATTTTTTTATTAAAACTCATTGAAGTTATTTTCGTAATTCCTTTAGCATACTCTGACTTAAAAAAGCCCAAGCTGGATAACTTAGAAATACAGCATAAAGGTAAAGGGAAGCACTGGATTACATTTTTAATTTTTTAATTTATTTTGAGAAGGAGTCTTGCTTTGTCAGTGCAGTGGTGTGATCTTGGCTCACTGCAACCCCCGCCTCTCGGGTTCAAGCAGTTCTCCTGCCTCAGTCTCCCAAGTAGCTGGGACTACAGGTGCGTGCCACCATGCCTGTTAATTTTTGTGGTTTTAGTAGAGATGGGGTTTCACCGTGTTAGCCAGGATGGTCTCGATCTCCTGACCTCATGATCTGCCACCTCAGCCTCCCAAAGTGCTGGGATTACAGGCGTGAGCCTGGCCTACAATTCTTTATAAAGAATAAGCAAAATATAAGGCCGTATCTAGTCTTACGCCCAAAATGTAACTTCACTATTAAGAACATTAAGACATAGATTGAACCAGGTGCGGTGGCTCACGACTGTAATCCCAGCACTTGGGGAGGCCAAGACAGGCAGATCACGAGGTTAGGGGAACAAGACCATCCTGGCTAACACGATGAAACCCTGTCTCTACTAAAAATACAAAAGAATTAGCTGGGCATGGTGGCGGGCGCCTGTAGTCCCAGCTACTCGGGTGGCTGAGGCAGGAGAATGCCATGAACCTGGGAGGCGGAGCTTGCAGTGAGCTGAGATGGTGCCAGTGCACTCCAGCCTGGGCGATGGAGCAAGACTCCATCTCAAAGACATAGATTGTACTGAAAATAACCATCATAACGTAGAACTTAATTAGGATCATTCTCTTTAGAAATTGCATGAATTTTAAAAATTACTGTCTAGGCCAGACACAGTGGCTCATGCCTGTAATTCCAGCACTTTGGGAGGCCGAGGTGGATAGATCACTTGAGCCCAGGAGTTTGAGACCAGCCTCAGGCAATATGGAAAACCCATCTCTACAAAAAATGCAAAAATCAGCTGGGGATGGTGGCACAAGCCTGTAGTCCCAGCTACTTGGGAAGATGTAGTGGGAGGATCCCTGGGAGGTCAAGGCTGCAGTGTGCAGAGGCTATGCCACTGCACTCCAGCCTGGATGACAGAATGAGACTCTCTCAAAAAAATGTGTGTGTGTGTACACAACACATAGAACAAGAGAGAGAATAGTCAATGTGATAATAGCTTTGGTTTAACATTTTAAGAATATACTTTTAACATAAGACATTTTTAGAGGTTGCGCCGAACTTAATATGAAATGAGCCACTGCTTTATAATCAAAATCCCATTCATCATAAGTATAGGCAAAATATGGCTTTTGTTAAACTCAGATCTGTTTATTTCTTGACTTCATTATTGCTGTTATTTCTAAAAATTTTTTTCTGGGGCTCTGCTATTGAGGCCTTTATATTAATTTCCTAGAGCTGCTACAAGTTACCAAAAACTTGGCAGCATAAAACAGCAGCAGTTTATCAGAGTTCTAGAGGCTAGAAGTCTAAAATTGAGTTTGTGTCAAGGTTGATTCCTTCTGGATACTCTGAGGGAGAATCCCTTCCATGACTGTTATTGCTTCTGGTTGCAGCTAGTAATTCTTGGACATACCAGTCCAATTTCTGCCTCCATCTTTATGAGGCATTCCCCTATTTCCAATCTTCCTCTCCTTTTCTTACAGGGCAACAGTCATTGGATTTGGGGCCCACTCTAAATGCAGGGTGATCCTATCTGGAGATCTTTAATTACATGTGCAAAGACCCTGTTTCTAAATAAGGTTGCAATGACAGATACTGGAAGTTAGGACTTGGATGTATCTTTTTCTGGGGGACACAAGTCAACTCACTATAGTATTATAGGATTTTTTTTTTTTTTGGTATGCTTTAGTTTTTCTGAAAGTGGTTGAGATGTAAAATTCTGTGTGGTTGTCTTAAGCGTTTATTCAAATTCAGCAATCATGCTTTGAATGCCTATGAGTTGCTGTGAAGAGATGGAGGAAACATTAGGAGCCTGGCTCTGAGTTCTTAAATTATGGAAGATGCAGACATAAATACAACTAAATTTGAGTTGAAATTGATAATTACTATGGAATATCGGTACAAAGTTCCATTGAAATTTAGGGTAAGCCTAAGAAAGATACCAAGGAAAGACTTATTGAAAGGGAATTCTATTTGAATTTGGCTTTGAAGGATGATAGGATCTTAAATGGCAAAAATTGGATAGTATAAGACATAGCATAAAATCAAGGAAGTGGAATTTTGGGGGGGTGAGGTTGAAGGTATTGTTTAATAGTACTGTCTTGGAGAGTTAGGACATAAGTGTGATTATTAAGTAACATCTGAAACAGTATATGACTACAGGTATCAAAATATGTGCTGTATTGCTGGAGAAATGAGATTGATCTGGACTGCAATATTTGTTAGGTTTTACCTTGAAGGATGAGTTAGCTTGAATAGAGGCTAAGTGAGAGAAAATCTAATTTCAACATGAAGGAGCAGAATAAGGCCTGGAATTGAGAATGAGCATGTCACTCAATATTTGAGGGCCTAGCATTTTCAAAGGCATTACGGTGTCACCTCTTGTCTGTGGATTCAAGTGTTTAGTTGCATGCCATTCTGAGTAGCGTAATGAAATCTCACACTCATTGTCCCACCCTGGACAAGAGTCATCCCCTTGTCCAGCCTATCCATGCTCTATATGCTATCCACCATTAGACACTTAATCATCTTGGTTATCCTATCAACTATTGCAGTATTGTAGTGCTTGTGTTCAGGTAACCCTTATTTTACTTTATGGTGTCCCCAAGGTATAAGTGTAGAGATGATGGCAATTGGATATGCCAAAGATAAATCATAAACTGAAAAGGTGAGGTACTTGAGAAGAAAATTATATGCAGAGATTGGTAAGATCTAAGGTAAGAACAAATCTTCATGAAATTGTGAAGGAAAAACATTCGTGCTAGTTTTAAGATGAAAAAGGCATTAACCCATTTATGCCTAGTGTTTTATTATTGGAATGCTAAGCTTGTGGGAGTTATTTATATCCTGCTGCTCAACGTCATTGCCAAGGTCTGATTTTTCACAAATTTTGCAACCTCTGGCATAAATGGATTAAATTTGTGGGTGGAAGACATGGACAGAAAGAAATGTGTTCCAACTGACGTCAGTGTGTTGCCCCGAAAGCACTGAGCCTATACCAGCATTCAGCAAGGGATCCCCTGAAATGAGTGATACCAAGCCATTTGCTTCAAATAAGGGATGGTTACACAGATTCAAGAATGGATTTGGACTGAAGTATTTAAGAATTACTGAAGAGGTTGTATCTGTTGATGAAGAAGCTGCTGCCTCATTTCCAACAGAGTTGAAGTTAAGGAGTAAAGGATACCATTCAAAGCAAGTTTTCAATTGCAGTTACATCAGGCTTTTCTGGAAGAAGATGCCCAGTAGAACTTACATTCATAAAAGTGCAAATGTGGCGGCATCAGGGCATACAACATGGAAGAACAGATTAACTCTGGTACTATATGGCATTGCTGTAGGCCATATGATAAAGCTAGGTGTAGTGTATAGAGTGAAGAACCTACATGCTCTCGAAAACAAAACAAAAAATTATGTGTCCTGGCAACATAATCAGTGTGGGTGACAGCCATCTTTGTGGAATGGTTCCACCAATGCTTCATCCCAGAAGTGAAAAAATACTTAGAAAGGGTTAGAATTTAAAATATTAATAATGGACAATACATGAATCTGTCTGCTATGAAAATGAAAATGTTGAGGTGGCATTTTTACCTCCAGATAAAACCTTACTGCTTCAGTCCCTGACCAGGGCATCATTTGGTTTGTCAAGGCCACATAGAACTGCCTGATATTTGAACACATTTGATCAGCAATTGCTGCAGACCCTAATATGTATATAATGCAGTGCTGGCAGTCATTCACTATTGCTCATGCCATAATATTCATCAAAGCTGCAGTGGATGAATTAAAACCAGAAACAGGTAAATTCCTGCTGGAAGACTGTGGAATGATACCATAAATGATGTAAAGGCTTCCTAGGGACCCATGGCAAATTTAAATCATGCAGCAAGACAATCCTTCACAAAACTTGTGAAGAAGGATTTGCTGATGTGCTTGATGAAGAAGAGCATATCAAAGGCCATCAAGAAGTATTAACAAATGAGGAATTGGAAGAACTTGAGTCATCTACAGAGAGAGAGGAGATAAACTGAAGCAGAATCGCCAACAGAGACATTAATTAAACTTGCCAAAGTGTTTTGAATTGCACAGACATTAAAGAACAGAATTTTAGAATATGATCCTCAGATGGGACACAGCATTAAAGTCACCAATATGATCACCAAAGGATTATAATCTCTGCAGCAACACTTCGATGAGCTGAAGAGTCAACAACTTCTGGTTACAATGTTCTTCCAAAAGTTTTCAGCAAAAAGACCCCCAAAATAGAAATCCTTCACCTATTGAGGATCCCCAACCAACAACATTGTCTGATCCTTAACCATCAACATTACCTTGGCTTAGTGATCCAGGATCACCCGAAGTTATTTTGATGATAATGTAGCCTAACTACATCACTTACACCTACATCAGTCACCGCATTTCATCTCTTCGTTTAGGCATTGTATGACATCCCACAGCCTCACAAGGGTGAGTACAAGATATTTTGAGAGAGAAACCACATTTGCATAACTTTTATTACAATATATTATTGCAATTATTCCGTTTTGTTAGCTATTATTAATCTCAATGTGCCTAATTAAAAATTAAACTTGATCATAATTATGTATGCATAGGAAAAAACAGGCTGGACATGGTGCGTCACGCCTGTAATCCCAGCACTTTGGGAAGCTGAGGCGGGCACATCACTTGAGCTTAGGAGTTCGAGACCAGCCTGGGCAACATGGCGAAAGTAATTAGTCATTCAGAAATATGTATATACCAACATACTAATATCTGTTTCAGCTATAAATACTTCTAACATTTCACATGTATCTTTATGTAATCA
Organism: Rhinopithecus bieti; assembly: GCF_001698545.2. Lineage (NCBI taxonomy): Eukaryota > Metazoa > Chordata > Mammalia > Primates > Cercopithecidae > Rhinopithecus > Rhinopithecus bieti. Next base: position 258,931 of record NW_016807380.1, on the reverse strand, counting down.
CCAGAATCAAACTACAGAACTTTTCCACCACAAGGCTCCCCTTATAGCCACATTCTCCTTCCCTTCAGTCCCAAGACCTGAACCAAGAATCTTGTTTCCCATCTCTATAGTTTTATTATTTAAGAATGTTACAAAAACAGAATCATACAGTGTGTAAAACTTGAGGATTGTCCCCCCAAACCACCCAAGCATAATTCCCTTGAGGTCCATCCAATTTGTATCAGTAGTTTGTTCCTTCATATTACTATTTAGTATTCTATGGTGTGGACATACTAAACCGTTCATTCTCTTTTTGAAGGACATCCAGGTTGTTTCTGGGTTTTGGCTATTGTAAATGAAGGTGCTATGTAACATTTTGTTAAGTTTTAACTTCTCAGGGATAACTGTCAAGTAGTACAAATGCCAGGTTATATGTTAAATGCATGTTTAGTTCTGTAAGAAACTGCCAAGAATATTTTCCACAGTGGCTCTACTATTTCATATCTCACCAGCAACGTATGAGTGGTCCACTTATCCAGTTTCTCTTGCATCCTAGCAAAACAACTCTAAAATTTATCATTTGGAACTGTCTTTTCTTTCTGCAATGGTATTACTTGTCCTTTTAGAATTGAAATCAAGGGAAGAAAGGTTAGATTTACTCCAGCCTCCCATTTGATACTAGCCATAGTTAACAATCTCCTTTACAACATGTGATCATTATTGCCACTTAACACTTCCAGGATTGGGGAGTAGTATCTTTCTTTCTGAGGGAGTTTATATCAGTTTGGATAACAGATTCTCATTGTTCATTTTACTGCTTTCCTATTTCTTCCTCATATTCTATAAAAGGCACAATAATAAATCTAAGCTTGTTAAAACAGAAACAAAACCAAGTACTAAAACAGGAGGGTTTTTGTAAAACTGTCAATTAGGATTTTAATTCATGGTCAGTGAAGACCTCCAGGATTTTCCCTGCCCTGCATTTTCTTGCCTTTTTCTTTCAGATGCAGGGATCCAGAGTCCATCTCCATGTGCCCTCTCTTATGTAACATCATCTTAGCTCCAGATTTTTTAATCGGTGTCCTTTCCCCAGACATACATTAGGTATATGGCTCCAGGTTATGACAGCAGCCTTCCAGAAGCCTTAGACACCTGAAAGTGATAGCAGTGCAGAAGCAGAAAGGTGCCTAAGGATTTCTACCAGCTTGTGGTAGAAGAGTGGCTTGTCTGGATGGTTTGAGGGAAATGACCAAATAATAACCTACCTACACCAAGCATTGTACTTTCCTATATGCTATTTTAACAAGTTTTAAGATATCACTTAAAATATTTCTGAAAATGAAATAACCTCAAAGGAGTTTTGATTTCACAAGATCACTAAGCAGATGATCCAAGGATAACTGACAGGATTCTATATTGTGTTGGTTAAAAATTAAGAATCCTGAGGCATATTCCAGACCTAAATAATCAATTTCTGGGGTGAGGTAGAGGAGCAGGGTAAGTTCCCTGGGTGCTTATTTAGCAGGGTAAGTTCCCTGGGTCCAAACTTTAAGAACTGATTATCTTTCCTTTCATATATTTTGAGCAAAAATTGTACCTTTTAGGAACAATGCATGTTTAGGCAGGTGAATAAGTACATATAGAAACAGAACTCCAATGCAAAGTAGAGTGATGTATAATAAGAGGTGTAGAGAGCTATGGGGTTTCAAAACAGGAGGAGAGAGCACATTATTAACTAAGACTGAGATGAAGGAAGGCTTTCAGGAGTAGACAGCATTTACAAATGACTGGTCATTTTCTTTGATAATTTTTATTATATACAGATCAGTACTCACAATACATTGCTTATTTAAGATGGCTGTTTACAAGTATAAAGCAGTTTGAGCAACACTGATTGTGCATTATTATACTTCAGATGAAAAATCCTTACATGCTGAATCAATTTCTTTTAAAATTTCAGATAAAGAATTTTCATTTGAGGAGACATACAATTGTAAGTGCTCACTTTTTGTCAATTTTAAGACACCATTATGTTTAAGAAGGATTAATTTTACCATAAAATTACAAACACCCTCCATGTCTTGACATTCACATGAAAGAACAGCACAACATTAATCATCCAAATGCATATCAGAGCAAACTCTAGGCCTTAGTGTGAGGTGAACATGGTAACTGCTACACTATGGAAATCGGTTGGGCCTTAGTTAAATATTGTAGTATTTTAAAAATTTGTATATTGAAAAAGACAAAATGAGCAGTTAAGTGATAAACAGCTTACTCAATTTAGCATAACTTTAATTTAGAAATGGAATAGTGAAATTAAAAAAAAGCATATGAAGCAGATAAACAGTATGTCTTTAGAAATATTAAAGATTTTACTCTGTTTACAAATTTTGCTTTTTTGGTTATGCCTCTTAAATATCTCAGTCTTTTTACTTTGTCTGTAAAAGTAATTGTCCTAAATATTCCTAAATTCTTTTCCAAATAAAGCCAGTATCATTTTTGTATGGTAAGAAGTTACTGAATCATAGGTTTAAGATCAGTGGCACAACTCATGTATGTAGAAGATTATGTAACAAATTCATTGTTAGGTAAAGAGTCAGAGAGTACGGTACAGTAACAGCCATACAGGAGAGGTAGAATTCTTAATCACAGTTTTATAGAAAAGATGCAGTAGTTTATATATGTACCCTGCTTTATTAGTTATGGTACTGTAAATTTGCTTCTCATTACAAATTTAACAGAAAGGGCAAAAGGGAGGGCTATTCATAGGCAAGGACCTTATTGACCTTTGTTCTGCAGGTGTTGCAGAGGATACCCCTAGACACTTGAAGCATTTTCTTGGCCAATTAAGATCAATTGGTAATTGATCATATATGGCATTTACCTCATTTTTAAAAAGCTTGCATGTAGGGAAATCTAAGCTGCTCTTCTCTCAGGGGCCTAAGGAGGGAAATGTATCTCCTTTTATACTACTCTGAGTGCAAATGAAATCACTGTCTCTGGTTATCATTATTGCTTATCAAGAATTCCAGCATTACTAACCTGTTGAGGGGTTCTATACCCGAAATTTTGTTTGATTGTTTCTAACTCACAATGTAGTCATAAACAATGTTATAAGTGGGCATAACTTAAAAATTATAGTTCATTCATGATGAAGTTAAATTACTAGTACTTGAGTAAGACCCCCATAGACTTCAAAAAATTAGATGGCAGAGACTTTATTGTATATATGGATTATTCACATTTAGGTGTTTAAAACTTGGGAGTCTATGTTTCCAATCCTTACTTCAACGTCAATAAATAAAGTGTTCAGAAAGGCCATTTTATAAAAGTTATAATAAAAATTTTTAATAAATATGTACACCCAGTGCTAAATCTTACAGTAGGGCTTACATTTTATAAAATGTACCTGCTTACAAACAATAATTCAAACCAGAATTCTTGTTGAAAATAAAAACCTACAGCCAAATAATTTCTTCCAGTTAACTGGAAATTAATCTCCTTTGATTTATATTATGAGTAGGATGTCATGATGAGCCAATCAGATTCTAGATATTTATTTATAGTTCTACTTCAGTGAATTTTATTTTGGATTCGGTGTTCTCAAGTTTTTCTAAATTCTTTCTTGTCTCGGATAATTCTTAGAACTCAGAAACGGAGCTATTTATTTATGGTAGGCCCAGATCATTTTAGCAATATTTCCTTCACAACTGCTGGTAACAATGAATTACCCAAGTCAGCAATGTTAAAATTAACATAACATGATTATTAACTGTTGACAGATATTAACTGTTGACAGATAATATTAAAAATAAACTTATTTTACCTCACATTTAATTTTTAAATCCTGCACTTTAGTTAAGGGTTAGAGAGAATGTGTCCCTATGGAGGAGGAAGCTTTTAAACTATATTCTTCATTTCAAAGAGAAAACATGTCCTAATTTTAATAAGTATAACTTTGTGTTTTTAAGAATCGTGAAAATGTCAGCTTTTGGGAACGTAAGCTAAGTACAAAGACGAATACTTACTGCTAATATGTTACACTGAAATATATTTGGTTATAAAAATCTCAAAAGCCTAATTGTATTTCAAAGCTATTATTCTATTTACATCGTAGGAGAGATGCATATGTAAATAGAGAAAAGTTGGGCTTTTGTAGTCTAAAGATTTATTCAATCCATAATTAGGTAATTCTCAGGTGATTTATAACTTAAAACTGAAAACTTCCACAGTTAATTTGTAACTGCCACATTTACAAAAAAAGTTCTGGGTAAGAGAACCTGTTAAAAACAGACTGGTGTTGCAATTAGGCCCAATACTCATTTATTTAAGTCACCTAAGACATTTGCAAAATTTTTCAAACTTAGGAAAATGCAGTTATTAATATGGCTTCATTCAGTTAAACCTATATTCTGCAAAATATTCCTGTTACACACTTAAGTACAACTGGATCAGCAGGATTACTTGCACAGAAAGTGAAGGCTTTTCACATTAAAATTATACCTGTTTCACACTTATATCTCAAAATATTTTGGAGAAGACCATTAATGGTCTTGACTGTAACAGTTTATTGCATTCTTATGCCTCATTTTTCAATGTTAAGTACTCTAGTTTGGAGTTTTAAGTTCTACTTTTCCTCTTATCTTCAAATAGACTCTTCAGCATATAAACTTGAATGGCTGACACCACCACCATGACCACTAAATTAACCATAGACCAGAAATTGACTCTATCAAAGTTGCTTTCTTGTATGTTTCGATCACGAGCTTCAAATGCTCTAAGCAGAGTTTGTATGTGCCCACTTTTGCTTAGTCTGGACTTGATGCTGTTGATGGATTCCTGGAGATAAATAAAATAATTTTATTATTAAAGAATGCTCAGAAATTTTAATTAAAAAATGAGGCTGGGTGCAGTGACTCATGCCTTGTAATCCTGGAACTTTGGGAGACTAGGGCAGGAGGACCCCTTGAGCCCGGGAGTTCAAGACTAGGCTGGACAACACAGAGAGACTCTGCCGCTACAAAAAGACGGGCATGGTAGCACCACCTGTGGTCCCAGCTACTTGGGAGGCTGAGGTCGGGGATCACTTGAGTCCAGGAGGTTGAGATTGCAATGAGCCATAATGGTGCCACTGCACTCCAGCCTGGGCAATAGAGTGAGTGAGACCCTGTCTCAAAAATATTTTTTTTCAAAATATGCTTTATGTTTTTTATCCAAACACAATTTTAAGATAGATGGCTGCACAATTGAGGGGCAGGTACTATTTATATTATATTAGAGATTCTCTGTAAGGTTATGTAATAATTCTCCTGACATATTTATACTGTTTGTAAGTAGTTAATTTAAAAAAGCTACTGTGAATTGAAAATAGGTAACATGAAACTGTTCTGAGTGGCATAGCATCAGGAGTTTTACGTACATTATCTGTTTCTTAGCCCTCACACAACCAAAGGAAATGACTAAGGTTTCTTTTTTTTTTTTTGTCGGGGGGACGGAGTTCGCCCAGGCACAATCTCAGCTCACTGCACCCTGAGACTGCGCCTGGCCAAATGATTAAGTTTTTAGAGATGGGGTCTTGCTATATAATAGCCCAGGCTGGAGTGTAGTGTCTATTTATACCTGTGACCATGGTTCACTGCAGCCTCAAACTGGGCTCAAATGATCCTCCCCCTAACCTTCTGAATAGCTGGGATTACAGGTACTTGCTACCATGCCTGGCAATGATTTCCTTTTTGAAAACCCAACAGATACAACTTTAGGTATTTACCTATTACATGATGCATGTGTTTATAATTTCCTTCTTTGTATGTTAATCTGACCAATTTAGTATTCAGTAAAACACCCAATGTTTTAATACCACAAAATAGTTGTGAAATTAGAAAACATTTTATTTTTCATATGCCTTTTGTATAATCAGAAGCATACAGAAGCATAATCTGTAATTTTTAAAATTCTAGGCCGGGCGCGGTGGCTCAAGCCTGTAATCCCAGCACTTTGGGAGGCCGAGACGGGCGGATCACGAGGTCAGGAGATCGAGACCATCCTGGCTAACACGGTGAAACCCCGTCTCTACTAAAAAAATACAAAAAACTAGCCGGGCGAGGTGGCGGGTGCCTGTAGTCCCAGCTACTCGGGAGGCTGAGGCGGGAGAATGGCGTAAACCCGGGAGGCAGAGCTTGCAGTGAGCTGAGATCCGGCCACTGCACTCCAGCCTGGGCGACAAAGCGAGACTCTGTCTCAAAAAAAATAAATAAATAAAATAAAATAAAATTCTAACTGCACATTTATAAAACAAACTTACCAAGATGCAGTCTTAGTTGCACATCTGAAAAAAGCTATTTTTATAATAGGGTCCTAGAAGATAAGTTATTTGAAAACTATAAAAGGGCTTTACGAATATAAAGTAAAATTAAGCTGATACTTGAAATGTAGGTCAAAGTATTTATGGCAAAAAGTATTAGAAACAGATTTTCCTGGATAATGCAGATAAAATGCTTAGTTCAGTAACCATTACCATACTAAGGGCTCTGGATGTTAATACTTTTTATTTTATTAGAAGACCATACTGACCAGGATGTCTTCCAGTTTCATATCCAACATATCTGTGCCAGTAATATATTTCTTCCAATCTTCTTGTTCTTGTGCCTGTTCTCCCATATTATCCAGGATTAATTCAAAGAAAATCACCTTCTCAGAAATGGTGCTGAATGTATTGTCAAAGCAGAACATGTAATCACCAACTTCAGTCTCTACACTGTATAAAAAAAAATATATGTTTTTAGTTACTTGTACTTCTGTTTGTGATGAAAAGCAACTAAAGGTAAAAGAAGGTAAAAGAAAGAAGTAACAGGCTGAGTGTGGTTCCTCACGCCTGTAATCCCAGCATTTTGGTAGGGCAAGGCTGGTAAATCACTTTCGCTCAGGAGTTTGAGACCAGCCTGGATAACATAGCAAAATCCTGTCTCTACAAAAAAATACAAACATCAGGGCGTTGTGGCTGGCATCTGTAGTCCTAGCTACTTGGGATGCTGAGGCGGGAGGATTGCTTGAGCCCGGAAGGTTGAGGATGCAGTGAGGCATGATCATGCCACTGCACTCCAGCCTGGGCAACAGAGCAAAATCCTGTCTCAAGAAAAAAAAAAAAAAAAA
>NW_016807380.1:234490-251447 GCF_001698545.2 Rhinopithecus bieti | reverse complement strand
ATAACAGAGTAAGACTCTGTCTCAAAAAAATTAAAAAAAAAAAAATTCAACAAAACAAAAAAAAAAAGAAATAACATAGTTTATAATAATTGGACAGCTTACTCATGAATTTCCTTAGTATTGAAAGATAATTTATAATTTCTTGGGAATGAAGCAACCTGAAAATATATACATTCGAGTACAGCTTAGACATGCTTGGCATTCACTCAGTAAATTATGGTTAGTGATCTCATTTTTGGAAAAGGATAGAATTAAAAACCTGTATACATAACTCATAATAAACTTTAATATTTATACACTATTAAAAGTATTTTATAATGAGTTCAATTCATATGCAGATATGACTGCCAACCTACCCTTCAACTGAGATTAATCTAAACTGAGTTTTGTTTTCAAAAGCAGTGATGGATTATCCTAAATGTTTTCTTCCAGGCCTCTTACTGATTTTGCTTATTGACTATCACTGGTTCCCCTGTAGATGTTTAAGTTTGATCCTAAATGCTTTGAGAATTAAATAAAACTATATTTTATTAATTCCATAAGGTTAATTCCACCCATCATTAGTTATGCCTAGTGCTGAAAAAAAAATCAATAATATCTGAATGACCAGTACCCTAGTTAAAATTAGTTTCCCGTATTAGCAAGTTAAAAGTAGGGCCAGGTACAGTGGCTCATACCTATAATCACTCACTTTGGGAGTCTGAGGCAGGAGGATTACTGTAGGCCAGGGGTTCGAGATTAGCCTGAGCAAAAGTGAGACCTTGTCTTTACGAAAAATTAAAAAATTAGCCAGGTTCACACCTGTAGTCCTAGCTACTCAGGAGGCTTGGTTGAGCCCAATAGTTTAGGCTGCAGTAAGCTATGGTCACACCACTGCACTTTGGCCTGGGCAACAGAGTGAGACCTTGTCTTTAAAAAAAGAAATTACATTTAAAAGAAAAAAAGACTACTTAAGAAAAACCAGTGACATACTGAGATTTTTGCTGCTCTTAAAAAATTAATATAGCTAAAGATAAAAGCTTTGTTTAATGTTTGAAAAACAGATTTGTAGGCTGGGTGCAGTGGCTCACACCTGTAATCCCAGCACTTTGGGAGGCCAAGGCAGGTGGACCACGTGGTCAGGAGATCAAGACCAACCGGGCTAACACGGTGAAATCCTGTCTCTACTAAAAATACAAAAAATTAGCCGGGCATGGTGGTGGGTGCCTATAGTCCCAGCTACTCGGGAGGCAGAGGCAGGAGAATGGCGTGAACCCAGGAGGCAGAGCTTGCAGTGAGCCGAGATCGCGCCACTGCACTCCAGCCTGGGCGATAGAGCGAGACTCCATCTAAAAAAAAAAAAAATAGATTTGTAAATCTGGTGTAATGATTAAGAGTGAGTTGGACTGCCTGAATGTAGATCCTGGCTTTGCGGTTTACTAGCTGTGTAACCTTCAGCAACTTAATTGTTCTATGTCTCAGTTTCCCCATCAGTAAAATGATATTTACCTCAGGATTGTGGTTAAGAATAAAAAAAATTAGGACATGAAAAGTGCTGAGGACACTGGCCTGGCACATCAAAAGAATGTAATAAATGTGAACTATTATAAACTCAATTCTTTTCTCCCAATTATTTAATGAGAGGTAATTCAACACAAGGAAGCAGTAAGATACTTATTTTTCTAACAGTGAATTTTATTATCTCAAAAAGGGAGCAAACAATTGGGGAGAAATAAAGATTGACATAAAGTTTGAACATTTTAAAATTCTGAAACTTAAAGATGAACTACATTTTAGTTTTTTGGTTTTTTTTTTTTTTTTTGAGATGGAGTCTCTGTCGCCAGCCTGCAGTACAGTGGTGTGATCTTGACTCACTGCAACCTCCGCTTCTGGGGTTCAAGCAATTCTACCTCAGCCTCCCAAGTAGCTAGGACTACAGGTGCGTGCCACCATGACCAGCTAATTTTTGTGTTTTTAGTAGAGACGGGGTTTCACCATGTCGGCCAGGATGGTCTCAATCTCTTGACCTCGTGATCCACCCACCTGGGCCTCACCAAGTGCTGGGATTATAGGTGTGAGCCACCGCGCCTGGCCCATTTTTAGTTCTTATATACCTATCAAAGAGAAAATAGTTAATTCCAAGTATATCAATATAAGCTGACTTTTACAATTACTATTTCTATCGTATTTAGTAATAGCTTATGCAAATATTTTTCTGAGCTCTGCATAGGTAAAATGCCATTTAAAAATGTATTTTAAATGAGTATCTTAAAAAATTACTGAGACTTTTTTTCCTCTTATCCATTCATACATGTAGTCAGTGTTTACTGAGTATCAATTAGTATCAGGCACTTTGGTTAACAAAGACCAATAATTTTAATAGCTAGTTCTTACAATAGTATTATGTGCCAGGGATGTTCTAAGCATATGGTAGAAAGCAAGAGTTTTGGTCCATCTTGTCTCCACCCTGCATGTGTATCCCTGCAGACTTATTTGACTTCTCTGAGCCTGCTTGACTATAAAATGGGAATCTTGAGTCAAAGACTGTATCTCATAGTGGGTTGGAAAGATTAATTTAGAAGCATATAACATGCCAACCCTTGTTTAGAGCAAATACTAGATACTCCATATTTGTTCTTCCTACAGATTCACAGTTTAACACATTAACAATACTGACTTAAGAAAATGTTATAGTAAGATAATAGAATGGAACTGGGAAACATACCAGTGAGATATGAAAAGAGGGAAGTGAGGTGTCAGAAGAATATATGGTCTTCTGCTTAATTCTGAACTCAGAGAGTTAAAAAAAAGTATTTTCTTTTGCTTTCAGGCTTTTCTTTTTCTTTTTTTTCTTTTTTGAGACATAGTCTCGCTTTGTTGCCCAGGCTGGAGTGCAGTGGCACAATCTGGGCTCACTGCAAGCTCCGCCTCCTGGGTTCACGCCATTCTCCTGCTTCAGCCTCCCAAATAGCTGGGACTACAGGTGCCCGCCACCATGCCTGGCTAAGTTTTTTGTATTTTTAGTAGAGATGGGGTTTCATCATAGCCAGGATAGTCTCGATCTCGTGATCCGTCTGCCTCGGCCTCCCAAAGTGCTGGGATTACAGGCGTGAGCCACAGCGCCTGGCCTCAGGCCTTCTGATTATCTAAAATGAATGAGGTCTAAGTCAAAAAAAAAATTTACATACACACAAAGATACACTGTACTGTTGTTTTAAGAAAGAAACTATGAACAGAAATGGTATATAGCCAACAGCTCAAGAAACTTTAAGACACATACCTGGAACAGTAGCTTTAAGTTAAAATAGAAAGCTTGTGCTGGCCAGAAGGCAGGTTTAAAATGCCACAATAGATTGAATGCAATACCAGGGGAATACTAATTTACTAACCAAAGCACAGAAAAAATTTAGCCTGGATCAAAAGAAAACGCTTAAACAAAAATAGAAAGGTTAATGGAAAATGTTTTGGTTTATCAGATGGCCCACTATCATGAACTGTTTAAAATCATATGGAATTATCTAATATTGATATGTAGTATTAAATATGCTAACTTTCCATGCCCTGCAGATAGCCCACTGGTATTATTCAGCAATGAAACTCAACTAAAAGAGATTACTTACGTGTGAACTCCATCTGATTTTCTTTGTTCAAAAACTAAGGTTTTGCCTTCTGGAGAGGCAAGATGGAAATCAATATCTAATCCTGCTCCATCTAAAACCTGTAGAAAAGCATACATGAGAAAAACATATATTACAAATTCTGGAAATAAAAAACTATATACAGTACATCATATTATGTAAAGATTTTCTAACCTAGAGAGGTAAGAAAGTCATCAGTGATGTCTGGGCTAGAAAAGAAACGAAGGATCATCTAGTTCAATTCCATTCATTTTTGGAACTTGTCCTTTCCTTACCCGTTTCTGTCACCATCACCTAAATTTAGGCCTTATGGATATTACTGAAATAAATCTTCCTAAAATAGTGGTTTCATTCAGAATCCCTGTAGAATGGACAGAAACACAAAGGGCAGTTCAAATGCCCTGGGCCTTTTAGTTAAAACTTAGGCAATTGGCAGGGCACAGTGGCTAACGCCTGTAATCTCAGCACTTTGGGAGGCCGAGGTGGGCGGATCATGAGGTCAGGAGTTCGAGACCAGCCTGACCAACATGGTGAAACCCTGTCTCTACTAAAAATACAAAAATTCCAGCTACTCAGGAGGCTGAGGCGGGAGAATCGCTTGAACCCAGGAGGTGGAGGTTGCAGTGAGCCGAGATCGTCTGGGCGACAGTGAGACTCGGTCCCACCCTGCTCCAAAAAAAAAAAAAAGACTTAGGCAATTTAGGACATTGCATATAACTTTTTTGTTTCCTCTTCAATAAAAGAATAATTAACTATTTCTTAGCCTGGAATTCAAGACCATCACGGTGTGGACTCAGTATGAATTGTGTATTCGAAGCAGATTGGTTCATGTACTAGTCAGTGAATACAATCTGTCCATTTACAATTCCAAAATGTCCTTCTATGAAGATGATGATGATAATCATGGCAACTAACAATTATAGTTGATGCCATAAATTGTCTTAAATGCTTTATGTGGATTAATTTATTCCTTATAACAACTCTAAAAGGTAGGTCCTATTATTCTCATTTTGTTCTCAAAGAACAAAAACTGAGGCACAGAGAAGTCATTTTTCCAAAGTGACACAGCATTAATTCATCTAGGCCACATTAAAAAAAAAAGTAAAAAATAAAGTGATACAGCAAATAAGTGACATGGTCAAAATTCGAACTCAGCAATCTGCCTCTAGAATAATTTTTAATAAGTATGCTGTGTTGCCTCTATTTCTGTTCCATTCTCCTGAATACTCATCCAATTGTACTCATTCTTTAAGAGCCAATTTAACACATTTATGCCTTGTGTTCCATTATTGGAACACTAAGCATGTGGCAGTTATATACTACTGCTCAAGGTCGTTGCCAAGGTCTCATTTTGCAATTCAAAAAATTGCAACCTCCTGTATAAATGGGTCAAGTCCTTTGAAGTGTCCTCTGTATTCTCCTGTCCAGTTCTCTCACACTGTCTCTTGTATTACTACAGATTGCACACCTATCCTCTTTGTTTGGCACTTACGAGACATTCTCTGGGATCTAAGCATCTTTTTGTAGGATTCACTTGGCATAAACTTGTAGGTACTTTTATGGACACATATGTGGCACATCCAACATAGATGATAAAATAGATGAAAATTCTGTTCACCAATTTTATAACTCCAAGGGTACCAGTCCTAACAATGTTATTATCCATATTTTGATTTTGTGTCACAGATGCAAATATTTAATAAATACATCTTTTTATCATCCTACACAAATTAAAGTGTCTCAGTGTTTTCCCTGTAGATCTGTCTGCAAACTTGTCTTCCCGTCTTCCTCCTTCCCTACGTTTTCTATTTATAGTGTTTGTTAAAATTTTAAAAAGAATCTATTTGGAACACTGTACAGTACAGCCTCTTAAGAAAAAAAAGAAAGACAAAACAAAACACCTAACTCAATGGCTACTCTTTTCTTAACACTCCATTTTATTTTCTTGGTGGCTTTAATGTGACAATATAAAAGATTACCTACTCCTGTGCTCTTATTGTTCAACAGAACTGGTTTCAAATGGCTGGCTAAATATACATAATTTTCTTCTTTAAATCCCAGTGAAATGAAGAAGACATGTAACAATTAAAATCTATAGGCTGAGCGTGGTGGCTCATGTCTGTAATCCCAGCACTGGAAGGCCGAGGTGGGCGGATCATTTGAGGTCAGGAGTTTGAGATCAGCCTGGCCAACATGGCAAAACCCCATCTCTACTAAAAATTAAAAAATGAGCCAGGCATGGTGGCACACGCCTGTAACGCCAGCTACTTGGGAAGCCGAGGCAAGAGAACTGCTTGAACCCAGGAGGCGGAGGTTGCAGTGAGCAGAGATCATGCCACTGTACTTTAGCCTGGGGAAAAGAATGAGTGAGACTCCATGTCAAACAAAAAAAACCCATAAAGAAGAAAAAGTCCTGTTTCAAAAGATGAAAATCCATAAAAATCTTTAGACTGGATCTAATAGATGTGAAGCAGGCAGGATAAATGAAAAAAGACTAAGATATTGAGTTTTCGAAAGGATTTAAAAAGTACAACCTTCTATCAAAGAGAAGTAGCAGAAGTAGTAGAGAACTGCAAAATTACAAGAATTGGGATTAGCATCAGAATTCTTACATATAACATTAGATGGAAAAAAATAATGGAGCCATGTAGTCAATGTTCCCGAGTAAAAAGATATTTACTGAAGTCAAAGCAAAAATAAAGCTATTTGCCAGGTGTGGTAGCATGTACTGGTAGTCCCAGCTACTTGGGAGACTGAGGTGGGAGGATCACTTGAGGCTAGGAGTTTAAAGTCTAGTGTGTACTATGAAAGTGCCTGTGAATAGTCACTGCACTCCAGCCTGAGCAATACAGTGAAACCCCATCTCTAAAAATTTTAAAATAAATAAATAAAGCTATTTTCAGATATCCAAGGACTCAAAACATTCTCAAAGAATTACTCAAGGATACCCTCCAAAAACAAACAAAAAAAATCTATTAAATCAGAAAACAAGCAATGTAACAAAGCTAACAAAAGATTTTAGTAAAACAAAGTTAAAAAGCAGTTATTGGTAGTAGCTGTCAGGCTTAATGAAATTGTTAAAAATGATTTTTAAGACTATGGAAGCTTAATTAAAAAATCATAAAATATACTTTTTTTTTTTTTTTTTTGAGACAGAGTCTCAGTGCCCAGGCTGGAGTACACTGGTGCGATCTCAGCTCGTTGTAACCTCTGGCTCTCGTGTTCAAATGATTCTCCCGCCTCAGCCTCCTGAGTAGCTGGGATTACAGGCATGCGCCACCATACCCGGCTATTTTTGTATTTTGTAGAGACGGGGTTTCACCATGTTGGCCAGGCTGGTCTCAGAACTCCTGACCTCAAGTGATCCACCTGCCTCAGCCTCCCAAAGTGCTGGGATTACAGGTGTGAGCCACTGTGCCTGGCCATAAAATATACTTTTAAAATACAAAATAAATAATAAAAATGCCACAATCTGGGCCAGGCTTGGTGGCTTACTCCCGTAGTCCTAGCACTTTGGGAGGCTGAGGTGGGCGGATCACTTGAGGTCAGTGGTTCAAGACCAGCCTGGGCAACATGGTGAAACCCTGTCTCTACTAAAAAAAAAATTAAAAAATTAGCTGGACATGGTGATCTGCGCCTGTAATCTCAGGTACCTGGGAGGCTAAGGCAGGAGAATCGCTTGAGCCCGGGAGGCGGAGGTTGCAGTGAGCCAAGATCACGCCACTGCACTCTAGCCTGTGCCACAGAGCGAGACTCCATCTCAAAAAAAAAAAAAAAAAAAAAAAGCCATAATCTGAAACAAAAATTCCAGTTTATTTCAATGGAACATGATGGGGATAATAGTAAAACTGTTAAAAGTTCAGTTAAAAGAAAACATACACATTAATTTTGATGCTGACAAATGGATGCTTAAACATTAAATAGAGGGACATCCAATTTGGCAATATACAGATAACCAAAAAGCCCTCCCAGTATAAAACCCCCTGGAAATGCTGGATTATATTTTGAAAACAATCTTTGCAACTATATAGTGAGGGCAAAGAAAAAAAAAGACATGAAAACTAGAGTGGTAAGTGGTAGTCTGTGAAGGGGGTTAACTTGTCAGTTACCTGGAAGCTTGAGATTTAATATCCCCATGAGGACAGGTCATGAAGCTTTGGGGCTGAATTATGTAAGGAGCAGGAACTAAGAACTATGCATAAGGCTAGGATCTTTGAGGGGTCATACCATCAGTAAAAGGGTTAAAATTTTTAAAAAGTCCACCAGTACACAGAGATCACAAGAAAGCTTGTCTGTCTTGGCCTCAAGTCACATGTGAAAAAATAATATAAGCTCACCTTACACACCAAGCAATTTTGTAGTTCACAGTTTCACTACCCACGTGTTCACAGACTCAATCAGAGAACAATATAAAATGTAGTCCTCCATTGTGGAATGCCTGGGAGGAGAAACCACAAAACCTTTCTGGAGGGTCATATCCTCAACCTAGGACACACATGATTCACACAGGATATAGCCCCATTAGGCATGGGTTTGATGGGTAGCTTCTGATGGCTCTCAATGATCCCTGCCTTTCTGGTATTCATACACTTGTGTAATAAATACAACATGGCAAAAGTGATGGGATGTCCCTTTCATAATCAGGTTACTAAAGATTATAACTTCCGTCTTGCTAGCTTGTTCTCTCTTGCTGGCACTTTCTCTTGCCCTCTTACTCGCTCTGATGAAGCAAAACCTCCATGTTGTAAGACGCTTTACAGAGAGGCTCATGTGGCAAGAAACAAGGAAGGCCTCTGGCCAACAGCTTGTAGGGAACTGAAGCCTAAGTCCAACAACTAGTAAGGAATTGAATCCTGTCAACAACCATGAGTGAGTTTGGATCCTTCCCAACTGAGCCTAAGATGACTGCACTCCTGTGAGAGATCCAGAGTAGAAGACCCAGTGAAGCAGTGACCAGATTTTCCTCACCGGCAGAAACTAAAGCTAGTAAATGTTTTAAGCCAGTAAATTTTGTGGTTGATTAGTTTTTTGTCAATAGATAACTAATGGATCTACATAAGAAAGGAGAGCATCAGGAAAGGAATAAATGAAGAAAAAAAAATCTTTCATTTTTCTTAATCTAATAAATAGATTATTGTTCAAAGTAATAATAGCAACAATGTATTCAGTGATTACAACATGTGGATAAGTGAAATGAATGACAACTATAAAGGATGGCAGAGAGGAACTGGGAATACTCAGTTATAATGTACCTGTACTATCCATGAAAGTGGACTTAGATTAGTTGTAAATGTATATTGCAAATCTAGGGCAAATTTTTTTTTACATTTTAATTTGTGTGGGTAAATAGTAGGTGTACATATTTATGGAGTACATGAGATGTTTTGATATAGGCAAGCAATGCATATTAACCATATGTAAAATTGGGTATCCATCCCCTCAAGCATTTATCCTTTGTGTTACAAATAATCCAATTATACTCTTAGTTATTTTAAAATGTACATTTATGCTACAACAAAAGTGCCTTACAAAGCAAAAATATTTTAAAAAGAACAAGTTATTATTGACTATAGTCACCTGTTGTGCTATCAAATAGTAGGTCTTACTCATTTTTGTTCTTTTTGTACCCAATAACCATCTCCACTTCCCCCTCCACCCCCCAGCCTCCCACTACTCTTCCCAGCCTTTGGTAACCATCCTTCTACTCTCTATCTCCGTAAGTTCAATTGCTTTCATTTTTAGCTCCCACAAATAAGTGAGAACATGTGATATTTGTCTTTCTGTGCCTGGCTTATTTCACTTAGCATAATGACCTCCAGTTCCATCCATGTGGCAGCAAATGACAAGATCTCATTCTTTAAGGCTGAATAGTACTCCATTGTGTACAAGCACCACATTTTCTTCATTCATCTGTTGATGGACACTTTAGGTTGCTTCCAAATTTTGGCTATTGTGAACAGTGCTTCAACAAACATGGGAGTGCAGGTATCTCTTTGATATACTGATTTTCTTTCTTTTGGGTATATGCCCAGCATTGGGATTGCTGGACTATATGGTAGCTGTATTTTTAGTTTTTCGAGGAACCTCCAAACTATGCTCCATAGTGGTTGTACTAATCTACATTCCCACCAACAGTGTATAAGGGTTCCCTCTTCTCCACATTCTTGCATTTCTTATTACCTGTCTTTTGGATATAACCCCTTTTAACTGGGGTGAGATGATCTCATTATTGCTTTGATTTGTATTTCTCTGATGATCAATGATGTTGAGCACCTTTTCGTATGCCTGTTTGCTATTTGTATGTCTTCTTTTGAGAAATGTCTATTCAAATCTTTTGCCCATTTTTAAATTAGATTAGATTATTTTTTCCTGTATAGTTGTTTGAGCTCCTTATATATTCTTGTTATTTATCCTGTACCAGATGGGTAGTTTGCAAATATTTTCTCCCATTCTTGGGTTGGCTCTTCCTGTTGTTAACTGTTTCCTTTGCTGAGCAGAAGCTTTTTAGCTTGATGTGATCTCATTGGTCCATTTTTGCTTCTATTGCCTGTGCTTGTGAGGTATTACTCAAGAAATCTTTTCCCAGACCAATGTCCTGGAGAGTTCTAATGTCTTCTGGTAGTAGTTTCATAGTTTGAGGTCTTAGATTTAAGTCTTTAATCCATTTTAATTTTATTTTTGTATATGGTGAGAGATAGAGGGCTAGTTTGATTCTCCTGCTTATGGATATCCAGTTTTCCCAGGACCATTTATTGAAGAGACTGTCTTTTCCTCAGTGTATGTTCTTGGCACCTCTGTCAAAAATGAGTTCACTGTAAGTGTATAGGTTTGTTTCTAGGTTCTCTATTCTGTTACATTGGTCTGTGTGTCTGTTTTTATGCAAGCACCATGCCATTTTGGTTACTATATCTTTGTAGCATAATTTGAAATTAGGTCATGTGATTCCTCCAGTTTTGTTTTGTTTTGCTTAGGATATGTTGGGGTTATTCTGGGTCTTTTGTGGTTCCATATACATTTTTAAATTGTTTTTTCTATTTCTGGGAAGAATGCCAAAGGTATTCTAATATAAATTGCACTGAATCTGCAGATTGCTTTGGGTAGTATGGACATTTTAACAATATTGATTTTTCCAATCCATGAACATGGAATATCTTTCCATTTTTGGTGTCCTTTTCAATTTCTTTCATCAATGTTTTATAGTTTTCATTGTAGAGATCTTTCATTTTTTCAGTTAAATCTTCGGTATTTAATTTTACTTGTGGCTACTGTAAATGGGATTACTTTTAAATGTCTTTTCAGATTGTTTGTTGTTGGCATATAGAAATGCTATTGACTTTTGTATGTTGATTTTATATCTTGCAACTTCACTATATTTATCAGTTCCAATAGCTTTTTTATGGAGTCTTTAGATTTTTCCAAATATAAGATGTATCATTTGCAAAGAAGGATAATTTGACTTCTTTTCCAAATTGGATGCCCTTTATTTGTTTCTCTTATCTGATTGCTCTAGCTAGGACTTCCAGTACTATATTCAATAACAGTGGTAAAAATGGGCATCTTTGTTGTGTTCCAGATTTCAGAGGAAAGGCTGTTTTTCCCCATTCAGAAGATACTAGCTGTAGGTCTGTTGTCTAAGGGTTTTATTATGTTGAGGTATGTTTCTTATATACCCAGTTTTTTGAGGGTTTTTATTATGAAGAGATGTTGAATTTTATCAAATATTTTTCAGCATCAATTGAAATAATATGGTTTTGTCCTTCATTCTGTTGATATGATGTATCATATCATTCTACTGATTGATTTGAGAATGCTGAACCATCCTTGCATCCCAGGGATAAATTTCATTTCAACCACAAAAATTTTAAAAAAGAAATATAATTGATATGTTGAGAAGAGAGAAAGTAGAATTATATAAAATGTTCAGTAAAAACCAGAGAAGGCAGAAAAGGGAGGGAAGATGTAAAAAAAGAACAAGTACAATGAATAGAAAGGAGTTATAAACATAGCAATATTAACCCAACAATATCAATAGGTATATTGTGAATGGTCTAAATATGCCAATTAAAAGAACTGTCAGAGTGGATGAAAATACAAGATTAACCATAGCCTGTCCACAAGAAACCAACTTGAAATATAAAGACACAGATAGATTTAAAGTAAATGGATGGAGAAAGATATACCATGTTAACACTAATCAAAAGAAATCTGGAGTAGCTATATTAATGTCAGAGAAAGACAACTTCAGAATAAGGAAAATCTTCAGGGATAAAGAGGGGCATTACTGGCCAGGCATGGTGGCTCACGCCTGTAATCCCAGCAGTTTGGGAGGCTGAGGCGGGCAGATCACAAGGTCAAGGGATCAAGACCATCCTGGCTAACATGGTGAAACCCCGTCTGTGCTAAAAATACAAAAAAAATTACCTGGGCGTTGAGCACGTGCCTGTAGTCCCAGATACTTGGGAGGCTGAGGCAGGAGAATCACTTGAATCTGGGAGGTGGAGGTTGCAGTGAGCCGAGATGGCACCACTGCGCTCCAGCCTGGGCGACAAGAGCGAGACTCCGTCTCAAAAAAAAAAAAAAAAAAAAAAGAGGGGCATTACCTATAATGAATGGGTCAACTTTCCACGAAGACATAACAATCCTTATGTGTATACACATAACAACAATGTATCAAAATATGTGAGGCTAAAACAAAGAGCCACAAGAAGAAATAGAAAATCACTACTATAGTTGGAGACTGCCACATCCCTCTATCGGTAATTGACAGATCTAGGAGGCAAAAAATCAGTAAGGATATAGTTGAACAGAACAGCACCATCAATCAACTGTGTCTAATTGAATCTTGAGAACTAATCAATCCAATGACGGAAGAATAACACTCTTCTCAAGCTCATATGTAACATTCACCAACACAGACCACATTCTGGGCCATAAAACACACCTTGACTTGTGCTGTCAGACCACAGTGGAATTAAGGTAGAAATCAGTAACACCAAAATAGCTGTAAAATTCCCAACTATTTGGAGATTAAACCACACATTTATAAGGAACTCATGGGACAAAGAAGTCTCAAGATAATTTTTTTTTAAACTTCAATGAAATGAAAATACAACCTAACAAAAATTTGTGGGATACAGAGAAATCAATGCCTAGAGGGAAATTTATAACATTGGATGAACTTATTAGAAAAGAAGAAAGATCTAAAATCAATAATCTAGACATCCACCTTAGAAAGCTAGAGAAAGAACAGTAATATAAACCTAAAACAACCAGAAGAAAAACATTAGAGCAGAAATCAAGAAAACTGATAATAAGAAATCAACCCAGAAAAAAAAAAAAATCAATGAAGCAAAAAGCTGGTTCTTTAAAAAGATCAATAAAACTAATAAACCTCTAGTCAGGCTAACCAAGAAAAAAAGAGAAAAGACACAGAACACTAATATCAGAAATGAAAGCTGGGTCATCATTAATTATCTATGGACATTAAAAGGATAATAATGGCCAGGCGTGGTGGCCAGTGCCTGTAATCTCAGCACTTTGGGAGGCTGAGATGGGAGGATCACTTGAAGCCAGGAATTTGAGACTAGCCTAGGCAGCAAAGTGAGACCCTGTCTACACACACACACACACACACACACACACACACACACACAAAGGCAGGCATGGTGGTGCACGACAGTAGGCTCAGCTACTTGGGAGGCTGAGGTGACAGGATCACTTGAGCCCAGAAGTTCAAGGCTGCTGTGAGCTATGATAGTGCCACTGAACTCCAGCCTGGGTGATGGCAAGACTCCATCTTAAAAAATATTTAAAAAAGGATAATAGTGGAACATTATTAATAAATCTATACCCACAAATTTGAAAACTTAGGTGAAACAGGCCAATTCCTTGAAAGATACAAAGTACCAAAACTCATACAAGGAGAAACAGATAACCTGAATAGGCCTGTATCTGTTACAGAAATTATATCGATAATTAATAACCTCCCCCAAAAGAAAGGACCAGGACCAGACCGTTTCAATGGTGAATCCTACCAAACATTTATGGACAAAATAATACCAAATCTCTAAAATCTCTTACAGACAATAAAAGCTGAGGGAACAATTCTTTACTCATTCTGTGAGGCCAATATTCCCTAATACTAAAACCAGAAAAGACATTACAAGAAATGGAAACTACATACCAGTATCTCTCAGGAACATAGATGCAAAAATCTTCAACAAAATATTAGCAAAGCTAATTCAACAGTGTAAACAAAGAATTACAACCATGACCAGATGGATTTGTTCCAAGTATATAAGCCTGATTCAACATTCAAGAATTATTTCATGTAATTCATCACCTCAACAGACTAAGGAACAAAACTCAGATGATCACAGCAATGGCATACGTATGGAAAACATTTGATAAAATCCAGTATCAATCCATGATATTTAATATTAAAAAATCTTAGCAAACTAGGAATAGAGCGGAACTTCCTCAACTTAAGGAAGAACATTTACAAAAATCCTACAGCTAAGACCACACTTAATGGTGAGAAACTAGAAGCTTTCTCACTAAAATCAGAAATAAGACAAAGATGCTACTCCCTCATTACTCCTACTCAACACCATACTGGAAGTTCAAGCTAATGTAATACAACAAGAAAGGGAAAGACATACCTATTGGAAAAGAAGAAATAAAACTGTCCTTGTTCACAGATGACACGATAGTCCATGTAGAAATCCTAAAGAACTGCCAAAAAAACCCCTCCTGGAGCTAATAAGTGATTATAGCCAAGTCTCAGTAAACAATATTAACATACAATAGTAGCTGCTTTCCTATACACCAGCAACAAGCAACTGGAGTTGGGAATAAAAAATACAATACCATTTACATTAGCACTAAAAGAAAAAAAAGAAAAAAAGAATTAGGTACAAATCTACCAAAATATGTACAAGATCTATACAAGGCAAACCACAAAACACTGATAAGAGAAATCAAAGAAGAGCTAAATAAAGAGATATACCATGTCAATGGACAGGAAGACTCAATATTGTTGAGATGCTAATTCTTCCCAACTTGATCTACAGACTCAATGCAATCCCAATCAGAGTCCCAGCAAGCTATTTTGTGGATATTGACACACTGATTCTAAAATTTATTTGGAAAGAAAAAAGATCCAGAATAGTCCAGACAATATTGAAGAACAAAGTCAGAAGACTGATACTACCCAACTTCAAGTCTTAGTATACAGTTACAGTAATCAAGATAGCATGGTACTGATGAAAGAACTGACAAATAGAGAACAGAACAGAGAGCACAGAAATAAGTAAAACAGATCAATGGCTGCCAGGAGTTTAGTGTTTGGGAGAGGGGGTTTGTAAAAGTGGGGTACAGGGGAGTTTTAGTGCCATGGAACTATTCTGTATGATACTACATAATATACTAATGGTGAATACATAACATTATGCATTTTTCAGAATGCATAGAACTGTACAATAGAGCAAACCTTAACGCAACTATGGACTTAACTTTAGTTAATGTTAACAAAATGGCCCTCAATTTTAACAAATGTGCAACACTAATGTGAGTTGTTAATAACAGAGAAAACTGTATGGGAATGTGGGGGTATATGTGTGCTCAATTGTCAATTAGTCTATACATCTAAAAATGCCTATTAATTTAAAAAAACTATGAAAGAAAACCATAAGAGAAGAACAAAACCAGGCAGAGATAAAAAAGAAATATCTCTATGAAATGTTAATGTAAAATATTTCAGACTTTCTGCAAATGGAAATGGAATAAAGTCAGGATTAATTATGGTAATCTGGGGAAAAGGGAGAAATAGAACATCTAGTCATTGAAATTATAAACTCAATAAAAGAGTCAACAGATTATAACTTAAAAAGATTAATGAACCACAATGAGATGTTACTTTACACTTGTTAGAATGGGTTTTGTAAAAAAGATGAATGATAACAGTGTTGAAAAGGATGTGGAGAAAAGGAATGTAAATTAGTACATTATTGCCAGACATGGTGAGCACGTGCCAGTAATCTCAGCTACTCAAGAGGCTGAGATGGGAGGATCCTGAGCCCAGGAGTTTAAGACCAGCTGGGTGACACAGCAAGACCTTATCTCAAAAAAGAAAAAACAAATTAGTACATTGTTGGTGGGAATGTAAATTAGTACAGCCCTATGGAACACAATACGGTGGTTCCTCAAAAAACCACAAATACAACTACCATATCATCTAGTAATCTCACTTCTGGTATACATCCAAAGGAACTGAAATCAGTATGTAAAAGAGATATCTGCACTCCTGTATTCACTGAAGCATTATTCACAATAGTCAAGATATAGAAACAATCTAAGTGTTCATTAACGAATGAATAAAGAAAATGTGGTATAGATACACAATGGAATACTGGAGGACATTATACTAAGTGAAATAAGCCAGGGACAGAAAGACAAATACTGCATTATCTCATATGTGGAATCTAATACAGTTGAATTCCTAGAAGTGGAGAGTAGAACAATGGTTACCAGAAGCTGGGGGTGGGGGGCTTGGGGAGAGAGGGAATAGGGAGTTGTTGATCACAAAGTTCCAGATATATAGAAGAAATAGGTTTTGAGGTCTATTGCACAGGAAAGTGACTATATTCAATAATAATGTATATTTCAAAATAACTGAGACTAAATTTCAAATAGCTCATCATAAAAAATTATAGGCAAGGCAATATTAATTAGCCTGACTTAATCATTACATATTGTACATATGTATCAAAACATCACAATATACCCCATAAATGTATACAATTATAGTTTGCCAATCAAAAATAATATTGATACATTTTTAAAACTAATTAAGATAGAGCTGAAGAAATTGTTCATAAAATAGAAGAGACAAAGAGAGAAATGAGAGATTAAGAAGCGTAGATGATGCACTTAAACTGCAGTGAAAATGCAGAAGCAGAAAATTTAAAAAGCAACAAGAGAAAATAGAGATGAACTACAAGTATATAACAAACTGACAGGAAGCTTCAACAGCTATAATTGAAGTCAGAAGACAATAAAATACTAGTTTTGACGTATTTAGGAAAAATATCTGTCAGTGAAGAAAAAGTAATTCAATTCTTTAAGAAAAGTCTATAGAGCAGAGCCGTGAGAACCAGAGGAAAACAAATTAAGCCTGAAATCTGTCCTATTCAGACTTCCAGTTATATGAACCAATAGACTTCCTCTGATTTGGGTTATTTACCTGTTGGTAAAAACTTTGTAAGGACTTTAAGGATCATGACATTTTAATTAAAATAATCATATATGTTTCATCCCATTAAACCCTGTATGATTTTATG
>NW_016807380.1:226990-231990 GCF_001698545.2 Rhinopithecus bieti | reverse complement strand
TTCCTTAGTATCTCGGTACGTTGTTTTTCTTTTTTACCCATTGTCTTATCCCACTCATTCCCTTATGCCTAGTGAAAGCCTGATAATTCTATAGAAATTAACTCTACTTCTGGATGTCTCTCAATTTCCAGATAAAATGAAGTCCTCCTACTGAGCCCACTCAGTCTTATGAACTTACCTTCATTCCCCCTATTAAATACTTTGACATGTATTTGTGTAATAATTTGATTAATGTCTGTCCCCATACTTGATTGTATGAGAGCATGGACTATACACACACACACACACAAATATAGATATATATATATAAAATACCATACATATATCATATATATATATATTTTTGAGGCAGGGTCTTGCTCTTGTCACCAAGGCTGGAGTGAGTGCAGTGGCATGATCACAGCTCACCATAGACTCAACCTCCTGGGCTCAAGTGATCCTCCCACCTCAGCCTCCCAAGTAGCTGGAACCACAAGTGTGTGCTACCATGCCTGGCTTACTTTATTTTTGGTAGAGATGGGGTCTTGCTGTGTTGTCCAGGCTGGTCTGAAACTCCTGTGCTTGAGTGATCCTCCCACCTTGGCCTCCCAAAGTGTTGGGATTACAGGTGTGAGCCATTGCACCTAGCCGATATTTTCACTCACCGTTGTATCCCTAGCACCTCAGATAGTGTTGACACATATCAAGCACTCAAGAATGACTTAAATTTCTAAATGGATGCTCTATTTTATTCATAAGATACACGAATTGGCATTAAAGTTTTCAAGAGCCTCTATCAATATAATGTGGGGCTAGTCAATTATCCAAAAAGTATTCTCCTGAAACCTAAAAAGAAATTAGTAAAATTTTCAATATGTCACAGTAACCAAGGACAAAGTTGGATTGTCTGTTCCATAATATTTTAAAACTAACTTTAAGAGAAAATTAGTAGGATGTAGTTACTGGGAAATTAAACAAGTTGGGAAATGCAAACATAGGGTGGAAGATGATCTTTATCCTACACATCTCACCAACACTATCTAGGATTACATATATTAAGTGATTTTACCTCTTTCCTCAATCAAAACAAATTGTTTAGGGAAAATGTTTTAAAGGAATAGTCCCAGCTGGACGTGGTGGCTCACACCTACAATCCCAGAACTTTGGAGGCCGAGGCTGGCGGATCACTTGAGAGCAGGAGTTTGAGACCAGTCTGGCCAAGATGATGAAACCCCCCTCTACCAAAAATACAAAAATTAGCTGGGTGTGGTGGCACATGCCTGTAATCCAGCTACTCGGCAAGCTGAGGTGGGAGAATCACTTGAACTCAGGAGATGAAGGTTGCAGTGGGCCTAGGTCGCGCCACTGCATTCCAGCCTGGGTAGCAGAGGGAGACTCTGTCTCAAAAAAAAAAAAAAAAAAAAAAAAAAAAAAAAAAAAAGAACAGTACCTTTAAGAGTGATAAAGATGTAAAGAATAAAGCTAAACCAAGCCAGCTATGTAACTATAGAGGTATAAATGTAAAACTAACATTCATTGACTATTTACTACGCGTCAGGGATGATCTATTAGCATATTTTAATAGACCACTTTACACTGAATATGAGCATTTATTAACTCATGTTTTTCAAATCAACTCTATGATGTAGTTACAATTATTATCTCTATTTTACAAGTGAGAAGATCACATAAGTTTTAAGTAGGCAGACTCAAGATTTGAACCCAGGCTAAGGTTGAGCTGGTGCTCTTAACTATAAGAGGACAGTAGTTAAAATAGATATCTTCCCTAATGTGTGTAAATACTGAAGTTTTTTTATTAATACAAATTGTTTTCTTATCTAGACTATTTCACTAGCCCTCTAGTTGGTTTCCTTGACTCTAATTTTGCTCTTCTTAAATCCATTTTCCACACTGCATCCAGTGATCTCCTTAAATCTTAAATGGACTTGCACAAAATTAAGGAAAACCTACACAGCATGGCAAACAAGGCTATGATTGAGGCTTCAAGACCCCAGCCTTCTGGCCTCTCTGATGTACTTTTCTGCTACTCCCACCCTAGACTTTATATGTCTTAAAGTCTAATACAAACTCAGTACTTGTAGTGTCCACTACACACTAACCATCCCCACTTACACTATGTATTTTAAGAACTATAGGTCTTTTTATTCCTTTTTCTGAAATGTCCCTTGTTCCTTGCATTTTCGTCTCAATTAAGCATCTTTCTGGATTAAATTTTATTTTCTCCAGGAATCCTCTCTGAAACCCTTAGAAGTGACCCTCCTCTACTGGTACTTAGCCATCCTTTATTGAAATTACCTGTTTATGAGCCAGTAACCCTTATTAAGCTCTTTGAGAAGAGAGATTCTTTCTTTCTCTTTTACCTACAACCGCCACAACCCCGCTTCCCCTCGTCTCCCGCCCCTCCATGCACAATTCCTGGCACGTGTTAACTGTTCAGTAAATGCTGAACTTTTGAACTTTACTGGAAATCAAGAAACACTGAGTTTTAGCCTCAGTTTTGCTATGTGATTTTAGATATTTTATTCTCTGTGCTTATCTTGTGTACCTATATACAACTTAATCCTAAAGTTCCATCGTATAAAAAATTCTACAACTTTTAATTTTGCTCTGTATGTGACAGTACCTGGTATTTAAAAACAATTCTCTACATCAAGTTAAAAAATTAACATTTGATGATTATAATTGACTTCTAAAACACTGAAAGATGAAACACATCAATGCTGTTTTTTTTTTTTCCTGTACTGCTACCTGGAAACATCGAAATTTGCTGTGGGGAACGAACAAGATTTCTTCTAAGAAATTACCCCCTACTAGCATGACTACATAAAATAAGGTAATTCCCAGCAAGAATATTATGCAGATACTAAAATGAAAACATGCTGGGCATGGTGGCTCACGCCTGTAATCCCAACACTTTGGGAGGCCGAGGCGGGTGGATCGCCTGAGGTCGAGAGTTCGAGATCAGCCTGGCCAACATGGCGAAACCGTCTCTACTAAAAATACAAAAATTAGCTGGGCGTGGTGACGCACGTCAGTAATCTCAGCCATTCGGGAGACCGAGGCAGGAGAATCGCTTGAACCCGGGAGGCAGAGGTTGCAGCAGTGAGCCGAGATTGCGCCACTGCACTCCAACTCTAGCCTGAGCAACAGAGCGAGACTCCGTCTTAAAAAAAAAAAAAAAAAAAAAAAAAAAAAAAAAAAATGACACGGGGAAATGCTTACAATGCTCAATGAAAAGAAAGGAAAGGTTATAAAGTTTTAATGTACGATTTGATCTTTTGAAAATAATGCATATATAACTTAAACGGCAATGTATGATTAAATATAGCAACAGCCTCTTCCAAAAAATTTCAAAATCGGGCTTAGTGATAATTACACGATCATAATTCAAAAACCCTTAACTGAAGCAAAGACAGTGAAGACCTGTAACATCTGAATTGTGTGAAAGGGGTGGCGGTGATTCAAACAAGTGTCATCACCTCGTCCAATGATGAAGGAGAACGTGTATCAGTTCCGCATTGTGAAATTCTCAGTATCGTAGCGTGTAGTGGCTAAGAAAAGCGATAGGCGAATTAGGAAACAAAGAGAAAAGCCAGCCACATCACCAGTTCTGGCCTCTTTCCGACCGGAGGAAAGGGGATTAGGCGAGTAGTCGTCAATTCCAGGTCCAGCCTAAGTTCTGGGTCCCCGGCCTCAGCGAGAGCCTCGCCTCGCCTCGCCTCGCCTCGCGCGCCTGCGCAGAGCGGGCCGGCTTCCCGGACGGCCCTCGCCTCTTCAACACCTGGGCCGTCCACCAGAAGTTTCTAAACGGGTGAGAGGCGACAACGCAGTGTAGCTGGGTTAAAGGAAGGAAGGAGGCTGGTTTATCCTCCGCACTTACTTGGTACTCGATCTCCAGCGAGGCCTTCAGGGGCATGGGCTGATAGAAGCACTCCTTCTGGCCGGCGGGAAGGGTAAAGGTGAAGTCGCTGTCGAGGGAAGGTGTGAAGCCGGCCGCCCCAGGCAGCAGCACCGGAGGCAGAGCGGCCAGAAGGAGCACGGGAAAGGGCAGCCAGGTCTTGTCGCCCATCCCTGCTGGGGTGATCCGGGCTGCAAGAGGCGTGGGATACTGTTGTCTCCGCCGCGTTTCCTCTCTGGACTCCTCGTGGTTGACAGGGAAATCTGGAGTCTGAAGAAACTCCAAGTGGCGGCCGCGGCGGCGGCGGCGAACACTCCCTCCGAAGGAGAAGCGCAGGCCTCCAAAGGGTAGGGACTCAGGGCGGGGCCACCAGCCCCGTTCCGCAACCACCTCAGTCTCGGCCCCCTCAGGCCAGGCGTGAGCGCCGCCCGCCTCTCCCACTGACGGCCTCTGGTTCCCATGGCTTTCCCCACCAATGGGCATCCTGGCGGTGTTTGTGGGAAATGTAGTCCCGGGCGGTCTCGGCTAGTGGTTTCGGACGCGCTCACCGACCACGATCCCCGTCAAGCCCCGCGCCTCCGGCGGCGCCTCACGCAATCTGCGCCGGGGCGGGGCAGCGGCCGGGTAGGCGTGTCCCAACGGCTCCCGCGGCGGTTCGAATTCCGTGCTGCCAGGGTTCGCTGGTTCTCCAAGTAGCGTCCGAGGCTTCCACACGCAGGGGCCCTGGAGAGGGTCAGAGGCTTCCTAACGTAGACTCAAGTGCGAAGCACGCAGTCGCCGGGTGAGTCTCTCCCCAGCTGCAACTTGGGTGGTGAGCGACTGCCCCTTGGCGTGGGGAAAACAGCTTACCTGGGGGAGTTTTGTTCCTTTCCCTTCCCGGCACCTTGGATGCGCTGGGACTGGTCCTTGCGGTTGCTGAGCATGCTCCTCTGAACGGTTGTATTTTATTTGATGAAAAATAGGAGTCTGGGCGCAGTGGTTCACGCCCGTTATCTCAGCACTTTGGGAAGCCGAGGCAGGAGGATTGCTTGAACCCAGGAGTTCGAGGCCAGCTTTGGCAATATGGCGAGCCACTGTCTCCATAAAATTAAAAAAAAAAAAA
>NW_016807380.1:222900-225879 GCF_001698545.2 Rhinopithecus bieti | reverse complement strand
CTCCCCTCCCCTCTCCTCTCCCCTCTCGTCTCCCCTCTCCTCTCCCCTCTCCTTCCCCCTCTCCTCCCTGCTCTCCTCCCCTCCCCTCTCCTCTCCTTTCTTTTTTTTTTTTTTTTTTTTTTTGAGGCGGAGTCTCGCTCTGTCGCCCGGACTGGAGTGCAATGGCCAGATCTCAGCTCACTGCAAGCTCCGCCTCCCGGGTTTACGCCATTCTCCTGCCTCAGCCTCCGGAGTAGCTGGGACTACAGGCGCCCGCCACCTCGCCCGGCTAGTTTTTTGTATTTTTTTTAGTAGAGACAGGGTTTCACCGTGTTAGCCAGGATGTTGACCAGGTTTTAACTCCTGACCTCGTGATCCACCTGCCTCAACCTCCCAAAGTGTTGGGATTACCGGCGTGAGCCACCGCTCCCGGTCTGACAGTTATTTCTTACATGAAAATACACAGATGTTGAACTAAAACCTGATTTAAGATGAAATATATAATACCAAATGGCATTATAGAATTTGCCCAATTTTCTCAACCCTTTTCTCCTTCACCATCCTACAGAGAGCTGGAGATGTTGAATAGATAAAGCAAGATGGGGACCTGATTTATTGACTTGTCTGCGAGAGTCTTGTCACTTAAGCAGAAGGAAATTTGTGGAAACAAAAAAGGGAAAGAGGATAGAACCAGTTTGTCTATTAAGATTACACAGTATCTCATTTAATTTCCTGCCACTTTCTTTCCATAAGGTGGGAGTTTTCTTTTTAATCTTCCTCCCTACATTTGAGAATTTTTGAGTGGGGAATAAATGTAGCATACCATTCTGACTGGTTGAGGGAAGGAAGGATAGTTTAGTATTTGTTAATTCATTCAAAATATTGAGCTTCTGTAAGTACATTGCAGTCCTGAACGTAATGACAGGACTCCTAACCTTTTGGAACTTGGGATGGGAGCAGAATGCTAAGAAGGGCGTTGAAGGAAATGCTACAATGAAAAAGGTAAATGGGATCTGAAAGAGGAATGTAATTTTAAGATTGCGCAGAAAGCTCTACAGAAGTAGTGGAGATTATAAAGCTTTAGTTTTTTTATTGTATTAATTACAATAATAAATATGATGCTTTATTATGATTTTTTTATATGCAAAGAAATTTAGTAGTTTCACAACCCTAGAGATACTCATCCACTGAAGAAACAAAAGCTTTTCTTCGTTTATTTCTTTAAGTTGACCTGCCAAATGTTATTTTGATCCCTATGGTTGTGACTTGTAAATGTGTGTTTTTTAAATTTTGTAACTATTGGGCATAGGAGGACGAGATAACTTTTATCTGGTAATAAATTCCCTTCTAACAAAATATGAATGACTGTAATGATACCATTTAATCAGATGTCTAGTACTCGTAGTGTGATTGTGAAAGTTCAAACACCTCATATTGAAATTGATATGTAATAAGTAATAAAGCTACAATGAGACATAATTTAATGGTCTTTGCATCCTAATGACTTGGATTCAAGTCTTGATTTCACCATTTACAGTTTGTGCGACTTTGAGCAAGTTATTTAATGTCTAATTCTTAGTTTTCTTAACATGGAATGAAAATACTTAACAATTGCTAGGAAGATCAGGTATCCTTAGAAAAGGGGAGCTATAATAACTAGACCCTGGCTAAAATGAAAAATTCACTCATTGAAATTGTATTGAACTCCTTTATGGCTTTACACTACAGATAAATTCATTATTATTGATTTTTTGTTCTGTTTTAAACCGCCATGAAAGATTTCACAACATTTGAAATAGAAAACTAATGAGTTAAATTCTATTCGTGTGAGTATTTTGACTGAAACTACAGAATCTTTCAGGCAAGGTACAAGAAATTCATTTTTTTTAAGAAATGGAATCTAGTTCATCAGACTACTATAATAAAGACAATGAAGAGGAAAGTTTGCTTGCAAATGTTGCTTCCTTAAGACATGAACTGAAGATAACAGAATGGAGTTTGCAGAGTTTAGGGGAAGAGTTATCCAGGTAAGTAGGTAAAATCACATACAGAATTCACTGTGCCTTAAATATATCAATATAAAATGTGTGAATTTCATTATTATGTATTGTTTCGAAAGTGCCTCTGGAATAAGAAATAATTTTCTTATACTTTTAATATAACTTTCAGTTTAGTGAAAAAATAGGAATATTAGAGAAGCCTCTTTGCATATTAAAACACTTTCAGTGTATTAGAACTCAGTATAAAATNAAAAAAAAAAAAAAAGGAAGATGTCACGTCCGCCCCCGACCCCTGCTTCTTTCAGACGGATGTAGGATCAGCTGTGTCAAGCAATCTTGAGACAAGAGACTACTGTACAAAGTTATGACCTCTTTCCAAAATGAGGAATCTTTTTCGACTGCAGCCCATTGTATCACATACGTAGGGTATAAAAGAACACTTGTCCTTCGTTTGATGGGTGTGCGTGTGCAAACCTACAAACACATTAATTAGGGCCCAAAGATGATGATTAAGGTCGATGAGTAGTAGGATGATGTGCTTTTCTTGGTATTCAGTCAGTGAAGATATACTTTTTTGGGTAACTACTGTAAATTGAGGTTAAGGGCATTCATTTGACAGTAAATGGCCCACTAGGAAAAAGAAAACATTTTAGTATTAAATATATTCTCTCTCACTCTTTCTCTCTCTTTCTTTCTTTCTCCCTTTCTTCTTTCTTTTCTTTTCCTCCTCTTCTCTTCTCCTCTCTCTTCTCTTTTCTTTCTTTTTTTTTTTTTTGAGACAGAGTCTCGCTCTGTCGCCCAGGCTGGAGTGCAGTGGGCGGATTTCAGCTCACTGCAAGCTCCGCCTCCCGGGTTTACGCCATTCTCCTGCCTCAGTCTCCCGAGTAGCTGGGACTATAGGCGCCCGCCACCTCGCCCGGCTAGTTTTTTTTGTATTTTTTAGTAGAGGCGGGGAGTCACCAAGATAGCCAGGATGGTCTCGATCTCCTGACCTCGTGAT
>NW_016807380.1:211704-220642 GCF_001698545.2 Rhinopithecus bieti | reverse complement strand
GGAAGATCAGGTATCCTTAGAAAAGGGGAGCTATAATAACTAGACCCTGGCTAAAATGAAAAATTCACTCATTGAAATTGTATTGAACTCCTTTATGGCTTTACACTACAGATAAATTCATTATTATTGATTTTTTGTTCTGTTTTAAACCGCCATGAAAGATTTCACAACATTTGAAATAGAAAACTAATGAGTTAAATTCTATTCGTGTGAGTATTTTGACTGAAACTACAGAATCTTTCAGGCAAGGTACAAGAAATTCATTTTTTTTAAGAAATGGAATCTAGTTCATCAGACTACTATAATAAAGACAATGAAGAGGAAAGTTTGCTTGCAAATGTTGCTTCCTTAAGACATGAACTGAAGATAACAGAATGGAGTTTGCAGAGTTTAGGGGAAGAGTTATCCAGGTAAGTAGGTAAAATCACATACAGAATTCACTGTGCCTTAAATATATCAATATAAAATGTGTGAATTTCATTATTATGTATTGTTTCGAAAGTGCCTCTGGAATAAGAAATAATTTTCTTATACTTTTTAATATAACTTTCAGTTTAGTGAAAAAATAGGAATATTAGAGAAGCCTCTTTGCATATTAAAAACACTTTCAGTGTATTAGAACTCAGTATAAAATATATTTTTTGGGCTTTATTAATTTTTTAATGCTTTTTTGAATCTTAAGTAATCTTAGCATAGAGGCTCTAGAAATACAGTTTGCTAGTTTAAAAGTAATTATGATTTATTTAAAATTTAGTGGAAACATTGCCTTATGTTCATAACTGTGAATCTACTTAGCAGCATTTCAGGTTTTCTATTTTCTTATTTAATGTATAGCAATTTGTAGTGAATAAACTATCCAAGAACTGAAATATGTTTTTTTCTTTTTTCTCTAGTGTTAGTCCAAGTGAAAATTCTGATTATGCCCCTAATCCTTCAAGGTCTGAAAAGCTAATTTTGGATGTTCAGCCTAGCCACCCTGGACTTTTGAATTATTCACCTTATGAAAACGTTTGTAAAATATCTGGTAGCAGCACTGATTTTCAAAAAAAGGCAAGAGATAAGGTTATTATTTTTAGACCTATCTAGTTAAAAGAAGTGTTGGTTTTAGGCCTGTCTACTTAAAAAAATTTTTTTTTCAGTTTTTCTTTAAATACCTTATTCTTGGTTTCTGTAATCTTTTACTCTGGTACTCAAAATTTAAATATAACTGTTCTTTTATGTTCTAACAAGAAAGTAGTTATCTTGGTGTATTACTCTACTTTTAAACTTATCTATTTATTACCTTTTTGCAGTTAAATGTCTTCTTAAGTAAATTATAATCCCCTTGATTTTAACACTACATCTTATACATAATAGGTAATCAATTATTTATTAAGTGGTTAAGGTATACCCACCATTTAGCCTGGATCAAGTACTATGAATAGTATGGCACTATTCTTTCATTATCTTTCTATTTTGTCCATGATGTTAGAGATCTTTGCTTGGTCTGAAACTGTCTTCCCTTTTCTTATTCTATCATGTATTTATCTCCCTGCATTTATCCCTCTTCCTCATTCAACCCTTTTATCTCCTTTTACACTCTCTTCCTATTCTTTGTTCCCTGCACTCCCTACATGTATATACACAGATATGGTTGCACATAATCTTTTTGGATACGTATTTGCTCTTTCCACTTCAGAAAGCCAACCATGAAGAGCTTTCTTTTTTGTAAGGAAGCTACTTAATGAAGCTGTCTGAACCTACTTTTTAGAAACAAATTCAAATTCCATGTTTACATGGTATGTAGTTCCAAGAAATTTGATCTCTATCCTCATTCAAATTGCTGATCATTCTTACTGTATATGTGCCTTAATTGGGAAAACAATAATGGTAATGCCTATCAAAGACAAAAGGATAATCTAGTGTGTAAAGAGCTCCTAGAAACTGAGAACAAAAAGGTCAGTAACCCAATGGGCAAAAGACATGAATGGAAAAAGAAATAAAAGTGATATCCAAACTAATGAAAAGGTGTCCAATTTCCTCATAATAAGATAAATTCAAAATGAAACTATACCTAAGTACCTTACCTAGTTCTTACCTATAGAATTATTAAACATTCAGATGTTTGAGATATTATTTTATTGGTGATATTGGGTACGGGTACATTGCCTAGTGGGAATGCACAGTGATATAACCCCAACTGAGATGCATTTGGCAATATTTACCAAAATTACAAATACATTTACCTTGACTTGGAACTCCCATTTCTGGAAAACGATACTATAGACACACCTGCAGGATATGACATTAGGCATTGTTTATTATATCAAAAGATTAGAAATAGTTCAAGTATCTAGTAATAGGCGGTTAGTTAATGGTTTATTCATGCAATGGAAACTATGCAGTTGAGAAAAAAAAAAGGGTTTGTCAATGTATTTATTATGGAGAGATTGCCAGTGTATATTGTTCCAAGTTAAAAAAAAAAATGCACGGTGCAGAATGTTATATTTAATGTGCTAGTTTTTGCAGAAGGAGAGGAGGGAAGTGGGTAATTTGTATTGCTTATGTATGTGTATGGAATCACTAGAAGACTAAACAAGAAACTTATAGAAGTGGTTACCCACCTATTAAAGATGGGAAGAGACTTCTGTGTATACTTTTTCTTTTATATAGTTTTGGATTTTGAATTGCATAAATAAATCACTCAAAATAAAGTTAATTAAAAGAAATGTTAGGCCGGGCGCGGTGGCTCAAGCCTGTAATCCCAGCACTTTGGGAGGCCGAGACGGGCGGATCACGAGGTCAGGAGTTCGAGACCATCCTGGCTAACACGGTGAAACCCCGTCTCTACTAAAAAAATACAAAAGCTAGCCGGGCGAGGTGGCTGGCGCCTGTAGTCCCAGCTACTCGGGAGGCTGAGGCAGGAGAATGGCGTAAACCCGGGAGGCGGAGCTTGCAGTGAGCTGAGATCCGGCCACTGCACTCCAGCCCGGGGAAAAGCGAGACCCGTCCAAAAAAAAAAAAAAAAAAAAAAAATGTTTTAAAAAAACAATCCTCATGAAAATTAAATATTGTAAAATATGTATAAAAAGAATATAATAAAAATATGTATACAGATAAAATAATATTTTACCTATTATCCATTTTATTGTTGGTGACATTTGGGTTCTTCCCATTTATTATCTCTTGTGGACAATGTAGCTATGAATAGTTTTATATCTGCACGTGCAAAAGTACAAAAGTTTCTATCAGGTTTATATCTAGGGATGATATTATTGGTTCTTAGCATACTCAACTTTGCTGGATAATACCAACCAGTTTCCCAAAGTGTACCACTGTTTTCCAGATTATACTTGTATATACTTCCACCAGCAGTGGAGGAGAGAGTATTGATTGTTCCACATATCCTTGTCAATACTCACTAAGTATTTAAACTCATTTTCTGAGCTGCTTAGTCATTTTATTAATAATTGCTCATAGTTTTCCATTAATTACATGTAACCCTTAATTGAAATAATTGAAAATGTATTTGTTCTTTTTCATTCTTTCAGATGTTTTCATCTTCTACCCCTGTAGATCAGGAGATTAAAAGCCTTCGAGAGAAACTAAATAAACTTAGGCAACAGAATGCTTGTTTGGTCACACAGAATCATTCCTTAATGACAAAATTTGAATCTATCCACTTTGAATTAACACAGTCAAGAGCAAAAGTATGTATCTTGAAATGAGTTTGCCAGCAGAAAATAGTTATTATTTTAAGATTTATAATTGGAAAAATAGTCCTTGTATTGCCACATTGCCTTAATGTGTTATGTGAAGTAATTTTCATTATAATACTATAGTATCAACATGTTATAAAATCAATATTGTATGAATTATATCTGAAAATGATTGAAGGGAACTTTACAGTTTCGCATTTAGATAAGTCAGCTTCTTAAGGTGTTAAGATTACCAATTTGTGTGGTCTTATTTTTTATACAAAGGAAGTATAACTTACTTATTTTCCCTTTTAAAATAACACATTGTCATTGTTGAAAATTTAAAAGTAGCAAAAGAGGAAGAAAGATCACCCAGAGTTTCCACCTAGAAACCACTTTACCAGTTTAATACGTAGTTGAATCCAGACTGTTTTAAATAGTTTTGGTGTTTTCTGTTTTTTTACTGTGTATATAATCTATGCATTTTCTGATGCATTTACATAGCTTTTCCATTGATCATTTTTTATAGTAGCATTATATTTCATGTGATTATAGTGTAACTTAGTCAATTCCCGTATTTCAGTGGTTTCCTATTTTTTTATTTTATTTTTTGTCATTCCTGAGTTTATTTGGGGCACACCCAGGCGAAGGCCCTGCACCTAAAAGAAGGTGTTGGGCCTCTTGGTGGTGAAGCGTGGCTTGTGCTGACAGCGCGGGACCCGGTGGGGCAGCGGGAACTTGATCTTGGAGTCGTGGAACTGCTTGACAGTCCGGCCGACGGCACTGCTGGCTGCATCTCCTCCACCTCATGATTGAATGGAGTGGGCCCGGGCGCGGGTGCCGCGCATGTCTCGGTAGCACTGAGGTGACAGCAGCCCGCAGTGGTCATGGTCCCGGTATTCCCGGTACATGTTGTGGGTGGGCCGCTCCGGCAGTCATAGCGCAGCCCAGATTCCGAAGTTCTTCACCCGCAGTGGGGACTTCTCAACACACCTGCCCACAGAGCGAATCTCCCCTGAAGACCTTTCTTCATCTTCTTAGACTGAGATTACGAAGTACCAGAAAGCGGGACCCTTGGCGACGACATGATTAGGCCGGCAGAAAGATTCGCATCGGGTAGAGGCTCCGGTGTGTGGCATTTGGGGGTGGGCAGGCAGCAACCCACCACCTTGTACTCTCGTAGTGTGCCAGAAGCCTTCGTGGCGTCCTCTCCGCTCTCGCCACCACCAGCAAAAGGACGGTTTCCTATTTTTTTACTAAATGGTTGGTATTACACAAAAAATTAGAAGAAACCAAAATGTCCAATAATGGAGACATAGTAAATTATGGTATACCCATAAGATAGATTGTAACAAAACCTTTTTTTAAAAAATGAGGTAAATATACTAGTACTAAGATGCAAAGTTGTTTGACTTATATGGAGCATGATAAAGTTTAAATGATATATATGTTTGTAGTCACTTAAAACGGTGTCTATGTGTAGTCAGCACTCAAAAACTGTTACCTAATACATTTAGTGGCAGAAAAACATTACAGAGCATTACACACGTATAATAATCTCAGTTTTCCTCTTTATAAGAAGTGTACATGTGTCTGTGTGTGTGTTTGTATGTAAATATATATACATGTGATACATTAAGGTAGAAACTATGCTTCACACTTGATAACTTCGAGAGCGATTGGAAAGTTGGAGTGAGGCTTTCACTATTTGCTTTTATTGCATTGTACATATACATTATATGTAGTTTTAAATAGAGGAGTTATGGGAAGACTTTATTTTTCTTTTCTGTTTTTTCAAACAAAACGAAATGCTATTAGGGATTATTTCAGCACAGGAAAAACAAAATGCAGCAATGAACATAAAACTTCTTTAGTGTTTGAGATTATTTCTAAGGTAGATTTCCAGAGGCAGAATGACCATATTTTAGGGAAATAATGTTTTCAAGCATTTACATTTTGTTCCTCATCTTTTCTTGTTCACTTTGAGGGAAAATGCTGTTTTCTTGATTTCTTACAAAATTTACCTTTTCGGTATATTTGTTTGCCATTTAGATTTCTTTGTGATTTGTGTTTTTTCTGCTTATTTTAAAATTTTCTTCAACTATAGATAATCTCTCTTTTTAAAGTCATGATTGCTAGTGATTTAAAGAAAAGAGACATAAAGATAATTTAATAATTACTGAACTAATAGCATTTTAACCTTTATTTTAGGATATAAACACACCAGTGGTTATGCGAGGAAGTAAGATACTAGTATTGTACTTCTCAGCTCAGCATTTTCTAAGTTGTTGAAATATTTTTTAGGGAAGCCACCTATTTCAGGCCACGTATGAGCTTTTGACGTTTCATATATGCCCACTATTGAGACTCTTTTGTAGAAATCAATCAGTATATTCCTAACTTACCTCTGGCAATGGTTGTACTTACTCTTCTGGAGCCTGGCAGCCTGCTCTTTCTGAGCTTTTTGCCCTCTACACCTGCTATCCAACTGCCATCCTGGGACTTCTCTTTGGTGTTCTTCTAGGTTGAATCTACTGTTTCCTGAATTCTATTTTGTGTTATTTTATAGTTTATTCTTTCTGTATTTGGAGCATATCTTCCAGTTACTTCCTTGCCTGTCTGAAAATGTCTTAATTTCTTCTTCACTCATGATTAAATTCCAGTTTGATAATTATTTAATGTTGGAATTATTAGTGCATTACTCCCTTCTATCCTCCAGTGCCACTTTGAAAAGTCTGTTGCCATTGTGAATTACTTTCCTTAGCATGTAATCTCTTTTTTTCCCATTTGTTTGTTTTTTACTTTATGGTAGATGGTAGTTTTTAGGACCTTCCCATTCCGGTGTTTTAAAACTGTACAACAATGTGTCTTTGAATAGGCCTTTATTACTCATATTGGGTATTTGAGAGCCCTTTTAGGCTGGAAACTTGTATCCTTTGGTTCTGGAAATTTTTCTGTTTCTTAATTTTATTTTAATTTTGTGGGTACATAGTAGGCATATATATTTTTGGAGTACATTAGATTTTTTGATACAATTATGCAGCATAATAATCACATCATGGAGAATGGGATATCCATCCCCTCAGACATTTATCCTTTGTGTTATAAACAATCCAGTAATAGTCTTTTAGTTATTTTTAAATATACAATTAAATTATTATTATTGACTATAGTCACCCTGTTGTTCTATAAAATAGTAGTTCTTGTTCATTCTTTCTATTTCTTGTACCGATTAACCATCCCCACCTCTTCCCACCCTGACAACTGCCCTTCCTGGCCTCTGGTAACCATTCTTCTACTTTCTATGTCCATGAGTTCAATTGTTTTGATTTTTAGATCCCACAAATAAGTAAGAACGTATGATATTTGTCTTTCTGTGCCTGACTTATTTTACTTAACATAATGATCTTTAGTTCCATCCATGTTGTTGCAAATGACTGATTCTCATTCTTCTTTATGGATGGATAGTACTCCATTGTGTAAGTACTACATTTTCTGTATCCATTCATCTGCGATGAACACTTAGGTTGCTTCTAAGTCTTGGCTCTTGAACAGTGCTGCAACAAACATGGAAGTGCAGATACCTTTTCAATATACTGATTTCCTTTCTTTTGGGTATATGCCCAGCAGTGGGATTTCTGGATATGGTAGCTGTATTTTTAGTTTTTTGAGGAGCCTCCAAACAGTTCTCCATAATGGTTGTACTACTTTCCGTTCCCACCAACAGCGTATGAAGATTCCCTTTTCTCCACATTCTTGCAAACATTTGTTATTACCTGTCTTTTGAATATAAGCCTTGTTTTGTTTTGTGTTTTTTTTGAAACAAGGTCTTGCTCTGTCGCCCAGGCTGAAGTGCAATGGTGCAATCACAGCTCAGTGCCACCTTGACCTCCTGGGCTCAAGTGATCCTCCCACCGTAACCTCCCAAGTAACTGGGACTACAGGCATATGCCACCATACTTGGCTAGTTTTTGTGTTGTCTTTTTGTAGAGATGGAGTTTTGCCCTGTTGCCCAGGCTGATTTTGAACTCCTGGACTCAAGCGATCCACCCATTTCCCAAAATGCTGGGATTACAGGATTGAGCCACAGTGCCTGGCCATGTGATTTTTATTTAGGAGGTATTCTCAACATTATTTTTTGCACTTCTATTGAATCTTTTATTTTGGCTGTCATACTTTTTTCAGTTTCTAAAGTTTTTTTTGTTCTGATTGTTTTGCATTTCATAACATACTAATGTATTCTGTCTCAGCACTCTGAAGATTTAATGATTTTTTTTCATGTTTGCTTTCCTTTCCTTTTTCTTTTGTTTAGGCCTCTGACTTTTATGTTAGAAGCTTTTGGGCCGGGTGTGGTGGCTCACGCCTGCAATCCCAGCACTTTGGGAAGCTGAGGCGGGTGGATCACAAGGTTAAGAGATCGAGACCATCCTGGCCAACATGGTGAAACCCTGTCTCTACTAAAAAATACAAAAATTAGCTGGGCATGGTGGTGTGCACCTATAGTCCCACCTACTCGGGAGGCTGAGGCAGGAGAATTGCTTGAACCCAGAGGCGGAGGTCGCAGTGAGCTGAGATTGTGCCACTGCGTTCCAGCCTGGTGACAGAGTGAGACTCCGTCTCAAAAAACAAAAAACAAAGAAGGTTTTTTTCAGATGTTAGTATTTTAGCTATTCATATTTAAGAGAAAGGCATTTAAATGCAGATTGGTGGTTGGTTGTCCAGTGGACTTTATTTCTGGGTGATGGTTAGGGAGGTGGTTCTTTTGTAGGGAAACACCTGCCAGCTCCCAAACAGTATCAGTATGAGACGTTTTTCTTTTCCTTTTTTTTTTTTAACATAAACTCAAGATTTTATTGTCTTTGTAATAAAACAAAAGATAACACTTAAAACTGGGTCAGTTGGCCCTTTCTGCTCTTATCTCCTCCCAGTTCAGAATGCTTGCATCTTTTAGTAGTCAGCTTTCTCTTAGATCTGCAGTTGGGCTCAATGCACTCAAGCCTTAGCACAATCTTCTTTGTAGTTTCAGCCTTTTTCTGGAAAATCTACTTAGTCTGCCCACCATGACCACTCTGCTTCCTGTCATATCACTACTTTCCCTGGGCATGCAGAGAATCCTCGCCCTTCTTGTACTGTGTCACTTTCTGGGGTTGGTGCTTGCCACACTTCTTACAGAAAGTCCCGCAGGTTTTAGGAATATTTACCATGTTTGTGGGAGTGCTATCAGCATGTAAAGAGATTTTTTTTTTTTTTTTTTTTTTTTT
>NW_016807380.1:180586-208736 GCF_001698545.2 Rhinopithecus bieti | reverse complement strand
GAGTTTCTCCAGCAAAGAATCTTTAGTTTCTCCCTTGTGGGATAACCAAAATGAAATAGAGTAGTAAGGTGGAGCTAACCGTTTTATATTAATTCCCTTGTTATAGCTGTGCTTCATTCCTGCTCATTATTCTTAGTGTCCCATAGTCTCAAGCTTCTTCTGTTCAGTTTCTTCTGATAATAAACTTTCTGCCTCTTTCCTAGTATGCCAACACCTTGCTATTGGTGTTCTGGGAGTGGGAAAAAGGATAACTGTTATTTGCAGATACTTTAAACTGTATCCCTGCTTTTTCATTGGGTCCTCACTTCCGTCCTCTACAGTACCTTGTGCCTTCATGTTCTAAACTTCTTTTTCAGTGATAGTTATCTTATTGATACTTTCTTCCATACCATTTAAATTGTGGGTTCCCATCCTGCTATAGTAGTTGTACTCTCTTTATAATACAGATTGCAGGGTCATTATGCTTTTCTGTATTTAGATTCTTTCTAGTAAGCATGTATTCTATAATTAGGTCTTTAAATCATAAAAATTCAATAAATATTTTGTTTCATAATTGTTTATAGTTTGATGTTTTATATTTAATTATCTAATTTATGTAAAATTAATCTTGCTAGATGCTTAGCAGTAGAGATTCTATTTTCTCCCCTAAGTAACTCTTCAGTTATAAGTTGAAGGTAATACCAGGAGCTTACATGCCAGGGCTGGCTTATAATAATGATATGCCCATATAAATGTTGATCAAAGGAATAGATGGGAAGCTTTATATCTGAGCAATGATTTGGGAGCCCTGTTGAACCCCCTCATCTGACAGGAAAAAAACGAAGGGCCAAGTAGGTTAATTTATTTTCTGAAAGTACTATAAAAGTTGTTTTTATATTTTAGGTTTCTATGCTTGAGTCTGCTCAACAGCAGGCAGCCAGTGTCCCAATCTTAGAAGAACAGATTATAAATTTGGAAGCAGAGGTTTCAGCTCAAGATAAAGTTTTGAGGTAAATATACTTTTTATAGCTCTCAAAGCTTTATTTTCTACTTTTACATTTTGTTATATCTTGTTAAATCTTGTTCCCCACACCTAATATATTTACATAACCTAATGGTGTTCAGTTGTCTTAGAACTCGTTGAATCTATTTTTAGTCAATCAAAACTCCTCTTGGCTGTAGGTTGCATGCAGTATATAGGGGTTAAAAAAGACTAAGGTGAGATCCCTATTTACATGCTTTTATCAAATATGAATTAGTTCATTTCTTCACCTACATAGCAGTATATACTCAGTATTTCAAAGGGAGTTCAAGAAATAAAATGTAAAGGAGTCAGACACTTTTATTATTTTTACAGACAAGGTCTCACTCTGTCACCTAGGCTGGAGTGCAGTGGTGCAATATGGCTCACTGCAGCCTCAGCCTCCTGGGCTCAAATGATCCTTCTGCCTCAGCCTCCCAAGTAGTGGGACTACAGGCACACACCACTGTGCCCAGCTTAGCTTTTTATTTTTTATTTTGTAGAGACAGGGTCTCACTATGTTGGTCAGGCTGGTCTCAAACTCCTGACCTCAAGCAGTCCTCCTGCTTTGGCCTCTCAAAGTGTTGGGATTATAGGCATGAGCTGTCATGCCTTGCCATCAGGCACTTTATAATTTATTCTCTTCTGCTTTGAATAAAATGGGAAATATATGCATATTAAATAACATATTACTCTGAGTGATTCTGAGAGTATAGTTAAAGGACCAGCAATAGTAGCATCACCTGGGAACTTGTTAGAAATGCAAATTCTCAGGCCTTATCTCTGGCATACCGAACCAAGTTGGGAGGTGTTTTACAAGTTCTGCAAATGATTTGCTGCATACTAAAGTTGTCTTTTATGTCCATCAGAGTTTTGTAATTTTCTTTCTAATACATATATTATTTTAAATTTATTTGTAGGTATTTTATATTTTTGGTAATTGTGAATTGTTGCTACTTTGTTCATTGCTAGTGTATGGGAAGGTTACTGACTTTTGTGTAATATAATTATTTTGTAATTGGTAGCTAATGGTATTATCAGCAAATAAGGGAAATTTTGTTTCTGACTCAAAGAGTAGGAAAAAAAAATTTTGTCTTTCCTTTTCAGCATTTATACTTCTTAATACCTTTTCATATTTGCTTTTTGCAGTGGGTAGAACTGTTAGTAAAGTTGTTGGATGTGGGATGATAACAGTCATCCTTATTTAGTTTCTGAACTATACAGGAATGCTTCTGGTATCTGACTATAAAATATGATGTGAGTTACTACTTCAGATATATTTATCAACTGGTGGAAGTATTCTTTTATTTTTAAAAAAACTCTTAATTAACAAGTGATGAATATACCTTTTTCTCTGTCTCTTTTTGTATATTGTTTCTCTTAACTCATTGATTTAAACAAATATAATTCCTAATATTAAATTATTCTTGCATACCTGGGATAATCTCTTTCGTAGTCTTAAAACAAAGTATCCTTTATTTTATAGAGAGGCAGAAAATAAGCTGGAACAGAGCCAGAAAATGGTAATTGAAAAGGAACAGAGTTTGCAGGAGTCCAAAGAGGAATGTATAAAATTAAAGGTGGACTTACTTGAACAAACCAAACAAGGAAAAAGGTATGTGTTTTTAAAGCAAATACATTTTTTTGAAAGGGAATAAAACAATATATTACCTGTTTAAAATTCTAGTTAATTTTTGAAGTGAAAAAATTTCAGAGATTTGGCAATAGAATAACTTAATGTTTTTTTTATCTATTAATTTTTTGAAATTTTCCATTAAATGTTTGTGTGTGGAATTTATGTTATTATCATTCTGGATTGGGCTGAATTTCCACAAAACTGATAATGATTATCAGTGTAATGATACTTATTTCTGAAATTAAGTTCTATGGCCTATTTGAAACCAGTATACTGAGTTTAAAATACTAACAGGGAAAAAGCCTGTAAATTAATATTACCTCTAATAAAACTAAATAAAATGTTGAATGAACTCTTAAAAAGAAAATTTTGCCTCATAGAGAAAGAAACTCAATACATGAGAATGTGTGGTTGGATCTTCCTTTAGAAATATATAAGTAGTACAAAAATATCTATTTCGTATAAATTATATCTTGAGATAAAGTCTTTTAAGTGTCTCTGTCCAAGGAACCATTAACTCTGAATGCCAGTTCACTTTTAAAGTGATAAAGATTTAAATTTTTTTAGTTTAAGCTAATAAGATTTTATATTGAAATAGGATTATAGCAGTTTTTATATAGTATAAAGCCATAATCTGTACTAAG
Source organism: Rhinopithecus bieti (assembly GCF_001698545.2). Classification (NCBI taxonomy): domain Eukaryota; kingdom Metazoa; phylum Chordata; class Mammalia; order Primates; family Cercopithecidae; genus Rhinopithecus; species Rhinopithecus bieti. The sequence continues at coordinate 205,456 of NW_016807380.1, read as the reverse complement.
CAATATTACAAACATTGTACTAAGCAATATTTGCAATATTGCTTAGTAGAAAATGCTTAGGTTTTGGAGTTAGTTAGAAATTTTTTTTTTTTTTTTTTTCTCGCTCTGCTGCCCAGGCTGGAGTGCAGTGGCCGGATCTCAGCTCACTGCAAGCTCCGCCTCCCGGGTTCACGCCATTCTCCTGCCTCAGCCTCCCAAGTAGCTGGGACTACAGGCGCCCGCCACGTCGTCCGGCTAGTTTTTTGTATTTTAGTAGAGACGGGGTTTCACCATGTTAGCCAGGATGGTCTCGATCTCCTGACCTCGTGATCCGCCCGTCTCGGCCTCCCAAAGTGCTGGGATTACCGGCTTGAGCCACCGCGCCCGGCCAGTTAGAAAATTTTTAGATTTTACCTCTCATTGGTTTTGTTACCTTTGCCAAATGATACAACCTTTTGAAATCTCAGGTTTTTTCATCTGTTAAATAAAGACGATATTATCTTTATATGGATAGATATGAAGAGTAAATAAAAAAAGAAATGTAAGGTACCTCTTAATAAATACTAATAATTCGTAACTATTATATAAACTTTGTGGTTAAATATTCTAGAATTCACACTTTACTTACTCAGTTAAGCTTTGCGTATGGTTATTTAAAATAGTGAGATAATAATACATGAAGACCACATTCACAATATAGCTGCCAAGAAAAAATAAAGAGGAATAGCTACTAGTTTCCTCTATAGAACTTAGATAAGAGATGATTTTCAGGGTATTGACTTTGTTGTTGTTGTTGTTTGAGATGGAGTCTTACTCTGTCTTGCAGGCTGGAGTGCAGTGGTATGATCTTGGCTCACTGCAGCCTCTGCCCCCCGGATTCAAGCAGTTCTCCTTTCTCAGCCTCCCGAGTAGCTGGGATTACAGGCATGCACTACCACACTCAGGAGATTATTTTATTTTTAGTAGAGACAGGGTTTCACCATGTTGGTCAGGCTGATCTCAAACTCCTGACTTCAAGTAATCCACCCTACTCGGACTCCCAAAGTGCTGGAATTATAGGCCTGAGCCACTGTGCCCAGCTAAGTATTGACTTTGGCTTCACAAAGTGAGTAAGTGGGGACAGACACATTCTGGGCAGCATGTGCAAAGGTATAGACGTATTAAAGAGTATCATTGCTGAAGAACTCTTAAGTAATTTTATGTTCTTATAAGTGAATAGGTGTAATGGGAGATGAGACATGAAAGACACACTGGATCCAGACTGTAAATGACTTTGTGTGTTGTACCAAAGGATTTGTATCTTAACCTGGAGAGCATAAATAGCCAATTGAGATTTTTAGGTAGAGGTATGATATGAAGACTATTGGAGCTTTTTGAAGAACTAAAATGAATATTGACTTTCTGCTATGGTCTGAATGTGTCCACCCAGTTTTTTGTATTGGAAACTTAATGCCAATGCAACACTGTTGGGAAGTGGAGCATTTAGGAGGTACTTAAGTCACAAGGGCTTTGCTTTCATGAATGGATTAATGCCATTATAAGAGGGCTTGACAGAGGGAGTTTGTCCCTTTTTTCCTTTCTGTCATGTCAGAACATAGTGTTCCTCCTCCTTGGAGGATGTAGCATTTAAGGCACCATGTTGGAAGCAGAGAGATAAGGCCCTACCAACCTGCCAGTGCCTTGATTTTGGACTTGCCAGCTTCCAGAACTGTGAGAAATACATTTCTGTTTTTTATAAACTACCTAGACTATGGTATTTGTCTAACAGCACAAATAGACTAGGACACATTCTCAGATTGAAAGATCAAAACCTTTGCAAGGACTATTTTTTGGGTGGAGAAGATTAATCATAATGGATTAAAAAGCCAGTGTAAAGGGAGAGATTGTTTAGCTTTTATGCTGTTTGTGAGAGATTACCTGAAACATAAGGACACAGGAAAATTGAAAGCAGACGGGGTGCGGTGGCTAACACATGTAATCCTAGCACTTTGTGGGGCCGAGATAGGTGGGTCACTTGAGCTGGTGAGTTCAGGACCAACCTGGGCAACATGGCGAAACCCCATCTCTACAAAAAATATAAAAATTAGCCAGGTGTGGTGGCACACGCCTGGAGTCCCAGCTACTCAGGAGGTTAAGGTGAAAGGGATTGCTTGAGCCTAGGAGGCAGAGATTACAGTGAGCCGAGATTATGGCACTGCACTCCAGCCTAAATGACAGAGTGAGACTCTGTCTCAAAAAAGAAAAAAAAAGAATGGAAAGGAATGTTTCAAATATGCACCAAAGCAAAGTTGATATTACTATATTAGGATCAGAATAGACTTCAATGCAACGAACATTACCAACATTAAAATGACTCGTATAATGTTTAAGTGACACTTAGCCAAGAAGATATAAAGACTCTAGGCCGGGTGCGGTGGCTCAAGCCTGTAATCCCAGCACTTTGGGAGGCCGAGACGGGTGGATCACAAGGTCAGGAGATCGAGACCATCCTGGCTAACATGGTGAAACCACGTCTCTACTAAAAAATCCAAAAAACTAGCCGGGCGAGGTGGCGGGCGCCTGTAGACCCAGCTACTCTGGAGGCTGAGGCAGGAGAATGGCCTAAACCCGGGAGGCGGAGCTTGCAGTGAGCTGAGATCCGGCCACTGCACCCCAGCCTGGGCAACAGAGCGAGACTCTGTCTCAAAAAAAAAAAAAAAAAAAAAAAAAAAGAAGATATAAAGACTCTAAACCAGCAAGATATAAAGACTCTAAACTTCTATGTATCTAATAATTTAGTCCCAAAATACATAAGAAAAATAACACAATTTCAGGGAGGAAAGAACAAATCTGTAGTCATATGGGGAAAATTCTTTATACATTTATCAGGAATTGTTAAGTAACAAAAAATTAAGACTTGAAGTGTTGAATAAGACAATTAATATTCTTGATCTAATGGATGTGCATATGGAACCCTGTAGTCAACAGTTTGAAATTGACGTTCTTTGAAGCAGATGTAATCTGTTACCTCACTATGCCAGATAGCATGAATTTGAAAAAATTCCAAAAGATTGATGTAGTATGTATTATCTTCTCCAACCACAGTTCAGTTAAGTTAGAATGTAACTCCTTGAAATCCTGTATGTTTGGAAATGTAAAACCAGGCTTACTGGTGTTCATTGACTATTGAATAAATTAGAAAACTTTTAGAACTGAGTGATATAAAAAAAATTGTGCATCACTGCTTGTAGGCTGTACCTAAAGACACTCTTAGAGGGAAAAATTTAACCTTATATACATGTATTATATCATGACTGAAAATTAATGAACTAAAATAGCCAATTGCGTGGTCAGGAAAAGGAGGACATCAGAAGAAAGAATGAACACCAAAGAAAATAGAAGTAAGGAAATAATAAAGATAAGGATGAAATGGATGAATAGAAAACAATGAAACAATATAAAGGATTACCAAAACCTAAATGTGGTTATTTTCACAATGAACAAGAAAATGGGCATCAGACAAGATTAATAAAGCAGAAAAGGCACAAGTGTTGGGATTGACAAGGGACTCCTGAACTACACATTTAGCTATAAATTGGTAAGCCATAAGAAATATGTAAGAAATAAGACCAATAACTGAATCATTTTAAAGATGATACATTTGAAAACTTAGACTAAATAAATTTCTCAGCAAAATATACTTTAACAAAACTAACTTTAAAATAAATGGAAAACCTGAAAAAATATATATATATATATGTGTGTGTGTGTGCATCTATATATGTGTGTACATATATATGTGTGTGTCTGTATATATAGCTGTTAGGGATATCAAATCAGTAATTAAAAATCTGCCCACAAATAACTAAACTAGTCGAAACAATGACGACAAATGGAAACATCAGGCCCGCTATGGCCCACGATGGCTAAAATGGAAAAGACTCTCAAAAACAAGTTTTGGCAAGGATGTAGAATTGAAACTCTTCTGCATTTCTAATGGAAGTGTAAATTTGTAGAGCCACTTTGGAAAACTGTCAGTAGCTGCTAAAGGTAAACATAAGCCTGCCTTAGGATCCACCATTCATTTCAACAAAACTTAGTCCCTACGTTAAAAGACATGTACAAGAATGTTAAAGTAATTTTATTTGTAATTGCTAAATGTTCATCAACAGTGTAATCGAGAAATAAACTGTGGTATGTTCACATAATTAATTATACACATCAGTAAAAAAGAGCAGCTACAACTGTGTAACAACATGGGTTAATATCACACATACAGTGCTCAGTAGAAGAAGCCAGACACAATAGAACACTGTAATCCATAGCAAATCGAGGATAGGCAAAATTAACATATGTTGTTAAAAGTCCAAATGGTGCTTACCTTTTTGGGGTAAAGAATACTCACTGGGAAGGTACACTGGGGAGCTGGAAGTGTTCTCTATTTGATTGGGATAGTAGTTAAGTAAGTATACACATTATTAAAACATTCACTCAATTAGGATTTCTGTACTTTATTCAATAAAAAATTAAAATCAAATAAGAAAAACTATAAGAAAAAATCTACAGAAGATACGTATAGTCTTAATTTTTTTTTAAAGAGATATGGTATTGCTTTGTTACCCAGGCTGGAGTGCAATGCTGTGATCGTGGCTCACTGTAGCTCCCAACTCCTGGGCTCAAGCAATCCTCCCATCTCAGCCTCTCAGATAGTTAGGACTACAGGCTTGCCCCACTACACCTTACTAATTTTTTTTTTTTTTTTTTTGAGGCCGAGTGTCTCTCTGTCGCCCAGGCTGGAGTACAGTGGCACAATCTCGGCTCACTGCAAGCTCCGCCTCCCGAGTTCACGCCATTCTCCTGCCTCAGCCTCCCGAGTAGCTGGGACTACAGGCGCCCACCACCGCACCCGGCTAATTTTTTGTATTTTTAGTAGAGACAGGGTTTCACTGTGTTAGTCAGGATGGTCTCTATCTCCTGACCTCGTGATCTGCCCGTCTCGGCCTCCCAAAGTGCTGGGATTACAGGTGTGAGCCACTGCGCCCAGCCCACACTTGACTAATTTTTAAATTTTTTTTAGGCATGGGGTCTCACTGTGTTGCCCAGGTTGGTCTTGAGCTCCTGGACTCAAGCGATCCTCCTGCCTTGGCCTCCTAAAGTGCAAGTATTATAGGCATGAGCCACTGTGCCTGGCTTTAATGCATATTTTAGAATGTATTTGGGGTTTGTTTTAATCAGGTAGAGTAAGATACAGACACATGACTGACATGAAGGAAGAAATTTTTATACTTACAGATTTCTAGAAGCAGGAGGCACTCTATGCTGTTTTGGGATCCTTGGGGTGTTGCTTCACCAGCCAGAAACCTCTGTGGCCAGTGGCACCTTTGCCTGAGTTTTGCTCTGGCCTACTGGGCTCATTCTGCCCGCTCAGCCTGGCAGGCTGCACTTGGCTTGTGCTACCACCCTGGATCCCACACCTGTGAAGAGTGAGCTAGGTGCAGAATGGCAAGGGGTGTGTGAACAACTGTAGGCACTGGCCACTATGCATAGCCAGGCATGCCAGCTGTGGTGGTGTGAGCAGCTCCAGGCGCCAGCTCCCTGTGAGGCTGTGGCTGGACCAGGCATAGCATAAGCAGCTTCCATGGCTGACACCAGGGCACGTGGTGGTGCCGGAAGCTTGGAGACACCAAAAAGAGGCCTAAAGAGGGTGTCACAGCCCTGGCTCGGGAAGCTCATAGGTCTGGGCTCCCCGAAGGGCTGCAGCTCTTCTCTCCTTCTCTTGCCTTTTCTTCTTGTTGCCTGCAACGTGGTGAACAAGGGGTGTGTTTCAGCCATTTGTGTTACAGCATTTTTAGCCCCACCATTCAGTGGGTCCTGAGTTCTTGTCCTGTGTCTGGGAAGAATGAGGTACACAAACAAGTGGAGAGTAAGCAATACAAAGAGAAGCTTTGTTGAGCGACAGAACAGCTCAGAGGAGACCCGCAGTGGGTAGCTCCTCTGAATGGCTACCCCTACCTCATTCGCATTCTGGTACATGTAGACATAGTAAATGCAGCAGTACCCGATGTCGATTGCCACCTTCACAGCTTCAGTTACCTGGCCCAAGGGGAACTTGCAGGTGCCCAGCCCGAGGATGAGCATCTAGGCGCTGTTGTTGAGCATGAGGTAGCTGGCTGTGGCTGCTGCACTTTACGGACCCCCACCTGGAACTGTCTTATTTTATTTTATTTTTTTAGAGATAGGATCTTGCTGTGTCACCCAGGCTAGAAGGCAGCATTGCGATCATGGCTCATTGCAGCCTCAAACCCTTGCACTCAAGGTATCCTCCTGCTTCAGCCTCTAGAGTAGCTGGGACTACAGGTGTGCACCACCACTCCCAGTTAACTTTTTGTAGAGATGATCTCACTATGTTTACCAGACTGGTCTCTAACTTCTGGCTTCAAGCAATCCTCCTGGCTCAGCCTTCTAAAGTGTTTGGAATACAGGCATGAACCACCATACCCAGCACATAAAAATTTTAGAGATGTTAAAAATGTGAAACCATGGTAAGACTATAGGTGGTTATTAAAGAAAACAAAAAAACAAAAAAACAAAAAAACAGAAGCGAAAACAGGCTGGGCACAGTGACTCACTCCAGTAATGCAAGCACTCGAGGGGGCCAAAGTGGGAGTATTACTTGAAGCCAGGAATTCAAGACCAGCCCGGGCAAAATAGCAAGACACCCATCTCCACACACACAACAAAAAGTGAAAACAGTGTGCCTCTCACAATAGATGAACTGTGATATATACTATTTGTGGGTGTAGGTTAACATGAATGTACAAAATAAAAAACACCCAAATCAGGATAGGGTGCCTCTCAGAATAAATGAACTGTGATATATACTATTTGTAGGTGTAGGTTAACATGAGTGTACAAAATAAAAAACACCCAAATCAGGATAGGGTTACCTCTGTGGAATAAGTCAGGGGAATGGGATTTGGACAGGACACATAAGGACCTCAACTTTATTTGTAATGTTTTGTTTGTCTTCTGTAGCCTTTTCAGACAAAGAGTGAAGATTTATTAAAACATGATTGGAAGTACATGGTAATATTTATCCACACTTTTGTGTGTGGCTGAAATATGTCATTAATTTTTACAAATTGGAAGTGAGGAAGAGTAGATAAGTGTAAAGTGGATAAGTCTGGCTTGAAAAGAAGGATGAGGCTGGGCGCGGTGGCTCAAGCCTATAATCCCAGCACTTTGGGAGGATCACGAGGTCAGGAGATCGAGACCATCCTGGCTAACACAGTGAAACCCCGTCTCTACTAAAAAAAATACAAAAAACTAGCCAGGCGAGGTGGCGGGCGCCTGTAGTCCCAGCTACTCGGGAGGCTGAGGCAGGAGAATGGCGTGAACCTGGGAGGCGGAGCTTGCAGTGAGCCCAGATCGCGCCACTGCACTCCAGCCTGGGCCACAGAGCGAGACTCCGTCTCAGAAAAAAAAAAAAAAAGAAAGAAAGAAAGAAAAGAAGGATGATAGAGGAAGGCACAATATGTGGGAAGGTTTTTGTTTGTTTAAGTGAGAAATACAGGTATCCTTTGCTCTGAACAGTACCTGTGCACACTCAGGAATTTATTATATTCCTATAGATTTTCAGAGAAATCCTTGGTTGTCCTTACTTTCCTTTATCTGAAACTTTGGAGTCAAATAGACATACTTAACCACATAGATTCAGGAAGTTAGGAATACTTTTACTTGAACTTTTTATACTTGTGGCAAAATAACCAACAGAGGGAATGAAAATACAGAAGCTAGAGTGCATTTCTGAAGGGTTAAGAGTTAAGATCCAGACTATAAATAGAGTAATTCACCCTGGATAAGAGGAGGGTCACTAACCTCACTTACATTAGAAAGAATATGATGGGAATAGGTTTAAATATTAAAATATTTTTAGGCGTCAGTGTGATATTGACCAAGTATTCTCAATGTATTGTGCCCCAAATTTTCATTTCATTACAAGAAGCGTAAGGAACTAAGAGATGAGGCAACAAGGTTGGGCTTAAACAGTGCTTGGTGGTGGTTGTGTTTTTTGTTGTCTAGATTTTATATCTGTTATCAATAGAAGTTAACATTTTTTTAAATACCTGTTTGAAATTTATTTGACCTTTGCAAAGGTCACAGAATTTACTGAGTATATTTAATATTCTAGACAATAGACTGATTCTGTAATTCCTAACCTTTGAAAATTTATCATCCAGCCTCAGGCTATTTCCCTAATCTGTCTTTTCTAGATAGGGGAAAAAAATTGCCAACACGTAAGAATTTATATATATTTCAACATTTATGTTTATAATTGTTTTGTGTTATATTTTATTTTTCATATTGATAGAGTGAGAAAGTTTTTGTAGTATGATCTACATTCTTCGTTTTATACTTTAAGCCTAATACTTCTTTTTAGTACAGAGAAATTTGTTTCTCTGCAGTTATTCCTTATAATTAAAGATTACTTTGGAACTTAACTATTCAAATGCAGAGCATTCTTCACTTTTATTCATTATCTCTTTTTAAATTTTAGAGCTGAGCGACAAAGGAATGAAGCACTATATAATGCTGAAGAGCTGAGTAACGCTTTCCAACAATATAAAAGAAAGTGGCTGAAAACTGGAAAAGGTAAGAGGCAGTTGTGCAAATTCAGTGTTTTGTATTACTGTCTATATTCCAACAATAAAGGTAGGAATAATTAAAATATGTTTATGGTTGAGACAGAGAGTAATTTTTATGATCTTATAAAATCATTTAAATAAACAATTTGTAAATGTTAGTTAAGGATGATGTTTACCAACCCTTTTATTATCAGCAGAAACTTTTTTATCCAAAGAGGGAAAAGAGTAGAGAGAGGAGAAGGAACAAAATATAGAGAAGGATGGAATATGTGAACAGAGATTGGAGCTAGAGAAGTAGAAGAAAGAAATTCATTTTTATCACTTCAGTGAAAATGAAGACAGATTATGTAGCCTTCAACTGGTCTCTCTGAGTCTGCTACTCTGAGAGGGGCTGGCTTCTGCCTCTCAGAAGGAAGGTTCCTTGAACTGATTTGATATAGAAATATAGTGAGTTTATTACATTCATTTATTATATTCATTTAGTATCTTTAAGTAATATCACATGGTAATGAAATGTGTGTGGAGGAACACTACAGTTGGATATTCAGATAATGAGCTCAAAAGAGAGGTCTGGTAAAGAGATACTAATATGGGAGCTTCCATCTTGAGATAACAGTGAAAGCAGAGGAAGTTTATGATTCTATTCAAACAAAGGTAGAAAGGCAGAGGAAGGAATGTTTAGGTAGAACGGTAGAATGAGAAGATGGGTATTCATTTATTAAACAATTATGAAATTCCTTTTACATGCCAGGTACTGTGCTAGTCTCTGGGAAATTCGGTGATACATAACACATGATACCTACCCTAAAGAGCTCACTGTCTAGTAAGATTGACAAGTATATAAACAAATAATTTCAGTATTTTGGAATAGGAAGTATAATATAGAAATAAGAGGTAGATGTAGTAGGGTAGGATGAAGGTGGCGGTGGTTAATAAACTCTGGTGGGCCCAAAGAAGGCTTCACAGAGTAGGCAATGCTTGAGCTGCTAGGCTATTTCAAATATTGTGGTATATCATTGAATAGTGTTAAGCAGGGAAAATGATTCAAAATCTATGTTCTAGGAAGCTCACTCTGATGTCATGTGAAGATGCATTTGAGAGGTGAGAGACAAGTCAAGGAGACTTTAAAAGACAAGGCAAGAGACATTGAAGAGGAAGGAGCTGAGTAGATAGCTATGAGGGATGTTAAAGTTGGGGAATCAGTGGGATCTAGTGACCACTTGAATGCGTTAGAAGCTGGCAGTATGAGAAACAAGAATATAGGATATTTTTAGGTTGCTGATTTGAGTGACTGCTGGATGACTGCATCATGAATCAAAATAGACAATTTAGGAAAAAAAGTTAATGAGTTCTATTTTGGAAATGTCTGTAGAATAACCAGTTATAGGTTTCTAGTAGGCTTTTGTATCTATAGGTCTGGATTTCGATATAGAAATCTACTAGGGCTGTAGTTTTGAGAATTGACAGTACTGAATTAAAGTGGTAGAAGCCTTGGACATTGACAGAGTTCATATAGAATGAGAACAAGAGGGAAGATACCCTGGGAGATAAAGAACAGGTAGATTACCTTTTGAAAGGTATCGATAAGTTATTTTAAAAAATTAGAGAATCAGGAAAGTATAATACAAAAAGCCAAGGCGATAGAACATTTTAAAAAGAAGATGGTGATCTTCAGTGCCAGATGTTGCAAACTGGTCAAGAAGAATGAGGACTGAACCAGGTGTGGTGGCTTACACCTGTAATTCCAGCTACTCAGGAGGCTGAGGTAGAAGGATTGCTTGAACTCAGGAGTTAGAGGCTGCATTAAGCCATGATAATGTCACTGCACTCAGGCCTGAGTGAAAGAGCAAGACCCTGTCTGTAAAAAATCAGAAAAAAATTTTAGAAAGGTGAGGAACGAGACAGAGCTCTTGGTTTTTATAATCAGGGAGTCATTGGATACTTTGTAGAGAGCAGCTTATTAAAATAGAAGGCACAACCTCTGAAATGGGAGAGATGGAAAGGGAGAGAGTAGAGGTAGCTAACAGACAATTCTTTACATACGATAGGTGAAGAGGAAGTAAGTGTGTGTGGCGGGTTGGGAAAGTCAGCGAATGGAAGGGAAGAAAGAAGCTAAGTTAAGGTGAAGAAGCTGTGGTAAAGCACCTAAGGGTACCCTGAACATATTAGTAGGGGGAGATTGAAGATGTTAGAATTATAAGGAATAAAAGATGGCACAAGGGTCTGAACGATATGCAAGGTGATAGTCCAAGAGCAGAAGTGAGATTCTTTTTTTTTAATGAAATAGGACATTTCTTTTCTTTGTGGATAAAAAGAGAGAAAAGTTTTATGTGGAAGGAAATAGAAGGATTTTGAATTAAATGTCTTTGGTCCCATAAGTTAAGATGTTGCTTAAGAAATTTTCATAGCGTAAGGAGGATAGGAGGGATTTTGGAAACTTGGGGTGAGTATTTCTCATAATATAGTTGCAATAAGGAAAGTCAAGAAATTCACTAAACTTTTGAGAGAATATATAGAAAGAAAAGAGCAGTCAGGAATTATGAGTTAATAAAAGGAAGCAAAGAAAACAAGAGTGGCCAGAGTCAAGTGTAATATTGTCATGACAGCTACATGATAAAATATTTCAGGGGAGAAGTTACCAACAATATTAAATACTGAGATCCAGGAGAAAGTCTGCAGTTGATTACAAAGTGGTCATTCCTTTGCAGTAAAACTGTGAATATCACTTGGCAGTGTAAAATATTAAGGTCTCACTAGATATTGAAATCTTAAATGTGAATTAGTTAATAAGAAGGCTGTTTTGAGAGTCTTGGAGAGGGTGCTTGTGGGAATGAAATATCTTAGAAGGGATTTTTAATAAGGTGATCAGTAAGGGGAGGTAGAAGACCTAGTAGGAGGAATATTCTTGGGGAGAAGAAGGACTTTATGGAGAAAAGAGAAGAATGTAAGAGACAGGTTTTTTTTTTACACTTAGGATTATCATTTGCAAACAATGCTCAGCAAACCCCTATAGTTAGGTGGATATAACAGGGTAACAAAGGAATTGGGGCAGATATACCCAATCTTCTCCTCTCAACACTGTATCCTGGGTGCTTTTATCTGTTCTAAATTTTGGGCTGTAGTTTCATTGGTAAATTTTGTGGTTAAAATTTCAAAAACAACTTCTCTGGAACATTTGCACTAAAATTAACCTTTAGTAACTCGTACACAGCAGCTCTAGATGAATTTTTGCTTTCAGTTGATGCAGTTGCCTATCTGTTACAGGTTTTCTGGACATGTAGTATCATCCTTTTCTCTGTCTTTTGTTACTGCCCAGGAACTTCACTTTGGTACTTTTCACTATGAGGCTGGGGACTTAAATGTATGAAATTCTTAGTCTACATTCCTGCTTATTTCTGAAATCACTACTTACATTTTTAGCTTGAAACACCTAAAACTTACAACCACATTAGTATGTCCACTTAAATTATTGTTTTAGGTTCAAGCTGAAGAAGAAATATTAGAGAGAAATCTAATTAACTGTGAAAAAGAAAATAAAAGGCTACAAGAAAAATGTGGTCTATATAAAAGTGAACTTGAAATTCTGAAAGAGAAATTAAGGTACAGTATTCTGTTGTAGAAAAAGGATTTTTGTGTGGAGATGGAAAAAACTGAAACATTTTAAAACAATATTTTATATGTTGTAATTATGGGCTTACATTATAGAGAAGGATAGGCTTCGTGACTGAAACTGTTTTCTAGCTATCGAGTTAGAATTAGAAATGAAGTAAAATGTGTTAATGCAAATATAATTGTAAATATGGAGAGGTACTGATCAACATATTTGCTTTGCATATATTTAGGGAAAATTAATAGACATAATGTCATTGATGTATGACCACATTAACTTGCTAGTAAAATGTGTATAATATCCGATGTTCTAATAAAAAGTGTTTTTCAAATCATAAAAAATTACCTAGTCCAAACTTCTCATTTTATATGTAAAGAAACAGAAGCCCCGAGAGTAGCCAGGATTTACTGAAGGTCTTTGAAAGATCAAAGTCTTCTGACTCCTATACTCTCTCTTAGTATATCTTGTTGTCCTCTTAAAACTAACACCCATCAGCTTTCAGAGGTTAATATTAATCAGTCTTTATCACTTCAAACTGTTAATTTTTTTTAAAAAAAAGGGGGAGCAGGAAGCAATCAGAATAACTGGTTTGTCTAATTTTGCCGTACTTTCCTTAAGGTAGTCTGTTTAGTATTTTTGCCAAGGAGGAGGGAGTAAAGATGCTTTTTACTAGAGTATTTTCTAGAATTGATTATCGATTGCAAGATCTACTTTTAAGAAAGAAAATGCTGCCGATTACACTATGATGCAATCCTTCATTACTTAAAATGTTTATACTTCAATGAAAGAATTCTTGTATATCCTAATTACAATATGATTTCTTAAGTCATGTTATTTTTTATATTTTTCAAGAAAAATGTTATTTTCATATTTCAAATATAAGTGAAATCAATTGGTTAAGATATTTTTAAAACTTCACATTTGGAGTCTGACCCTTCTAAAATGTCTAAGTTTTTCAACACAGTATCTCCCAGTGTGCCATTAAGAGTTGCTGATGCAGTATTTTTTAAAAGAATCCTTGTAAGGGCCAGGCGCCGTGGCTCTCTCCTGTAATCCCAGCCCTTTGGGAGGCTGAGGCGGGCAGATCACGAGATCAGGAGATCGAGACCATCCTGGCTAACACAGTAAAACCCCATCTCTACTGAAAAAAATAAAATTAGCTGGGCGTGGTGGCAGGCACCTGTAGTCCCAACTACTCGGGAGGCTGAGGCAGGAGAATGGCATGAACCTGGGAGGCGGAGCTTGCAGTGAGCCAAGATCACGCCACTGCACTCCAGCCTGGGCAACAGAGTGAGACTCCATCTCAAAAAAAAAAAAATTCTTGTAAGAAGAGAAAGTCATTGATGCTGGGCTCTTAAGCTGATTGTACAATTATGTAGAGCCAGTTTACTTTTTCTCCTGTTTTAGGAATCCAAAACTTTGTTGATAATGTGAAATGCTATGTCAGGGATTTTGGAGTTAGATTTCCTGTCTTATATAATTAAACAGGGAGCAGAAATGCTTTCAAGATAGTAGGGCTGTCCTTCACTGCCGTTTACTGTGAGACACTTGGAAAGTTATTTAACCTTTTTGTGCCTCAGTTACCTCATCTGTAAATAAGAAGTAATAATAGTGCTAACCACATAAAGTTGTGAGTGCCTGGCATGCAGAAAGTAGGTACTTAGTAAATGTGAGCAGGTATTATTTTAGAATTAAGCTTCAAAAAATTTTAAAAGTGAGATTAAATCAATATGATTGAAAATGAATGCATATATAGTTTATTTTCATTTTTATTCTCTTTTCTTCATAGGCAGTTAAAAGAAGAAAATAACAATGGAAAAGAAAAACTAAGGATCATGGCAGTGAAAAATTCAGAAGTCATGGCACAACTAACTGAATCTAGACAAAGTATTTTGAAGCTAGAGAGTGAGTTAGAGAACAAAGACGAAATACTTAGAGACAAATTTTCTTTAATGAATGAAAACCGAGAATTAAAGGTCCGTGTTGCAGCACAGAATGAGCGACTAGATTTATGTCAACAAGAAATTGAAAGTTCAAGGGTAGAACTAAGAAGTATGGAAAAGATTATATCCCAGTTGCCAGTAAGTATGTGTGATTATGTAATGGAAAAGAAGAATTTTACTAAAGTGTTTTAGAAAAGACTATCATTTTGTGGTTGTTTTATTAGCTTCTAATTTTTTTCTTTCCTCTTTAGTCTTGAATTTCTCTTCTATCTAATCTCTTTTTTTTTTTCCTGCACTTAACCATTGTACACTTTTTCCCAGTTTCTCAGATGCCATATATTAGAATGGCACAGAATTTTTTTTAAACAGCTTTATTGAAGTATCATTTACATACCTTAAAATTTGCCTATTTTAAGTGTACTAATCTCTGATTTTTAGTAAATTTTCAAGTTTTGTAACAATCACCACAATCCAGCTTTGAAACATGTCTATCATCCCCAAAAGGTATTTTGGACCCATTTATAATTAGGCCCTGTACTCACTTCTACCCATAGGAAGACGCTAATAGTTTTTGCATCTATAGATGTCTTTTCTGGACATTTCACATAAATGAACTCATATAATATGTGCTCTTTTGCGTTCTTAATGTTTTTGAGAGTCATTCATGTTGTGATATCAGTATTTCATTTCTTTTTATTGCTAAATAGTATTTCATTATGTAGATACGTTACATTTGATTTATCCATTCACTGGTTGATGGACATTTGGATTGTTTCCACTTTGGGATATTATGAATAATGCTTCTATGAACATTTGCATACAAGTCTTTGGACATGTTTTCATTTCTCTTCGGTAAATACCTAGGAGTAGAATTGTTGGGTCCTATGGTGAATTTATTCCAAACTGTTTTCCAAAATGTCTACACTATTTTACATTCTCACCAGCAATGTATGAGGGTTCCTGTTTCTTTACTTCCTTGCCAACACTTGTTCTTGTCTTTTTTATTATTACCATCTTAGTGGATGTGAAGTGGTATCACATTGTGGTTTTAATTTACATTTCTTTTTTTTTTTTAAGACAGACTCTTACTCTGTTGCCCAGGCTGGAATGCAGTGGCATGATCTCAGCTTACTGCAACCTCTGGTTCCCAGGTTCAGGCAATTCTCCTGCCTCAGCCTCCCGAGTAGCCAGGACTACAGGCACATGGGACGGGGTTTCACCACATTGGTCAAGCTGGTCTCGAATGCGCCCACCTCGGCCTGACCTCATGATCCGCCCACCTCAGCGTCCCGAAGTGCTGGGATTACAGGCGTGAGTCACCATGCCTGGCCCTAATTTACATTTTTTTAACAGCTCATGATGAGCAACTTTTCATGTACTTATTAGAATGGCATAGAACTTTAATTTTTTTTTTTGTTTGAGACGGCGTCTCGCTCTGTCGCCAGGCTGGAGTGCAGTGGTGAAATCTCGGCTCACCGCAACCTCCGCCTCCTGGGTTCAAGCTATTCTTCTGCCTCAGCCTCCCTAGTAGCTGGAATTACAGGCATGTGCCACCACGCCCAGCTAATTTTGTATTTTTAGTTGAGACAGGGTTTCTGCACATTGGTCAGGCTGGTCTTGAACTCCTGACCTCAGATGATCTGCCTGCCTCGGCCTCCCAAAGTGCTGGGACTACAGGCTTGAGCCACCATGCCTGGCCTAAAATGTTTTTATAATAATGGTCTACCACCTTTTCTCTTTGAGTTATATTTGTGGCCATATATATAAGTGAGATTAAGAAGAAGGTAAGTAAACATATTCAGGAATTTGTAATCAATAAGTGTAAAATGAAGGAAAGATCAGGGGAAACTATAGGTAAATATATTATGGTTGGTTTCACATATGAATGCATAGTAGACTAGACGGTAGACTTACCGATGTTAAACTATTATGAACTGTGGAATTATGAACCAAAAAAATCTTAGCAACTGTCTGATTCAATATCATTTTATTGGTAAAGAAACCTAGACCCAAGGAAGTAAATAAATTGCTCAACTGGTAAGTAGTAGAATTTAAACCAGAACATAAAATCTTAGCTCCTCTGTTGTATCTGCTTTCCCCAGATGCTATTTGCTTAGATTTTTAATATACTATTTGCTTTTGAAATTAGAAAGTAATCATATACAGATAACAATTTTAAATTGCATTCTCATTTGTGTATCAAGAATTATTTCATATATGGTCAGGCACAGTGGTTCATGCTTGTAATCCCAGCATTTTGGCAGGCCAAGGTAAGAGGAACTCTTGAAGCAAGAGTTCAAGACCAGCCTGGGCAATATAGCAAGACCCTGTCTCTACAAAAATACAAAAGTTAGCTGGGCATGGTGGTGCATGCCTGTGGTCCCAGCTACTCGAGAAGCTGACGTAGGAGGATTGCTTGAGACCAGGAGTTCAAGGCTGCAGTGAGTTCTATGATCATAAGCTCCAGTCGGGGTGACAGAGTGAGACCCTGTCTCTAAAAACAGAATCATTTGAGATATGATTCCGAATGTGGTAATGTATGCTTGATCATTTGTTTCTTGTAGTGCTAAGAATGATACGATTAGGAAATGTGATTTTTTTTCCCCCACTTCTAGGAGGTGTGATTTGGTTATAGTTTGAAGGTAGAAGTCATTAAGTGCTTACCTTGCTCCTTTATAACTGTCTTTTAAAATTCTGTATTATCCAAACCAACAGAAAGGTGCATATGCTAGTGTAGCACCATATTTGTAAAATTTGGTACATGTATTGTCTTATTAGCTCTATATTTTTTAGAATAAAATTTTATAGGTAAAGCTTCTTTATGTATCTTGTCAGATCCCGGTTCTCTTCCTCTCTCCTCAGAAATGGCAATTATTCTGAAATTCATGTGTATCCTTCTCATCCATGTTTTAAATACTGTCACATATAGATGCATCTAGAAATATATATATGTTGCTTAGTGTTTTTATGAAAATACTGTTTGCCACTATAATTTGTTTTTCACTCAATATTGTTATGAGATGTATCCATACTGATTTATGTGACTCAGGTTTATTTCTTTTAACTATTGTAGTTTTCCAATTATCTTAATATTTCTTAATATATTTATATATTCTCCTATTGATGGACATTAAGTTGTTTCCATCAAATTCATACAGTTTTTAAAATTTTAAGTTCTGAATAAAAAAGCAACTGCATCCCATGTACGTAAGTTTACATGTGTTTGTTTTGAAACTTGCAGTTAAAAAGAGAATTATTTGGCTTTAAATCGTCTCTTTCTAAATACCAGATGAGTAGCTTCTCAAACAAGGAAGACCGTTGCATTGGCTGCTGTGAGGCAAATAAATTGGTGATTTCGGAATTGAGGTACAATTTTCAGAATCTTCAGTTATAGCAAATAGAATGTTTTTTACTGGTAATTAAGACCCTTAATTGGCTGGGCGTGGTGGCTCATGCCTGTAATACCAATACTTTGGGAGGCCAAGGTGGGTGGATCACAAGGTCAGGAGTTCGAGACCAGCCTGACCAACATGGTGAAACCTCATCTCTACTAAAAATACAAAAATTAGCCAGGCGTGGTGGTGGCACGCGCCTGTAATCCCCGCTACTTGGGAGGCTGAGGCAGGAGAATCACTTGAACCTGGGAGGCAGAGGTTGCAGTGAGCTGAGATAGTGCCACTGCACTCCAGCCTGAGCAACAGAGTGAGACTCCATCAAAAATAAAATAAAATAAAATAAAATAAAATAAAATAAAATAACGTTTAATTGAAGAATTTAAAAAATATACAGAAAAGCTCAGAGAATATTGCAACAGGTATATGTGATTCCACAACTAAGAATTGAATCTTCTTAACCAGGATTGATTCTCCTTAAAATTTGTGGTATTTGTTTTAAATAGGTTTCTCTAAATAAAAAATAAAGCATTACAGGATGAATAATGCCCTTTGCTCCTTATGACTAGTCCCATTTTTCCCCTAAGTATCCACCATCATGAATTGGATATATATTTCTGTATTCATTTTTGTATGTTTACACACGTGTACACAAATATAAATATACTGTATACTGTGTGCAATTTTGCTTTTCACTCAACAGTATTTTAAAATTCATTCATATTGAGATAGAGTAGATTAACAAATGGATTTGTGTGGTTAGTTACTTTGAATCACTGTGTAGGATTCTGTCCTATAACAGTGTCATAATTTATTTGTTCCTTTATAGGTATCTTGTTTCTATTTTCTGTTACAAACAGTGCTGCAAAGGACATCCTTATACATGTTTTCTTATACATATATATGAGAGTTTCTGTGGTATATATTCCTAAAAGTGAAATTGCTGGGTCATAGAGTGTGTATGTTTTCAATTTTACTAGATACCATCAAGTTTGTAAAGTGACTGAACCAATTTATAATCCTACAATGGTCTATACGAGTTTTCATATCCTGCCTAAAGAGTTGACTAATATCAGAATTCTAATTTTTTTATCAACTTGAAAGGTGAAAATAGTACAGTAGGAGATATTTTTATAGAATCTTTCTAATATTTTTTCACTTCTTTTCTTTTGTGCCAGAATTAAGCTTGCAATAAAAGAGGCAGAAATTCAAAAGCTCTCATGCGAACCTGACTGCCAAATCAGTTATCTCAGAGTCCCTTATTACCTTGTAATGACCAAAAAAGCCAAGAAAAGCAGCCAAATTAAGTAGATTTAGAAACCAGAACCCTTGCTGTAAAGCTAGGTGGTCATCAAGTGGGTAAGTATATTGAGTTGTTTTAATAAATTATATTTAGAGTTTTGGATGATAGTTTTTTTTAAAAAAAAACTTTTATTTAAATTTTTTTTTTTTTAATTTAACTTAAGTTCAGGGATACATGTGCAGATTTGTTACATAGGTAAGCTTGTGTCATGGAGGTTTGTTTTACAGATTATTTCATCACCCAGGTATTAAGCCTAGTATCCCTTAATTATTTTTCCTGATCCACTCCCTCCTTCCACCCTCCACCCTCTGATAGACCCCAGTGTGTGTTGTTCCCCTCTATGTGTCCATGTGTTTGTTCTCAGATGATAGTTCGTAAAGAACATATTTATCAACTGTTTGGTTTCTATTATCAAACATACTTGATAATCTATTACTAGTTATGGTCTGATAAGACAGCAAAAGTTATTTCAAAATTATTAGACTTTGTATCATTCTTTAGTGAAGTAAAATTGATACCCAGTAAGACATTGGTCCCCAACCTTTTTGGCACCAGGGACTGGTTTTATGGAAGACATTTTTTCCATGGACCAGGGGCAGGGGCAGGGGTGGTTTCAGGATGATTCAAATGCATGACTTTTATTGTGTACTTTATTTATATTATTATTACATTGATGATGAAATAATCATACAACTCATTGTAATGTAGAATCAGTGGGAGCCCTGACCTTGTTTTCCTGCAACTAGAAGGTTCCATCTGGGGGTCATGGGAGACAGTGACAGATCATCAGGCATTAGATTCTCATAAGGAGTGAGCAATCTAGATCCTGTGCATGTGCAGTTCATAACAGGGTTTGTGTTCCTATGGGAATCTAATGCCACAGCTAATCTGACAGGAGGTAGAGCTCAAGCAATAATGCGAGTGATTGGGAGTGGGAGTCATTCGCCTGCCACTCACCTCCTACTATGTGGCCCGGTTCCTAACAGGCCATGGACTGGTACCAGTCTGTGGCCCAGGGGTTGGGGACCCCTGCAATTAAGATGTACCCATTTTAATATACAGTTTGATACGTTTTGTCAGGTGTTTGTGTTTTAATGTTTAACTCTTGTTACCATCACCACAGTCAAGACATAAGACATCTCCATCAGGATCCCTTGTACTTTTTGCCAGTTAACTTTTAAGCTTAATTTTCTCTTCTTCTTTTTTTTTTAAAAAAACCCACAAAACTTTTCTTTAAGTTTAGATTATTGATTTTAGACCTCTTTTCCTTTCTCATCTAAGTATTTAAGGATAGAAACTTCCCTTTAAGCAGTGCTTTGGCTGTATTCCACTACTTTTTTAAATGTGTTGTATTTTCATTTTCATTCAGTTCAAAATAGTTATCTCTTGTGATTTCCTCTTTGACTCACAGGCTGTGTGTGTTTTATTTCCAAATATTTGGAGGTTTTTCCAGATATTTTTGTGTCATTCATGATGACCAGAGAACATACCCTATAGGACTTCATTTATAAGAGTGTTTTGAGACTTGGTTTATTGGCCAGCGTATGATCTATCTTGGTGAATCTTCCAAGTTGGGAATACTAGTAATTAGAAGTGGTAATAAATATAATATAGATTCTCTTACATCAAGAACAGAGCCAATAAAAGGTAGATAGCCTAGAAAGTGAAATATAATGGGTGTAGAGAATTTATGAGAAATGGCTACTTATGCAAACCTTGAAGGCAAAGTGTATCTTTTCTTGTTTTCATATCTGTGTGTGTTCTCATGTAATCATCTACATTATGCTTTTTAAAAGCTTTCCTGAAGGCTTACTTACTGTGGAGTGGGAGATGTGTATGCTTATAGTGGAGAAGGGACATGTTGAAACAACTACCTCTTATAACCCTCAGTAATTTTTTTTTAGACAGGATCTTGCCATGTTGCCCAGGATGGTCTTGAATTCAAGTGGCATGCACCTCAGCCTGTTGAATAGCTCAGATAACAGGTGCATTCCACTGTGCCTGGTTACCCTCAGTAATTTTTTAAAAAGCATCACTGAATTCTCATTAGCTAGTTTGGAGAGAAAGACGATGGGGTCAGGAAGGATTCACTCTTTGGAGCTTTTGAACCTGCATCTATGTGCAGTACATAAAAATGTTCTTAATGATCTCAAAGTGTCCAAATAAATTTTATGATTACCTTCAGTTTAAGGAAAGGGGGCAACTTAAAACAAATTTTTTACAATGATTTCTACTAAAAAATGAAAGTTAAAAGGTGGAGAAGGATTCTTACATTTGTGGTACAAAGGAATAGTCTTAGCTACCTAGAAAAATGAGTGATTCAGAACTTTTTTCGTCTTTGTTATGTATTTAATTTAGAGAGCACATTACTTATTTCTTGATTTCCTTAATGAATGTCTCATTCTCTGTCCCTTTTAGTACTCTTTAGATCAGAAACTAAACTTTATGACTAAATCTTTCAACTAAGTAGGTTTTTATTCTTGAAGTCTTATTCAGAACAATTTTCCTTTTATGTTTATTAGCAGAAAGCATAAAAGATCAAAATCAGCATACTATGAACAAGCAATATGAAAAAGAGAGGCAAAGACTTGTTACTGGAATAGAAGAACTACGTACTAAGCTGATACAAATAGAAGCTGAAAATTCTGATTTGAGGGTTAACATGGCTCACAGAACTAGTCAGTTTCAGCTGATTCAAGAGGAGCTGCTAGAGAAAGCTTCAAACTCCAGCAAACTGGAAAGTGAAGTAAGTTTGGAATTAGCTTGGTATATATATTAATTTTGAACTAGAACAAAAGGTGTTATTTTAGGGTTTTATAAAATTATATGTTTATATCCAGATTTAAAGTTTTTAAAAAATGGTACCATATAAGTTACAAATTATTTTAAAATTACATTTGGAAACCTTTGTATTTTAACTTATGTTATTAAAAGTAGGAAAAACTCTGTAGTGGGTAAAAGGTCTCAAATTTGGTGGAAATAATATTGCATTGCAGCCTATTATTTCTTCCATAGTATAAGTTAATGTGGTTAATATACATTTATAAGTAAAGACTTTGGATTATGCTGTTGGAAGAAAAGGAGTGATAATAAAGGGTTTCAAATTTTAGCAAACCCCCAACCACCTAGGAAGCCTGTTTAATATGCATATTTCTGGGTCCTGTTCCTGCAATTTCTGATTCAGTATATATGGGCACAAGAGTCTGCTTTTTTCTTTTCTTTTTCTTTTTTTTTTTTTTTTTCTTAGAGATAGGATCTTGCTCTGTTGCCCAATCTGGAGTGCAGTGGTGAGATCATAGCTCACTGTAACTTTGAACTTCTGGGCTCAAGCCATTCTTCTGCCTCAATCTTCCAAGTAGTTGAGACTGCAGACATGTGTCACTATGTCCAGCTAATTTTTAAAATTTTTTGTGGAGACAGTCGCCATGTTGCCCAGGCTGGTCTTGAACTCCTAGTCTCAGGTGATCCCCACCTCAGTATCCCAAAATGCTGGGATTACAGGAGTGAGCCACCACACCTAGCCAGAGTCTATATTTTTATTTTTTGTGTATTTCTGCTGTTTAAAGAATCTGTATTTTTAAACAATTGCATGTAAACCTGAAACGACTACGCAAGGAATTCCATTCTGAAAAGGGGATAATGAGTGTTTTGTGAATATCTTGTCTTCGTTTTCACTAAGGACAGGATAAGGGTGCCTCATTAGGTAATTGTGGACCAGGACCACATGGGTGTATCTTATACTCTACCTTCAAACCAGAGGCTGTAGTCATCTATAGGTACACTTTTTAAATACCTGCTTTCTCAGCTTAAAGTCTGTAGCCAAGGCTGAGGAAAAGAACTATAAGATAGGAACTTATGTTAATAATGGAGATGGAGATTTAGACAGTTTATAATTATAGCTACCAGTTTACTTAGGAAATTGCCAAACACTGGGATTAATAAGTTTTTTAAATTACAAAAATAGCACAGTCTTGTTAATGTAAAAGAGGAAAAAGAAGAAAGTGAACCATTGATAATTCTACCACCAGAAATAACTGCGGATACCATTTTATTGTACTTATTTCAGTCTTTAACAGCTACTTAAAAATAGATTAGGGTATTGTCCTTTTTGGATATAGGGGTCTGAATTAAATGACTTATGTTTTACATGGATAGATAGAAGTGATCCTTTGTTTTCACTATTTGTTTTTCTTCTAAATTGTCACTTATTTTTTAAAATACTTATAATTATGTTGGTTAAAAAGTTATTCACTTTGCATCCTAAATGTTTTAGCTGTAAGTTTGCCCAATTTATCTAGACACAATGTATTTGAACTTTGAAAAGAGTAGCAGGTGTTTGATCTTAGGATGCAAAGTCATTACCTTTAAAAAATAATTTTACATTTATTTCAATGTGTTTTCAGATGACAAAGAAATGTTCTCAACTTTTAACTCTTGAGAAACAGCTGGAAGAAAAGATAGTTGCTTATTCCTCTATTGCTGCAAAAAATGCAGAACTAGAACAGGAGCTTATGGTAAAACTTATCTTTGTTGCTTCAGATTTACTGTGATTTTTAGGCACTTAATTTGTGACAGCACATTTGTTTTAGCATCATTATTATAAAATATATAGAAAAGTATAAGTTCTACTAAACTCTTCTGATCATTTCTTGTTTGCATTTTTAAGTTAATAGGCTTATATGGCAAGTTATCCAAGTTTTCTCATTTTATCCTAATGGTACTGAAGATAATGGTAGTTCTTTGATATGCTTCTTGATATTTAAAATAGTTTAAATCTTCTCATCTTGATAAAGTATTTTTAACCATTTTGTTAAAGTTTGAAGTATAAACTACTGTGGTTCTTTAAAGAATGGAGTATGACATATTTAATGCTTGACTAATGTACTTTTATGTAAAACTGCTTTTCAATTATACTTTTTTTTTTTTTTTTTTTGAGACAACGTCTCACTCTGTGGTTCAGGCTGCAGTGCAGTGGCACAATCATGGCTCACTATAGCCTTGGCCTCCCAGGCTTCCCCCTGAGCTTCCCCAGAAGCTATAACCACAGGCACATGCCACCACACCTACTTAGCTAATTTTTTGTATTTTTCATAGAGATGGGGTCTTGCCGTGTTGCCCAGGCTGGTCTTGAACTCCTGGGCTCAAGCAATTTGCCTGCCTTGGCCTCCCAAATCAATTATACTCTTTTAAAGTGTTTTGTGTTTCTAGGAAAAGAATGAAAAGATAAGGAGTCTAGAAACCAATATTAATACAGAGCATGAGAAAATTTGTTTAGCCTTTGAAAAAGCAAAGAAAATTCACTTGGAACAGCATAAAGAAATGGAAAAGCAGATTGAAAGAGTAAGTAATACATATTTAGAATATGAGTGCTGAAAGGAAACATTACTAGCCCCAGCATTTTTTATTTTGTAGATGAGGACACAAAGAGACACAAAAGTTAGTGGCAAGAGCTGTAATTAGAACTCCAATCTTTCTGAATAATTTTTCACTGCTTTAACAGAATATAGTATACCTTCTGTTTCAGCTGTAGTCATTATTTTTGACATTATTAAAGTAATTCTGTAGACTCCATTTCCCTAAAAATATCAGTTGCTTGAAGATTGATTGAGAGGAAAAAGCAGAATAATAGAAGCACTCTTGACCTTGGGTTAAAAGTAGAAAAGAAAATGTGAGACCAAAAATGTAAGATGCAGTAAAAAAAATAGATACGGTAGTCCCTGCTTATCCATGGGAGAGACATTCCAAGACCTTCAGTGGATGCCTGAAACCACAGATAGTACTGAACCCTTATAGTTTTTCCTATACATACATATCTATTATAAAGCTTAATTTATAAATTAGGCACAGTGAGAGATTAGCAACAATTCTAATAGCATCAAACTATTATAACAAAATACTGTCATAAAAGTTATATGAAAACTTGTTCTTATAGAAGTGTGTTCTCTCTCTTATGCCCTAGTGCCTCCTTTGCACTTTTTTTTTTTTTTTTTTTTTTTTTTTTTTTTTTTTTTTTTTTTTT
>NW_016807380.1:146164-180286 GCF_001698545.2 Rhinopithecus bieti | reverse complement strand
CCCCTTTGCCCTTTTTTTTTTTTTTTTTTTTTTTTGAGACAGAGTCTTGCTCTGTCGGCCAGCCTGGAGTGCAGTGGCGTGATCTTGGCTCACTGCAACCTCCGCCTCCCGAGTTCAAGCGATTCTCCTGCCTCAGCCTCCTGAGTAGCTGGGATTACAGGTGCATGCCACCAATCCTGGCTAATTTTTGTATGTTTAGTAGATACAGGGTTTCACCATGTTGGTCAGGCTGATGTCAAACTTCTGACCTTGTGATCTGCCTGGCTCAGGCTCTCAACGTGTTGGGACTACAGGCATGAGCCACTGTGCTCAGCCTCCTTTGCACTTTTGTGAATGTAGGTTCTATGAGGCATCTTCTTTGAGAATAGACTAGTTTCGCTGCAGTTGAAGACTTGCTTTGGATGGTATCCTTTCTCCTTAATCAGCTTCTTCATCTCTGCTGGAAATGTGACAGCAGCTGCTTCATTAGCAGACACAGCTTCTCCAGTAATTTTAACATTTTTCAGTCTAAACCTGTTCTTGAATCTGTGTAATTATTCCTTATTTGCAATAAATGACTTGGTGTCACTTGTTTCAGGGGATTCTTGCTGAAGTCTTAATATATACTCAGTACTTTGTGGTGCAACACATTGCAGTCAGTTGGAACATGTTTTCTGTTAATGCCTTCCACTTACAAATTTAATGCCTTTTCTATTTTAACTAAGCACTTATACATTGTGGTTGTAACTTTTGTAGTTTGAGGTACAACTGCCCTACTCGCATGAATTTATTTTTCTTTCTTCACGATTTCATGGATAGATTTGTTCTTTATTGTAGATCTTAGCAACCTCAGCACGCAATTTTTTTTCTCTCCTTATTAAGAACCTTCACCTTTTCACTTAAAGGAAGCATGCTAAGTCTTCTCTTTGTTTTGTTTTTTGTTTTTGTTTTTTTTTGAGAGGGAGTCTTGCTCTGTCACCCGGGCTGGAGTGTAGTGGCCGTATCTCAGCTCACTGCAAGCTCCGCCTCCCGGGTTTTACGCCATTCTCCTGCCTCAGCCTCCGGAGTAGCTGGGACTACAGGCGCCTGCCACCTCACCCGGCTAGGTTTTTTTTTTTGTATTTTTAGTAGAGACGGGGTTTCACCGTGTTAGCCAGGATGGTCTCGATCTCCTGACCTCGTGATCCGCCCGTCTCGGCCTCCCAAAGTGCTGGGATTACAGAAGTCTTCTCTTTGACATATCCAAATTGGATCTGCATCCAGATAGCATCACTACTCTTTTGCTTTGGGGCCATTATTAAGTAAAATAAGAGTTCCTTGAACACAGGCATTATGATACCATGGCAGTTGATCTGATAACCAAGATGGCTACTAAGTGACTAACGAGCAGGTAGCTTATACAGCATGGAAAATGGATCATTATTGTCCAGAGCTGGACATAGTGGGACATCATGAGATTTCATCACACTACTCACAACTGCAAGTCAAAATGTATCAATTGTTTGTTTGTGGAATTTTCCATTTAGTATTTTCAGATCAGGGTTGACTGCAGGTAACTGAACTGTGGAAAGTGAAACCACGAATACCACGGGGCTGCTGTAATTTAGATGAGCGTAACAGAAGAATGGCGCAGACAAGAGGAAAAAGACAGTGAACTTGAATGTAGATTAATAGATATTATGCAGTCTGAGCAACAGAGAAAAAATTTTTTTTCCAAGAAAAGATTTATAAAAAAAATTGAACAAAGCCTCAGGGATATATGGGGAAGCACCTATCAGAAGGTCTGATATTCTTGTCTTCAGAGTCAAAGGAGAGAATGAGATTAGTGCAGGAAAGTATTTGAAGGAATAGTGTCTGAAAACTTCACAAATTTGATGAAGGAAATAAATTTACAAATTTAAGAAAATCAAAGAGGATAGTGTCAAAGAAAACTACTTCTAGACACATCAAAATCCTTGCCAAAAGCTAAAACAAAAGCTTTGAAAACACCCAGAGATAAATGACACTGCATGTAAGGGAACAAATGTTAAAATTACTGCAGATTTCTCATCAAAAACTATGGATGTAAGAAGACAGAACAACATTTTTTAAATGCTGAAAGAGAAAAAACTGTCAATTTATTTTATATCCAGCAAAAATATTCTCTGGGAATGAAGGTAAAATAAAGACATTCTTAGATAAGGACAGCATAGAGAATGTGTCACCAGCAGACTTGTTCTAAAATAAATGCTACAGAAAGTTCCTCACAGAAAAAAAATACCTGAGAGAAACTTGGGACCTCAGGAATAAAGGAAGAACAACAAAAACAGTAAATATTTGGTAAATACAGGATTTTTGTAATATCTATGGCAGTTGAAAGAAGAAATTATAACATTTACTGATCAGGTATGTTGATATAATACATGTGACAACTACAGTGTAAAGGGGGAGATATAAAGGGACCTATATTCTTAGTTTCTACATTTTGCTTTTTTTTCTTCAGCCTTTAAGTTCAGGGGTACACGTATAGGAGATGCAGGTTTGTTACACAGGTAAACATGTGCCCTGGTGGTTTGCTGCACAGATCATCCCGTCACTTAGTTATTGAGCCCAGCATCCATTAGCTATTCTTCCTGGTGCTCCCTCTCTCCCATCCCACTCCCCTATAGGCCTCAGTATGTGTTGTTCCTACCCATGTGTTCGTGTGTTCTCATCATTCAGCTCACACTTATAAGTGAGAACATGCAGTATTTGGTTTTCTGTTCCTGTGTTAGTTTGCTGAGGATAATGGCTTCCAACTCCATCCATGTCCCTGTTCCTTTTCTCTGCAACCTCTCCGGCATCTATTTGTTTTTTGACTTTTTAATAATTGCCATTCTGACTGGCATGAGATGGTGTCTCATTGTGGTTTCAATTTGCATTTCTTGAACAATCAGCAATGTTGAGCTTTTGAAGCTCAAGACAATTTGGCAAAATACAAAAATCTATGTAATTTCTATTATAGTTTCACATGTATTTAATATTTAAAATGTTTCTAAATTTTACAATATTTAATGTGAAAATTCTGTTTTCGTGTTTAGCTTGAAGCTCAACTAGAGAAAAAGGATCAACAATTTAAAGAACAAGAAAAGACTATGTCCATGTTGCAACAAGATATAATATGCAAACAGCATCATCTTGAATCACTAGATAGACTCTTGACGGAAAGCAAAGGGGTAAAATCATCCTTATAAAAGTGCTATTTAGAAGTTGACTAATATTTTATGTCTATAACTTGCCTTTAAATCTAATCAAATCAGTTAACAGGCTGTTACTACTGCTAAAATGTTTATTTGCATACTTTTCTTACCGTTTTTAGGAAATGGAAAAGGAAAATATGAAGAAAGATGAAGCTTTAAAAGCATTACAGAACCAAGTATCTGAAGAAACAATCAAGGCTAGTATGCTAATACTTTAATTTATTTTTCTTTCTTTCCTTTTTTAGCAGAATCTCTGTCATTTGCCTAGGCTGGAGTGTAGTGGCATGATGATAACTCATTGCAGCCTTGAACTCCTGAACTCAAGTCATCCTCTCACACCCGCCTCCTGAGTAGCTAGGACGAGTGTGCTCTAACGTGCCTGGCTGATTATTTTTTTCTTTTTGGAGACATTCTTGTGGCTTTTTTACATTTCTCTATAGATTGTAAACATTGTATAGATAAAAGGCAATTCAGAGCTGAAGATTTGACCTGACTCAATGAACTTAGTTTCTTTAAATGTATTTTCTTTAGTGCGAATTCTGATCTTGATTACTTGATAGTTAATCATTTAGTTCATAGGTTATCTAGCCTCTTTTTGTCTTAAAACAATTTTATAACTCTAAAATTGTTTTAAATTTTAGCTATAATTGCTACTTATTAGCATTACCCCCCCTCCAAAAAAAAATTACCAGAGGAAGTGTAGGAAGAGAAAACTAAAAGTGATTCAATTTTGCTTTATTTTACTTGTTGGCTTGTAAGATTAATTGAGATAAAGCCAGAATTTCTAGCTAAAATATGGCTTTCTGGCTAGTATATCTTCATGGTTAAAAACATGGGCTTTGCTGTTAAATTGGGTTTCAGTGTGGTTTCAGGTGCTTACCGACTCACTGTAACCTTAGCCAGGTTATTTAACTCTTTGAATTTTAATTTCTTCATCCGCAAAATAGGAATGAGAAAACCCTAGAAGAGCATTAGTGTGAGAATTAAATGTAATAGGGTGTATAAGGTGCTTAGCACATACTGAGTTGCCCAAAGTTTTGTAACTAATTGCTATGTATTTAATATTTTCTCTTTTGCATTTTTGGTGTTAAACATAGGTCCAAATATGCTATGACCTTTATTCTGTCATATGTAGCTTGAATATAAAAGATTTGTTTTAAAGATATGATGTTATTTTTTGCCTACTATTCTGTTTTGAATTCATTTTGTGACTGTGTATGCCCATATAGACATATTCATAACTATTCCTGTAGTATTCACCAAAACTCTTAACATTTAATGCAGTCAGTTCATTACCCTGTGTTAGAATAGCCCCAAATTTCATTAATATTAAAAAATGATTACAGAGATTGTAGGCATGAAATACTTTTATTAGATAAAACTCATATAGCCACTTACCTCCTGCTTTTCATTAAACTACCAAACATAACTAGGCAGTCATCTGGTAAGGTATTTCCATATGTTAATAGCCAGATGAGATGGAAAAGAAATCAGCAAAAGAACGAATAATGATGTTGGATTTTATTCGTTTAACATCTTTAGTAGGTTTGCTGTTTAGGGAAAAATCAAAATGAGGAAGAAATACAGAAGTCAAATTCCTATGATTTAAGCTATATTGACTGATTCTACATGTAAGTTATCTATAGCAGCAAAATAGAAGCCTGAAGTCTACTTCTGTCCTCCTGATCACGTCATTACTACCTTCCTTTCATGACTTTTGTTCATGTCTCTCAACATGCTTCAACTTGTTCTCTGCAAAAGAAACATGAATTTTTTTATCTATAGGAGAGTTATAAGGATCAGTTTAAAGTTGTATCACTTAAGCTAACAGGTTGATGATAAAATTCTGAACTAGTAACAAGAAATCAGTAAATTAAACCAGTTGTTACCTGCTGTTAAATAGAAAATTGAAAAGGTGCTTATTAGATTTACAGATTTTATTTCTTTTGTTTTGTTTTCCTTTTATTTTCTACTTTGGATTCCCCAAAACCCCCACAAAGATAGTCTTACAAGAAGAGCTTACCTTCTTTTCTTGAAGATGCATAGCCTAGAGCCCTATCTGGTTGTCTCCAGACTGTGCACCTGAGGAGCTTCGTTGGTTCAGCAGAGTGGTGTTTGTTTTTGTTTTGATTTCATTTATTTATACAAACATACACATTTGCAAGTGGTTTGTATACAATGCAAGATGTTTATCTGTATGAGGGTCAGACTTTCAAACTCTGTTCAAATAAGAAATTCAATAGAGTAGTGGATGTTTTGGGTTTTTATTAATTGTTTATTAGCTATAATTGATTTCTAATTTATTTTTTAAAATTTCAGGCCCACAAAAAATTTGAAACAATAGTGTACTCCTCACCTAGATTCACTCTCTGTTAAACTCTATTAAACTCTAGGTACACTCACTTTATCTCTCTCTACACATATACATGCATGCATGCTTGTGTGTGTCCCTACCAACCCACCTCCCTTTTGCCAAACCGCCTGAGAGAAGGTTACGGATGTCATAATACTTTACCCCTTTAATATTTAACATGCATCTCCTGTGAACAGAGAATTTCTCCTGTGTGACCACACCACCACTATGCTACGGAGAAAGTCAACATTAATTCAGTAATATCATTCAGCACTGTGCATACTAAGATTTCCCCAATTACTTAAAATTGTCCTTTATAGCCTTGCTACTCAAAGCATGGTCTGTGAACTAGCAGCATCAGCATCACCTGGAAGCTTGTTACATTTGAAGAGTATCTAGCCATGCCCCAGACCTGGGACTAAACTGAATCAAGTATGATGACACAAAATTTAAGGAGACACTCTCAGGATTATATACCTTATTTAAGGTGATGACTGTCAGATCTCATTATTTTAAGGGCGTATATTTTCATTGATAATTAGCAAACCAACTTTGGAGTCTTTGAGGGTCTTGGGGACTGTGTGAATGTCCTGTTCCTCAATAACCTTACAATCAATGGCTTTCATATCTAGTGATGAATCTTGCCCGAATGAGTTATTACACTGTTAACTATAAGGTAGTGATATTCTGACAGAATCATAGATTTTAGTTATTTTTTCTCTGTGTGAAGGATGATACAAGTCCCAATGCCCATTCTCTTTCATAAAAAAGAAAATATGTATTTATAAGTTTCATAAAACAAATGTTAGTTAAAAATTATTACTAAGGCAGCAGTTTATTAACAAAGATAGTCATTCAGAATTACAGATTTTTTTAGCTATTAATGGTTTCATACACAGACTATAAGGGTGGTGTTCAAAAACTATATCTTATAAGATTCCCTTTTTAGAAATAAGAGTGGCAAAGATAATTTCATGATGTAGAATGGAATGCAAGAGGGAATGTTTTCTCTCATTTTTTCATCTGCTAAGAAATCTAAGATTTCTTTCACTTTTTCAAGACTGCTTGCTATAACATTATTAGCATTAAGAGGAAGAATACCATTGAGAAGCTCAAATTTACAATAAAGAAAACAAGGAGTAAGGCAAGAATCTTATTAATAGCTAGGATGTGGAGCATGTATGCAATACGTGGGCCTTGCACTAAAAGTACCGAATTTGAGTTGCTGTTTGGTATTAAGGTAGTAAAGCAGTGGCAACTATATGAACACTTGGACCAAGTTAAATGGCTGCCTTTCTGAAAATATTTTCACTGTTTCAAAGCAAAGAAGGTTTCACTTCTTTTTTCCTAGCTGACAAATTATAATTTCTTAGTAACTTCAGCATTTCAAAATATTCTCATTAAGGCCAGGCAAGGTGGCTCACACCTGTAATCTCAGCACTTTGGGAGGCCAAGGCGGGTGGATCACCTGAGGTCAGGAGTTTAAGACCAGTCTGGCCAACATGGCAAAACCTGCTCTCTACTAAAAATACAAAAATCAGCAAGGCGTGGTGGTGCATACCTGTAATCCCAGCTACTCAGGAGACTGAGGCAGGAGAATTGCTTGAACCTGGGAGGTGGAGGTTGCATTGAGCCAAGATTGCACCACTTCACTCCAGCCTCGGCTACAGAGCAAGACTTTGTCTCAAAAAAAAAAAAAATCTCACTTGAACATCGTTAACAGTACGCTAGTTTGTACTCATTTTCCTATTTTTCTTATTCAAGGAGGCTTAAGAAGTAGGTTTAAATACCACTTACCTTTTAAAGAAAAAGTTTTAGGGTGTTTGGCCTACAGGTTCTTGACAGTTGGCCCTAGTTTATCTTGTCAATTGTGGCTCCCAAATAACCATTTCCTACAAATTAATCTTCTTATTACCCTAGGCTCTTGCCGACTTCTTATCACTCCCTTTCATAGGGCCTTGCTTCTGAGCATACTCCCTTTTCCTGGAATGCCCTTCTAAACTTGTCCAACTCTTTATTTATTCTTCAGGATTCCATCCCTTGGTTTTCTCTTTGGTTTCCTCATTTGCACTGAAGAATTAGTTTACTCAATAAATATCTTCTTTAATGGCATTTTATATCCTAAGTAGGACTGTATATTCACTATTTGAAGCACTGAGGTAACGTTAGGAGATAAATCTGTAAAATATTGAGTATATCGGTGTTTTTCCTTTTTTCCTGCTTAGGTTAGGCAACTAGATTCAGCATTGGAAATTTGTAAGGAAGAACTTGTCTTGCATTTGAATCAATTGGAAGGAAATAAGGAAAAGTTTGAAAAACAGTTAAAGAAGAAATCTGAAGAGGTAAATTAACATTTAGTTTATATATAGCGTATATTTCAAGTGATATTTTTTTTTTTTAAGATGCATGAGATGTAGGAAAAAAAAAAAAATATATAATATAATATATATATATATATATATATATATATATATATATATATTTCTTTCTTTCTTTTGAGACGGCGTCTCCCTGTGTCACCCAGGCTGGAGTACAGTGTCACAATCTTGGCTCACTTGAACCTCTGCCTCCTGGGTTCAAGCAATTCTTGTGCCTTAGCCTCCTGTGTAGCTAGGATTACAGGTATGCACTACCACGCCTGGCTAATTTTTGTATTTTTAGTAGAGACAGAATTTCACTGTGTTGGCCAGGCTGGCCTTGAACTCCTGGCCTCAAGTAATCCACCCACCTCAGCCTCCCAAAGTGTTGGGATTACAGGTGTAAGCCACCGTGCCTGGCCAAAAGAATATGTATCTGATATAAAAAAGTATTTCCAATAAAATGTAAATTCCAATTTTCTTTAAGGAGCAAACATTATTTCAATGCAAAATAAAATATACCTTAAAATTCTAATTCTTTTATTTATTTTTAGAGAATCAGAAGAATAAATTATTAATATTAGTCATTCTAATATAAAATTACATGACACCTTGAACATTGTTTTAGATTTAGAGGTTTAAATTCTTCAAGAATTTTTCATTTTGTTTTTGTTCTTGTTGTCTGTAGGACTGAGAATTAACTTTAGAATTTCAACTTTTTTGAGATAAGTTTCTCAGATACTGGATTGGAAACCTTTTTTTTTTTTTTTTTTTTTTTGAGATGGTGTCTCTCTCTGTCACCCAGGCTCGGCTCACTGCAACCTCTGCCTCCTGGGTTCAAGCAATTCTCTTGCCTCAGTCTCCTGAGTAGCTGGGACTATAGGTGCATGCTGCCATGCCCAGCTATTGTTTTGTATTTTTTTTTCTTTTTTGTAGAGATGGGGTTTCACCGTGTTGCCGAGGCTGGTTGGTCATGAACTCCTGAGCTCAGGCAATCCGCCCACCTCAGCCTCCCAAAGTGCTGGGATTACAGGCGTGAGCCATCACACCCAGCCTTGGAAACTTTTCTTGAACATCTTACTCATCTCTGTATGTTCAATTTGTAGCACTTTACTTTGGTTAGGCACTCACTAAACATTTGCTCAAATGGATAATCGTAATGAAGAATTTATTTGTTAGAATTTATAATATTATGTATTTTAAGCTTAAAATTTATTTTTAGGGGCCAGGCGTGGTGGCTCACGCCTGTAATCCCAGCACTTTGGGAGGCTGAGGTGGGCGGATCACAAGGTCAGGAGATCGAGACCATCCTGGCTAACACGGTGAAACCCGTCTCTACTGAAAATACAAACAATTAGCCGGGCATGGTGGCACACGCTTGTAGTCCCAGCTACTTGGGGAGTCTGAGGCAGGAGAATGGCGTGAACCCAGGAGGTGGAGCTTGCAGTGAGCTGAGATCGCACCACTGCACTCCAGCCCGGCAACAGAGCGAGACTCCATCTCCAAAAAAATAATAATAATAAAAATTAAAACATTTATTTTTAGAAATGGTTCCCAGTGAATTTTAATCAAGGTTGACTTTTGGCCACTCATTGTTGCTTACGCCTATAAGCTCAGCATTTTGGGAGGCCGGGAGTTCAAGACCAGGCTGGGCAACATGGGGCAAAACCCCATCTCTACAAAAAAATTGAAAACATTAGCCAAGTGTGGTGGTGCATACCCGTGGTCCCAGCTACTCAGGAAGCTGAGGTGGGAGGATCACTTGAGTCTAGGAGGTCAAGACTGCAGTGAGCCGTGATCACGCCACTGTACTCCAGCCTGGCAGCACAGCGAGACCCTATCTCAAAAAATATATATGTGTATATATATGTATATAAATATATATATATTTATATTTACATATTAATCAAGATTGACTTGAATATATCAGAAAGGTCTGATGAGAAAAACAGAAGCCTTTATATATTTTAAGTAGAGCAAATTTATACAGAGAATTAGACACACAGGTGATGAAAGGGTAGAGAAGCCAAACAGTATACCACAGAGACTCAGAGATTATAAGCAGGGACCCACTACCATTGTTAAGGTTAGAGGAACACCAGGAAAAGATAGTGTGATCATAGTCTAGAAGCAGGGCTGCCTGTCTGGAGCTGGGGCCAAAGAAAAAGGGTCTGTCCAATAGGAACTGTGGCAACAGAGGAGGAGCACTGCAGCTACTGGCCATTCCCATTGGCTAAACCTATTTGTAATCTAGAGGGCAAAGGAGGCCAAGAAATGCGGTTTCCTGCAATATACAGAGCAGAGCAGGGGAAAGGCATGGGTAGATCTAAGAGTAGATAATGTAGTTGACCAGCACTCCAGACTTAGGTGCATCAAGTAATTATATAGCCTTAGAAGTTTTAAAAAAAAAAAAACAACTTCAGATTTTATGTGGTCATGTCTTCTTCCCTCCACCTTCCTTTATGAAGGAAGGTATAGCATCTTTGACAGGCATATATTTTTCTACTCCAATATGTAGAAACTAAATCATCTAAACTGTATGTACTTGGATTTTTAAAAGTAAGAATGTCCTTTTTTTTACTATGATCTTCTTTAAAGTAGTATACAAAATACATTATTTTGGCATTTATTTTACTGCTCATGCCCACACTCCGCTTCAGAATAAATAGACTTGGCAGAGATGGAATCTACCTGGAGGTAGGCAGCATTTGTAATAGGAGAATTCGTTGAGCTTTAGACTTTGCATTCATAGAAACAACATCAGAGACTAGGTTAGATAACAGATATTTACACACAAAATAAATAGAACGATTTTTTTTTTCTTTTTTTGAGACAGGGTTTTGCTTTGTCACCTAGGCTGGAGTGCAATGGTGCAATCTCGGTTCATTGCAACCTCTGCCTCCCAGGTTCAAGCTGTTCTCCTGCCTCAGCCTTCTCAGCAGCTGGGATTACAGGCATGTGCCACCACACCTGGCTCATTTAGAACGATTTTTAGAACAACTGGAAATACATACCTAGGCTCAAACTGAATTAGAAACCAGAAGCAGTAATCAGGTATATTTGAACAGACTAGGGAGTAAGTAAATTAGATTTGCAAGCTCATTTATTACCGCTCAATCGTTAGCTCAACTGCACATGCATTGGCTTGCTAACTTAAAAGTTCATCTGTCACGTGCTCATGTGTATTGATAAAAAACATGGAGAAGAATCCAAGTACTGACTGTTGACTTATTTACATTTACAGCAAATTATGTCTTACAGAGAAAATTCTTTCTAATGTTGGTTAATATAATTAACACCTTGTAATAGCAGAATTGTGAAGTTTTCATCATATATAACTGCATTTTAGAAAACCTGATTTGAGTAATAGTGCATCCATTCTGTTAATAATAGGTAATATTATAAAGATGTTCTTTTAAATCAGGGAATATGCCCCAATCATATAACTCGCTGAATAATTAAGTGGCCCTAGGGCACATTGGTAGAAATTTAGCCACTTGTAAAAACTACATGTTGATTACCCATTGCAAAAAGCTAATGTATATTCCTCTGTGCTTTTGCCTCAGCCACGTATTCTTTTCTGGATGTTGAAATAAATATGATTATGATGAAAATACTTTGGGGTTCTGAATTTTTGGAAGATATTTAACTTCATATTAAAATGTTTTTAACAATGCTTTTAAAATAATAAAGTTATGTGTTCATGCAAAATTACATTGTCAACATAATAGAAGAAAGTAAATGCAGAATAGATGCGAATAAGCCTAAATGTTTTCTGCATAAAATTTTATTCAATAAAATCAGTCGTTTCATTGATAAATATCTTCATTTAAATAGATGGACTTAGATTTTGAGAAGCTGGCATCATATGTTTCTGCATTATATTTTATTTTTAAGCAACAATTATGAGACTGTTTCTGCTTTGGGTACATAGTAATACTAGATAAAATTAAGTGTAAGGTAGATTTTATCATTTAAATTCTACTTTCTTATTTACTTCAATTATAAAATATTAAGTACTCTGGGAATAATACATTAGTAGAAAATACAACATAAAAACAATTCGTTCTATATTTACTTTTAAACTAAAGTCAACTGACCGGGCTCGGTGGCTCACGCCTGTAATCCCAGCACTTTGGGAGGCTGAGGTGGGCAGATCACGAGGTCAGGAGATCTAACACAGTAAACCCCGTCTCTACTAAAAATAGAAAAAAAAAATTAGCCGAGCGTGGTGGCGGGCTCCTGTAGGCCCAGCTACTCGGGAGGCTGAGGCAGGAGAATGGTGTGAACCCGAGAGGCGGAGCTTGCAGTGAGCCGAGATCGCACCACTGCACTCCAGCCTGGGCAGCAAAGCGAGACTACGTCTCAAAAAAAAAAAAACAAAAAAAAAACTAAAGCCAAGTTAAAGGTCGGTACAATGAAATGTCAGTATAAGTTTGATAGATATAGGTTATATTTTGTAAATATTTGTGATAACTAATATTAGATATTTCAATATATGTAATTGAAATGTCAGTGACTGGATTACTGAAATAAAATTTTGTTGTTATTATGTGGTAAGGCTTTGTGTTTTGGTTAGATCTTATTTTTTTTCTTGTTTTGTCTTATTTTAATATTTTGTCCATTTTTTTCTCTGAATAGGTAAGTATGAGACAGGATGTTCCAATAAAGAAAAAAACAGTATTTAAGCCTGTCTTGCAGGCAAGTCAGTTCTATATAAAATAAACCAGTGCAGAAGTGTGATCTGCGGGTTTTGTCAGGAGCTAAGAGAGAAGACAAAATAGGTGATACTGACACATATTTACACTAAATTATTTTCATGCAGACAGTATTAAACAAAACATATTTGCATGAAAAGGGATTATAATAACAGGATTAGAGATCAGTTAGTTGCCTATGATATCCAGGGTTACTTCCGGTTTACAACATCATCATATAATGAAGAAATCTGAAATCTAGGAGCTTCTCATAATGAGCAAAGAATATTCGGCCCTGAAGGCCTTAATGTTCACCTGCTGGATAGTTAGAAAAAAGAAGCAAGTCGTGATTCTCTTCCACAATTTACTATAAGGAGTTTAAAATTCCTTTTGGGACGATATTTACTGGAAAGATTCTTTGCTTTAAAGGAATGGTTTTATTTTCCTTCATTTAAAAAATTTATTACACAAGCAACAACAAGAAAACTTAAAGAACATTTACCTACAGCCCATTCTCTAATACTTCAGTTTTCATTTTCTATTTGCATGTATATTTTCAAAATTATATTAATGAAATGTGATTTTTTAACTTTATAAATTTTATGTGTTAGCTGTCTTTTAATTATTTGAAATGGTTATGTCATTTTAATCACATTGACAATCATCACTTATTCTTCCATTCACTTTGGTAGAAGATGAAGACTATTATAAAATATATTTTAAATTATGTTTCATTGTTGATAGTATTTTAAAATAATTTCTGCTGGCATATTTTAGAATTTTATTACTAGGACAAAGGGCAT
This sequence comes from Rhinopithecus bieti, assembly GCF_001698545.2. Classification (NCBI taxonomy): domain Eukaryota; kingdom Metazoa; phylum Chordata; class Mammalia; order Primates; family Cercopithecidae; genus Rhinopithecus; species Rhinopithecus bieti. The sequence goes on along the minus strand of NW_016807380.1, from coordinate 166,879 downwards.
TTATTTTTCTTCTTAATAGATGCTCTTGGATAAAAGTATCTTAAAGCAGTTTTGGAGACCATCATATTCAAGTCCTAAATATTTAGAGTAATTAGTCAAATTTCTTAGTTGTTACTGTCATTCCTTTATGTGTTTTTTTGTAGCATAAATATTCAGCAGTGTTTTGCTGGGATATTGTTGTATAAACAACAGCAATAATAGCAACAGTAACAATAAATAGCACCAAACATTATATAGAGCTTTTATGGCTATAGTTTATTATTAGTAAAGGTGAAAGAATCAGGTGAAGTGCAGATAAAACCATGGCTGACTATGCTGTTCGCTCCTTCTGGGAGAGGTCAAACAATATGCTCCTTTTTATGGCAGTGAAATGTGGCAACATCTGTTTCTGCCTAGGGAAGCCTATTTATGACTCAGAGTTCAGAGTTTTTATTGGGGGGTTGTCACACGGGAACGATGACCAGCCTACAAGTATAAAAAATTCCAGAATTCTAAAGGAAGGCATGTTTCAGTGCCCCAGCCAGGCAAAACAACCTCATCACTTAGGAACATTTTTAAAACCACATTTCCAGACACCAACCAAGAGCAATCCTATAAGCAGGCCCTTCCAATACATCTCCCCATCAGAAAAATGAAGACTGCCCTTCCAGTGACAAACTATAGACATGAATACAATTGTCCCACATGACAGGTGGATGGTTATCTAATAAGGAGGACAGCTTTGATGTTTTATTGCCTTTTATTTGAAACATTGCATTGTATTGAGATATATATATATATATTTGCCAGGTATATTGTTTACAGAAAGAGCTAAAAATAAAAAATCACAGTCTTCAAGAGACTTCTGAGCAAAACGTTATTCTACAGCATACTCTTCAGCAACAACAGCAAATGTTACAACAAGAGACAATTAGAAATGGAGAGCTGGAAGATACTCAAACTAAACTTGAAAAACAGGTATATTATTATTAGCCCAAGATTGTTTCATTTGTATGAAATAGAAATTTTTAAAATCATGAATAGATTTTTGGTTAGTTTTTTAAATTGCTGTTTGGCCAGATGCTGTGGTTCAGACTCATAATTCCAGCACTTTGGGAGGCTGAGGCAGGCGGATCACCTGAGGTCAGGAGTTCGAGACCAGCCTGGCCAACATGGCCCAACCTCGTCTCTACTAAAATTACAAAACTTAGCCAGGCGTTGTGGCACATGCCTATAACCCCAGCTACTCAGGAGGCTGAGACACAAGAATCACTTGAACCCAAGAGGCGGAGGTTGCGGTGAGCTGCGATTGTGCCACTGCACTCCAGCCTGGGCGACAGTGAGACTCTGCCTCAAAAAAAAAAATTGCTGTTTAACCTCAAAGATTTTGCATTATAAGAAATACTCAATACTGATATTGTAAAATAAATTTCTATTCCTATGTAATCTGACCTCCATCTCTTATACCATGATTATATGTTTGCCATTCCATACAATTTATAATTGATGTTTCTTTATTCAATCTGTCTTCGTGTACCTAATCTGAATGCCTATAATTTTTCCTTTTTGGATCAGGACATGATGTGTGATATTCCTTAAAGAAATGGCAAAGCAGTGCACTAAAAGAAAAATCCCAAGGGAAAATACCCCTGAAAGTTCTAAAATTAAAATTATTACTTGAATGTAAGAATTCTGGAGAATTTTATACTAGAATCTAATCTTTTCCTTTAATTCATTATTGAATTTATCTGAATTCTTTAGATATTTTACATTTTTGTTTTTTCTTTCAAAAGAAACCAAATTTACAGTAATGTATAAATTAGAAAATGACTGTCCCCTGTAATCTTACTATATTTTCCTTTTTTTTTTTTGTCATTTTTTTGGTCTTTTATCTACTTGTTCTGAAGTCATCCTCAGCCTGTCCAGTGGAACTAAAGAATCTTCCTCTCACTACATTTAAACACATCAGGAGGCAGGTATTCTGTTTTTTTTTTTTTTTTTTTTTTTTTTTTTTTTTTTTTTTTTTTTTTTTGAGACAGAGTTTCACTCTTGTCACCCAGGCTGGAGAGCAATGGCGCGATCTCGGCTTACTGCAACCTCCGCCTCCCAGGTTCAAGGGATTCTCCCGCCTCAGTGACCTGAGTAGCTGGGATTACAGGCATGCGCCACCACACCCAGCTAGTTTTGTATTTTTAGTAAAGACAGGGTTTCTCCATGTTGGTCAGACTCGTCTCAAACTCCCAGCTCAGGTGATCCACCCACTTGGGCCTCCCAAAGGGCTGGGATTACAGGCGTGAGCCACTGCTCCCGGCCTCTGTATTTTTTTTTAAGAGATATCTTCCTGTGACTCTCCATCCCTTTTGTTAAAATTTAGACCTACTGCTTGCTATGCCTACTATACAGCTGCATCCTGAAGCATTTCTTCTTCTCATCTATGTTTGATTCCCACTACCTACATCCTTTGTCATTGACTCTGGTTCTTGCAGGATTGATTATGATTCTTGTTCATAACTCACTTCTATAAGTATGTATGGTTTTCTTCTGTTTTTTGTTTTTGTTTTTTTGTTACTAGTTCATTTGTTTCTTTTCTTTTCTTTTTTTCTTTTTTTGAGACAGAGTCTCGCTCTGTCGCCAGGCTGGAGTGCAGTGGCATGATCTTGGCTCACTGCAGCCTCCGCCTCCCAGGTGCAAGCAATTCTCTTGCCTCAGCCTCCCGAGTATCTGGGACTATAGGCTCGCACCACCACGCCCAGCTAATTTTTGTTTTTTTAGTAGAGGCGGGGTTTCACCATGTTGGCCAGGATGGTCTTGATCTCTTGATCTCGTGATTCACCTGCCTCAGCCTCCTAAAGTGCTGGGATTACAGGCGTGAGCCACTGTGCCCAGCCTCATTTGTATTTTTTATTCGGTGATTTTCTTTCTTTGTGATCTTGTTTTAAAGGATTTTGTGTTCTCATTAGCTTCATTGAGGTCTACAGAAGTTTATGTTTAAAAATTTCTTCAGTATTTGGAGTAAATTTTTGACTAGGTGTTCCTTTTCTGCCTTTCATCCATATTACACTATGCATAGGTTCCATTTTGCATCTTTAGATTTCTTTATTTAATTAAGAATTGAGTAGGTGGATTTTCCTTGGTTCCTTTCCCTTTTTACCTGGGTACTGTTTTAATTTTCTTCTTGGAACTTGAGGTGGAGGGGTGGATATTAATGGAGTTTTCTTGTTTTGTTTTGTTTTGTTTGAGACAGGGTCTTACTTTGTCATCCAGGCTGGAGTGCAGTGACGTGATCACGGCTCAGTGCAGCCTCAATTTCCCTGGGCTCAGGTGATTTTCTCACTTCTGCCTTCCGAGTCCTACCACCATGCCCAGCTAATTGTGTGTGTGTGTGTGTGTGTGTGTGTGTGTGTGTGTGTGGTTTTTCTTTTTTTTTTTTTGGTAGAGACAGAGTATCACCATGTTGCCCAGGCTGGTCTCGAACTCTTGGGCTTAAGTAATCCACCCTCCTTGGCCTCCCAAAGTGCTGGGATTGGAGGCATGAACCACCACACGTGGCAAGATATTAATGGTTTATAATCTATATTTAGTTCTTCAGTGAGAGATTTTAGAAGAACAGGGGGGATATTCAGGTCAGAATTGAGAGGTTAACTTTGAGACCACAGTCATATAAATATTCATGAAGACATGGAGTGACTGAAATTACCTAGGGAGAGAATATAGAATGAGAAGCAAGAAGATTGACTTGGACAGATCCCTGAGGGATGTGATACATGGAAGCCAAAGTAAGTATTTCATTAAGGAAGGAATGAATGTTGCTGTCATGGGCTGCTGGAATCAATGTCAAGTAAAATAAGGGTTGGGAAATGTCCATTGAAATTAGCAACTTGGAAGTCACTGGTGTTGTAATCCCTATTTCTGTGGAATGGCCTCTGGCTATGGGTTGAAGAATGAATGAGAAGTGAGACAGTGATAAAACACACAGAAAACTTTAAGAAGTTGGGCTATACATGGGAGGAAATAAAGGGTGGTAGATCAGGGTCTGAAGAAAAGCTTTTTACAGTGGGAAAGTCTTTAACATGTTTAAATGCTACTATTAAAAAAACCGTAGAGAGATTGAAGATATTGGAAAGAGGAGATAGTAGTATGAAGTTCCTGAAAAAATTAATAGGAATTGAATCCAGAACACCTATGAAGCATTTTGACTTATATAGGAGGAAGAATATCTCCTTTATTGTAGTAGAATAGAGGAAAAATGAATAGGAACAAATTCAAGTTAAAATGGGAGCAAATGCAAGTTAGCATTTGAGGTCATGTGGCAATCTAGGAATCTATTGAATGAGCCAATTCGTGAAGAAAAGAAAGGAGCAGTTTGGTAAGAGAAGAAAGGACATTTCAAATGGGGACAATGAAAAGGAGAACATTTGCTATTATTTTGTTCAGTTATTATAACACTTTAGTGTTATGATGTGGCCACTTCCCTAAATAGTAATATATGCATATGTGAAGTATCTTTATTATTGGAAAGTAAGCCTTGCTTTTTATATTTTCCAAACATTACTTCTTGGTCTATATGTTGATTTTTATGATACATCTTGAAACTGATAAGCTAGGTTACATATTTATAAAAGTATTTTCTTCTGAATTTAAAATGTTTATTGAAAACTGCTTTACAAGGTGTCAAAACTGGAACAAGAACTTCAAAAACAAAGGGAAAGTTCAGCTGAAAAGTTGAGAAAAATGGAGGAGAAATGTGAATCAGCTGCACATGAAGCAGATTTGAAAAGGCAAAAAGTGATTGAGCTTACTGGCACTGCCAGGTAAAATGTGAATATGTTTTATTTACCTTCCTACTTCAATATCAGTGGTATCTGAGTTTCGAAATCAGATAATGTTCAGTGGAGCATTTGCTTGAGGAATTAATGTCTCCATAGTCTGTGTTCCTGTTGCATTTTGTTTGTATTTCCTTCATATCTTTCATTATGCTTTTTTCTGTATTATAGTTTAATATTTTTAACCTTCCTACGTATTATAAGTTTCTTAAGACAAGGATCATATCTGGTTTATTTTAGGGTCTTACACAACAATTGGCACAATTCCTTATACTTCATAGGCACTCAGCAACTGTTAATTGTGAATAACATTAAAAGTTGTAGGCAAAAATGTAAATGTACTCACATAGAGGAAACTTTCAGGCGATCCAATTATATAGAGGAAAAGTGACAATATAAAAGTGGTTCTCAGCCTTGAGTGATTATTAAAATCACCTCAAGAGCTTACAAAAAAAAAAAAAAAAAACACTGATGCCTGGGTCCCACCTTTAGATTAAATAAAACCTAAAGATTCTGATTTAATTTTGCTAGGCTGGTCCCAGGCATCAGTATTTAATTGGTCAAGAAAGGAACCCATGAGCTGAAAGCAGTACCCAGCCTCTTCAGATCTCTTCTACTTTGTTGGGAGAATTGACATAATTTATAATATAATCAGCTCACCCTTCTACCAGCAGGAGTCAAGAGTGAACTTATGCACCAGAACTAAAACCACAAGTCCCCAGGTTCCCTCTCCTCCATTGACAGGGTTCCTTTGTGCTTTTCTAATTATCTGTTTTATATCTACTTTAATATTAGAGCTAATTAGTCAAGCTAAAAATTGTTTACTTGGGATTTTAGAAATGTAAAAGTGTCATTAGTACTCATCTAATCTAGTAGTTCTTAAGTTAGTTGGTCTGTGGACATATTTGAGGATCTGGTAAAAAACTTTAGCTTGTCTTCTATACATAGATATACACATGTACATTATACATGTATAATTTTGCATACTGTTTCAGGGGTTTTATAGTTTTCCTTAAGTTTAAAAAACTTAAGGACTTCCGATTAAAAAACTCTTGAACACATCCAAATTTGTTGAAGTTTTATTTAGAAGCGAAATGCTCCTACTTGCAAACTCTATTTAGAAATTTCAAAGATTAAACAACGGAAACAGTGTGGACACAAAGGAACATGAACTGTTCCTACCATTGAGGGTAACATTAACAATTGTTTAATTAGTGAATATCACTTTAGAATTCCCAACAAAGGGACTTAAAACTGGCTCTTAGTATATTGATTTGTCTGTAGAGGAGCTGCCATATTAGAATAAGCTCAGGACTGACAAAGTTAGTAAACCTGGCCCTATCACTATTAACAGCTTGTTGTATTATCTCAGACAACTCACCTAGTCTTCAGTTTTGTCCTCTGTAAAGCAGGGAAGTTGCACTAGTCTAGGAATCTCTAGTCCCTTTTAAAGCTAAAAAAAAAGGATAGAACTAATAATAAAACTGAGTAAAAACAACTGACTTGGCTCTCCAGTGAGTAGTATGGTTTTTATGATGAATAATTTGATTGTTTGACTTGTTTATTTTCTTTGTTGCTAATAACAAAAATTATAGATGAATGAGGTCCTTGGATATTTTCAATACATGCAAAGCTAAAGTTAAATGTAGTTAGAGTGAAAAGAAAGCTAGGCTTGTTAAATATTACCAGGTAGTAGTAAAGTTGCATTTAGTGGTATGTAATATGTAAACGGATAGTTTTTAGTTGGAGAATTTTTAAAAATAGGTGATTTAAAATTCTGACTAGATATTTTGTTGATATTTGTCCTTATATAACTTGCAGGCTTTTTTTAGTCAGAGACAAAGTTAGTTGGTTAAGTTTCTAAATTACCTGTTTTATTATTTGTTTTTAATTAGGCAAGTAAAGCTTGAGATGGATCAGTACAAAGAAGAGCTGTCTAAAATGGAAAAGGAAATAATGCACCTCAAACGAGATGGAGAAAATAAAGCAATGCATCTCTCTCAATTAGATATGATCTTAGATCAGACAAAGACAGAGCTAGAAAAGAAAACAAATGCTGGTAAGGAAGTGGTTAGATTAGTTTAGCTGCCTATGTATTTGTATTTAACGAAGTGAAATAGTGTGAGAATTTGAGATGGTGGGGCTGGAAGGGACGATAAGTGGTATTTTGCCTCTCACAGATGAATAAAATGGAATATTCTTAATTATATACGAAATTTATAATAAGAAATGGTTTATATATAGTTATAACATTATTCTCTCCTCTTAATAGTAAAGGAGTTAGAAAAGTTACAGCACAGTACTGAAACTGAACTAACAGAAGCCTTGCAAAAACGGGAAGCACTTGAGACTGAACTACAAAATGCTCATGGAGAATTAAAAAGTACTTTAAGACAACTCCAGGAATTGAGAGATGTACTACAGAAGGCTCAGTTATCATTAGAGGAAAAATACACTACTATAAAGGATCTCACAGCTGAACTTAGGTGAGTTAAATAATAAGAAATGATATCGCAATTATAAGTCCTTGGATAATACAATAAAATGTGTTGTTGCATTCTAGATGTTTACATTTCTCAACTGCCTTTGGCTCACTTTGGCTCATCCCAGCCAGCCTATCCCGTGCCTTATCTAACTAATTCAGCTGTTGTTGGCCACCAAAACTTTCATCCTCAGTCTTTAGACCATTTTATACTGGCCCTAGTGGTAAAAAATGATTGGGCAAGCATATAGCAGTGGCTAACAGCAGGAGGATATTAATAACGATAATATTGTTCTTTGTATTAAGTCCTTATTTTACGACAGGACTATTCCAGGGACTTCACATATGTTCTCACTCATTTCCTTACAACACACCTATTAGAAACATATATCACCTTTTTAATAGTTGAGAAACCTGAGGCCTTGAGAAAAATAAAATGCCCCAAGTCATACTGGTAGTAGAGTCTAGAGAAGGGAGTTAAACACAAGTCTGTCCAACTCTAAAGTCTGGGATCTTACATTAGCAGTATAACATAAACTGCTATGCCGACACACATGTATAGTGAGTGGAGGTGGACAGCCAGATTAGAGCCAAAGTATGGGAAATAGATTCAGAAAAGGAAAATAGAATTACAAATTAGGATGTAAAATGTGAAATAAAAGAACAGGATAAAGAGCAACAAGATAACCCAGAAACTTAGATATTGTACCACAGAATTCAGTGTAGGGCCTCCTTCTCTTCTGTATCCACAAACTCATCCTTGGTAAATTTCATGTAGCTTTAAATACTATGTGTCAGACACTTCCAAACCCATTTCTCCAGTATTGACCTTTTCCTGTAACTCCAGAGTCAATATCCAACTACTGAGTTGTTATCTCCATTTGGATATTTTTTTTTTTTTTTTTTTTTGAGACGGAGTCTCGCTCTATCGCCCAGGCTGGAGTGCAGTGGCCGGATCTCAGCTCACTGCAAGCTCCGCCTCCCGGGTTTACGCCATTCTCCTGCCTCAGCCTCCCAAGTAGCTGGGACTACAGGCGCCGGCCACCTCGCCTGGCTAGTTTTTTGTGTTTTTTTAGTAGAGACGGGGTTTCACGGTGTTAGCCAGGATGGTCTCAATCTCCTGACCTCGTGATCCACCCGTCTCGGCCTCCCAAAGTGCTGGGATTACAGGCTTGAGCCACCGCTCCCGGCCTCCATTTGGATATTTTTAAGAGACATCTCAGACTTGGCCAAAATAGGACTCGTATATTTCCTCATAACCCTACCCTTCCCCTAACTCAGTATCATGCAGTTGCTCAAACTACAGATATGTAAGATTTTTCTTGTTCTCTGTTTCCATCCCTTTTTTCATCCAGTGTATTAGCAAGCCATGTCAACTTTATTTCTAAAACATACTCTTTTTTTTTTTCAGACAGAGTCTCGCCCAGGTTGGAGTGCAGTGGCATGATCTCAGCTCACTGCAGCCTCCGCCTCCCATTCAAGAAATTCTCCTGCCTCAGTCGGTAACTGGGATTACAGGCGCCTGCCACCACGCTCGGCTAATTTTTGAATTGTTAATAGAGGCAGGGTTTTGCTGTGTTAGCCAGACTGGTCTTGAACTCCTGACCTCAGGTGATCCATCCACCTGGGCCTCCCAAAGTGCTGGGATTACAGGCATGAGCCACTGCACCCAGCTCCAAAACATATTATTAAATCCATTGATTTCCTGGCCTCTTTTCTGTTATCCTTAGCACAAAGCATCATCTCTCACCTGGTCTGTTGCTGTGGCTTCCTAACTGGGCTGTCTGCTTACAGTCTTGACCCCCTACCAACAATGCATTTTCCAAAAACAGATTTAAGTTTATTATTTAAAACATAAATTAGGCCAGGCACGGTGGCTCACGCCTGTAATCTCAGCACTTTGGGAGGCCGAGGCAGGCAGATCACAAGGTCAGGAGTTCGAAACCAGCCTGGCCAATATGGTGAAACCCCGTCTCTACTAAAAATACAAAAATTAGCCAGTTGTGGTGGCAGGCGCATGTAGTCTTAGCTACTCAGGAGGCTGAGGCAGGAGAACTGCTTGAACCTGGAGGTGGAGGTTGCAGTGAGCCAAGATTGAGCCAAGATCCACTCCAGCCTGGGTGACAGAGTGAGACTCCGTCTCAAAAAAAAAAAAAAGTAAATTAGATCATATTGCTTAACTACTTAAACTTTCTAATGGCTTTCTAAAACCTTCAGAATAAAATCCAAACTCCTTCACAGATGAAAATAAAAACTACATTGATATATATCACTTCATACTCACTAAGGATGGTCATTTTTAAAAAACAAAAAATAGAAAAGAATAAGTGTTAGCAAGTGCGGAAAAAAAATGGAACCCTCATTCATTGCTGGTGGGAATCTAAAATGATGCAGCCGCTGTAGAAAACACTTTAGCCTTCCTCAGTAAGTTGAATGTAGAATTACCACACGACCCAGTAATTCCATTCCTAGTTTTGTACTCAAAAGGGTTGAAAACAGGTATCTAAGCAAAAATTGTTTACAAAGTAAGCCAAAAAGTGAAAGCAGTCCAAAATCCATCAGATAAATGGATAAACAAAATATAGTGTCTTAGTCCGTTTTCATGCTGCTGATAAGGACATACCCAAGACTAGGCAATTTACAAAAGAAAAGTTTAGTGGACTTACAGTTCCACATGGCTGGGGAGGCCTCACAATCATGGTGGAAGGTGAAAGACACATCTCATATGGTGGCAGACAAGAGAAGAGAGCTTGTGCAGGGAAACTCCCCTTTATAAAACCATCAGATCTTGTGAGACGTATTCACTCTCATGAGAACAGCATGGGAAAGACCTGCCCCCACGATTCAGTTACCTCCCACTGGGTCTCTCCCACAACACGTGGGAATTCAAGATGAGATTTAGGTGGGGACACAGCCAAACTATATCATTCCACCTCAGCTCCTCCCAAATCTCATGTCCTCACATTTCAAAACAAATTATGCCTTCCCAACAGTCTCTCAAAGTCTTAATTCATTTGAGCATTAACTCAAAAGTCCAAAGTCTCATCTGAGACAAGGCAAATCCCTTCTGCCTATGAGCCTGTAAAATCAAAAGCAAGTTACTTTCTTCCTAGATACAGTTGGGGCACAGATGTTGGGTAAATACACCCATTCCAAATGGTAGAAATTGGCCAAAACAAAGGGACCACAGGCCCCATGCTAGTCCGAAATTCAGCAGGGCAGTCACATCTTAAAGCTCCAAAATGATCTCTCAAAAGATCAAAACTCCATGTCAAAACTCCATGTCTCACATCCAGGTCACACTGATGCAAGAGGTAGGTTCCCATGGTCTTGGGCAGCTCCACCCCTGTGGCTTTGTAGGCTACAGCCTTTCTCCTGGCTGCTTTCATGGACTGGCATTGAGTGTCTGTGGCCTTTCCAGGCACACAGTGTAAGCTGTCAGTGCATCTGTTATTCTGGGGTTCTGGAGGCTGGTGGCCCTCCCTATTCTCACAGCTCCACCAGGCAGCACCCCAGTGGGGACTCTGTATGGGGGTGCCCACCCTACATTTCCCTTCTGCACTTCCCTAGCAGAGCCTCTCCATGAGGGCCCTGCCTCAGCAGCAAACTTCTGCCTGGACAACCAGGCCTTTCCATACATCCTCTGAAATCTAGGTGGAGGTTCCCAAACCTCAATTCATGACTTCTGTGTTCTCACAGGTTCAACATTGGGTAGAAGCTACCAAGGCATGGGGCTCACACCCTCTGAAGCCATGGCCCGTGCTCTGTGTTGGCCTTTTTCAGCCACAGCTGGGGCGGCTGAGATGCAGGGCACCAAGTCCCTAGGCTGCACACAGCACGGTGACCCTGGATCCCACCCATGAAACCATTGTTTCCTCCTAGGCCTCCAGGCCTGTGATGGGAGAGGCTGCTGCAAAGATCTCTAACATGCCCTGGAGACATTTTCCCCATTGTCTTGGGGATTAACATTCGTCTCCTTGTTACTCATGCAAATTTCTGCAGCCAACTTGAATTTCTCCTCAGAAAATGGGATTTTCTTTTCTATCACACTCAGGTGACCTCTTGGGTGCTTTGTTGCTTAGAAATTTCTTCCACCAGATACCCTAAATCATCTCTTTGAAGTTCAAAATTCCACAAATCTCTAGGGCAGGGGCAAAATGCCACCAATCTCTTCGCTAAAACTTAAGAGTCACCTTTGCTCCAGTTCTCAACAAGTTCCTCATTTCTCTCCAAGACCACCTCATTCTGGACTTCATTGTCCATATTGCTATCAGCATTTTGGTCAAAGCCATTGAACAAGTTTCTAGGAAGTTCCAAACTTTCCCACATTTTCCTATATTATTCTGAGCCCACCAAATTGTTCCAACCCTTACCTGTTACCCAGTTCCAAAGTAACTTCCATATCTATAGTAGTGCCCCACTTTACTGGTACCAATTTACTGTATTAGTGAGTTTTCATGCTGCTGAAAAAGACATACCTGAGACTGGGCGATTAACAAAAGAAAGAGGTTTAATGGACTCACAGTTCTACGTGGCTGGGGAGGCCTCACAATCATGGTGGAAGGTGAAAGGCACATCTCACATGGTAGCAGACAAGAGAACTTGTGCAAGGAACCTCCCATTTTTAAAACCATCAGATCTTATGAGACTTATTCACTGTCACGAGAATAACACAAGAAAGACCTGCCCCCTGATTCAGTTACCTCCCACTGGGTCTCTCCTAAACATGTGGAATTCAAGATGAGATTTGGGTGGGAACACAGCCAAACCATATCATATAGTGTATCCATACAAAGAATATTATTCAGTCATAAAAAGGAATAAAATATTGATACATGGTACAAAGTGCATGAACTTTGAAAACATTATGCTAAGTGAAAGGAGCCAGACACATGATGCATAATTCCATTTATATGAAATATTGAGAATTGGCAAATTCATAGAGAAAGAAAGATTAGTGGTTGCTAGGGACTAGGGGAAGGGAGAATGGAAAATAAATGCTAATGAGTATGAAGTTCTTTGTGGGGGACCAATGGAAAAATACTGGACATAGATGGTGCTGATGGTTACACAACATTATGAATATACTTAATGCTTCTGAACTGTGCACTTTAAAATGGTTAAAATGGTAACTTTTATGTTACATGAATTTTACCACAGTTAAAAAAATCCAAGTTCCTTATCTTGGAATACAAAGCCCTATGTGGTCTGGTTCCTGTCTACTTCTCTGGCCTCATTTCATACAACTGTCCTTGCTCCTGACATTTTTCTCATACTTTACACTTACCAAGTTTGTTCCTACCATGGAACCTTGGCCATAGCTGTTTCTTTTTACTGGGATAACAGTTATATGGTCAGCTTCTTCTTGTCTTTCACATTACTTCAGAGAGAAGCCTTCTCTGACTACTCACTCTAAAGTAGCCACCCAGTCACTACCTCATCACACAATTAATGCTCTAATATAGCACTTAATATTATATTTTTCTTACTTAGGTATTTATAGTCTGTCTTTTCTCCTGGACCTATTAGAATGTAAACTCAGATCAGAGACATTTATCTGTTTTACTATTAAATCCACAGCACTTAGAACCCTGGCATATAGGAAACATCCAGTAAATATTTGCAAAATCAGTAAGTAAATGAAACCATGAAAGATGTAAACAGTGAAATCTTAAGTTCTAGCTAACAGATGAATCGTGGAAGCTCCGCTATTTGCATAGATAGAAATTAGAGTTTTCTTTCATACTATTTTAGAATATTAGTTTTAGCCTTGTGTTATACCTCTTGAGATTTTAGAAGAATATTAAAACAACTCATTAAAGAAGTTCAAAATTTTTTTTTAAAAATTAGTACCCTTATCAGTACTGTTTCATATTTCAGACTGGAAAATCATATGAAGATTTTCAAGATGAACATTTTCAGCCTTTGTCATGTCAGAACTTAGAGTTTCAAATTATTCTCTGATCACAGGCTTCACTTTGGTAAAAGCCTTAAAATTGTGTCAGTATTAAGCATTTTATAAGGTCATACATAAATTAGGGTTTAAGAGGGCTTAGAATTTGTAATATTTTTATATTAGATTTAAGTGCTTTTTTATATGTAAGGCATCATTTTGAGTAACATCCTTATGAGAAATACTGTGGTTAAATGCCTCATTCAATTGTAATAAAGTCACAGCTGTTATATGTAAAAGACTTTGAAACACTCGCTTGATCTGTGTATGAAAAAATGTGGATATGTATTTTTAAAAATTCTTATCATTCAATCTTGGAGTCCTGGGAGTGCTTTAACAATTAGCTTAAATTATCTGTAATACCACAGTGTGAGTTAACTTTTACCCTTTTAGAATACCCTTTATTAAATTAATTGTATTGATGTCAATCTTTTTCTTTATCTATTGTTCCTTTAATTTGACCCTTTCAATCTGACTTGATTGCATATATTATTTTGCTATTAATTTATAGAAGAGGTAACCTGGTTGACCTAACTTTTTAAAATTATAATATTCCTACTGTCTGTTTTGATCTTTTTCCTTTGATACATTGTAGAGAATGCAAGATGGAGATTGAAGACAAAAAGCAGGAGCTCCTTGAAATGGATCAGGCACTTAAGGAGAGAAATTGGGAACTAAAGCAAAGAGCAGCTCAGGTTGATTTTTCTTGATTATATTTTAATGAAGTTTTCTGTTATGACACAGTCCACAGGATTTGAGAGGTCATCAATTTTGGTAAAATGGACATTTTATAGCATATAGCATAGAGATATGTCATCTCTATCTTGATATTTTTCTAGCAAGTAGATTTTGAAACTGAAGATTAGCTTAGTATCTGAACCTTTTGATCTCTTATATTACCCTATATCAGAAGAAGCTAAGTGTTGGAGGAACAAAAATATTTGGAAGGCATTATTTAGCACTTTTTATCCAGCATAAAATGAAGTCTGAATTATTTGTCATTTATGAACACAACTATATTTTATTGTTTCTATAATGTATATGGGATTGAATGTCAGTGTTTATTGTTAAAAAAAAAATGTATATGAGGCTCATGAACCAGTATTAGTAAACAATGATTATTTTCCCATTTAAAATAATTTGAAATGAGTTTATACTTGTTATACTTGCAATAAACAATTAAAAGCCTATTCTAAGCATATAAGTTTTTATATCAGAATAAAATTGAACAACAATTTAAGGTTATTTTTTAGGTTACACATTTGGATATGACTATTCGCGAGCACAGAGGAGAAATGGAACAAAAAATAATTAAATTAGAAGGTACCCTGGAGAAATCAGAATTGGAACTTAAAGAATGTAACAAACAGGTAAATTATTTTTAAATTACATATTTTAAATTATTTTTTAAAAAATTTAAACTGTAACTGAAAACACCCCTTCACATAGTGGGTGTTTTTTGTTATTGTTGTTTTGTTTTTTGTTTTTTTGGAGACAGAGTCCTCTGTGTTGCTCAGGCTGGAGTGCAGTATGGCATGTGATCATACCTCACTGCAGCCTTGAGTTCCTGGGCTCAAACAATCCTCTTGCCTTTGTCTCCCCAAAGCTTTGGGATTACAGGCGTGAGCTACCACACTCTGTGGATCTTTCACTTCTTTGATTAAATTTCTTCCTAGATACTTTAATTTTTTGTAGCTGCTTTAAATAGGATTACCTTCTTGATTTCTTTTTCAGATTGATTGCTTTTAGTGTACAGAAATGCTACTGATTTTTGTATGTTAATTTTGTGTCTTTCAACTTGACTGAATTTATCAGTTCTTTTTTTTGTTTTTGTTTCTGTTTTGAGACAAGATCTCACTCTGTCATCCGGGCTGGAGTGCAGTGTCGCGATCATAGCTCACTGCCACCTCAACATCCCAAGCTCAAGTGATCCCTCCACCTCAGTCTCCAAAGTAGCTAGGACTACAGGCGTGCACCACCATGCTTGGCTAATTTTTAAATTTTTTTGTAGAAATGGGGTTTTGCCATGTTGCCTAGGTAGGTCTCAAACTCCTGGGTTCAAGCGATTTGCCCCCCTCGCTTCCCAAAGTGCTGGGATTACAGGCATGAGACACCATGCCAGCCCTGTTTATCAGTTCTAATAGTTTTTTAGTGGAGTTTTCAGGTTTTTCCAAATATAAGATTATATCCTCTGCAAACAAGGATAATTTAACTTCTCTCTTTCCAATTTGGATGCCCTTTCTTTCTCTTGTCTAGTTGCTCTAGTCAGGACTCCCAGTATTATACTGAATAATAGTGGTGAAAGTGGGCATACTTGTCTTGTTCTATATCTTAGTGGAAAGACTTTCAGTTTTTCCCTATTCCTATGATATTAACTATGGGTTTGTTATAAATGATCTTTACTGTGTTATTTTCCTTCTTTCTTTTCTTTTTTTTTGAGACAGAGTCTTGCTCTGTCACCCAGGCTGGAGTGCAGTGGCTTGATCTCAGCTCACTGCAACCTCTGCCTCCTGGGTTCAAGCAGTTCTCTGCCTCAGCCTCCCCAGTAGCTGGGATTACAGGTGCCCACCACCACGCTCGGCTAATTTTTGTATTTATAGTAGAGACGGGGTTTCACCATCTTGGCCAGGCTGGTCTTGAACTCCTGACCTCATGATTTCACACGCCCTGGCCTCCCAAAATGCTGGGATTACAGGCGTGAGCCACTGCGCCCAGCCTGTTATTTTCCTTCTATACCCAATTTGTTGAGAGCTTTTATCATGAAAATATGTAGAATTTTATCTGATGCTTTTCAATAATGCTTTTAATTTTAATATGAAATTATTATATGGTTTTTGTCCTTGATTCTGTTGATGTAATACATCATGTTTAATGATTTGTGTATGTTGAACCGTCTTGGCATCCCTGGGATGAATTCCACTTGGTTATGGTTTTTGAATTCAGTTTGATGGTATTTTGTTGTGGATTCTGCATCTGTGTTCATCAGCGATAGTGGCCTGTTGTTTTCTGTTTCTGTTACGTCCTTGTCTGGTTTTGGTATCAGCGTAATGCTGGCCTTGTAGAATGAGTTTAGAAGTGGGCCAGGCACGGTGGTGCGTACCTGTAATCCCAGCACTTTGGGAGGTCAAGGTGGGCAGATTGCCTGAGCTCAGTTCAAGACCAGCCTAGACAACCTGGTGAGACCCCATCTCTATAGAAAATACAAAAATTAGCCAAGTGTGATGGCATGTGCCTGTAGTCCCAGCTACTCAAGAGGCTGAGGTGGAAGGATTGCTTGAGCCTGGGAAGTAGAGTCTGCATTGAGCCATGAGTGTGCAACTGTACTCCAGCCTGGGCGACAGAGTGAAAACCTGTCTCAAAAAAAAAGTGTTCCCTCTTCTTCAGTTTTTTGAAATAGTTTGAGTAGAATTGGTTAGTTTTTCTTTAAATGTTTGGTAGAATTCAGCAGTGAATCTATCAGGTCCTGGGCTTTTCTTTGATGGGTGACTTTTTATTACTGCTTTTATCTCATTGTTTATTATTATTCTATTCAAGTTTTCTGTTTTTTCATGGTTCAGTCTCAGTAGGTTGTGTGGGTCCAGGAATTTATTCATTTCTTCTAGGTTTTCCAATTTGTTGGTGTGTAGTTGTTCATAATAGTCTGTAGTGATCCTTTGTATTTCTGTGGTATGAGTTGTAATGTTTCCTTTTTCATCTCATTTTATTTATTTGGATTCTCTCTCTTCTTAGTTATCTAAAGGTGTTTGTTAATTTTGTTTATCTTTTCAAGAAATCAACTCTTTGTTTCATTTATCCTCTGTATTGTTTTGTAGTCTCAATTTCATTTATTTTTGCTCTGATCTTTATTATTGCTTTCCTTCTAATAATATTGGGTTTGGCTGTTGCTATTCCAGTGTGGAAAAGGCAGTTCAAGACCAACTTGAACTTACCTTTTGTAGAGACAGGCTATGTTGCCACTATGTTGCTCAGGCTCACATTCTTATCAGCACATGGAATTATCCAGAATACATAAATGTATTATGTATTATCCAGAATATATAATATGTTAGGCGACAAAATAAGTCTCATCAAAATTTTAAAGGTAGAAATCCTATTGAATATATTCTCAATGCAATTCTAAAAGCATCATTTTCAGTAATATGTCCAATAATATTTTCAATAATGCTCTTAATTTTAATATGCACCTTTAGGTGCATTGTTTGTTTGAAATTTTAATTTTTTTTTTGATGTAAGCAGTTATTGCTATAAACTTTCCTCTTTGTACTGCATTCACAGTAGCCCGTAGGTTTTGGTATGTTGTATATCCATTTTTATTTGTTTCAAGACATTAACATTTTAAAAAAAATTTCTTCACTCACCCTTTGTTCATTCAGGAGCATGTTGTTTACATTTTATGTATTTGTATAATTTCTGAAGTTCTTCTTATTATTGATTTCTACTTTTATTCCATAGTGGTTAGATAATATACTTGATAGGATATCTACCTTTTAAATTTTGATGAGACTTATTTTGTGGCCTAACCTATTTATGCATTCTGGGTAATATTCCATGTGCAGATAAGAATGTGAGCCTGGGCAACATAGTGGGACCCTGTCTCTACAAAAGTGAAAAAAATTAGCTAGGTGTGATGATGTGCACTTGTAGTCCCAGCTACTTGGGACTACAGGAGGTCGAGGCTGCGGTAAGCTATGATTGTGCCACTGCACTTCAGCCTGGGCAACAGAGTGAGACCCTGTCACAAAAAAAAAAAAAAAAAGAAAGAAAGAAAAGAAAAGAGAGAAAAGAAAGAATATGTCTTCAGCAACAGTGGATGAAATGGTCTGTAAATGTGAGTTACAAAATGCCTCTTTGGCCTAGTTTGTAATGGAACTCTGATGTTCCTTTGTTGATTTTTTCAATCTGGACAATCTGTCCATTACTGAGAGTGGGGTATTGAAGTCCCTGTCTATTGTTTTATTGCAACCACCTATTTGTCCCTTTAGATCTATTAATGTTTGCTTTATATACTCGGGAGCTTTATATGCCTGGGTGCATAGATATTTATAATTTTTATATCCTCTTGCTAACATGACACATTTATTATTTTATACTGGCCTCCTTTGTCTCTTTTTACTGTCTTTATTTTATTTTTTTATTTATTTATTTTTTTTTTTGAGACGGAGTCTCGCTCTGTCGCCCAGGCTGGAGTGCAGTGGCCGGATCTCAGCTCACTGCAAGCTCCGCCTCCTGGGTTTACGCCATTCTCCTGCCTCAGCCTCCCGAGTAGCTGGGACTACAAGCGCCCACCACTTCGCCCGGCTAGTTTTTTATATTTTTTAGTAGAGACGGGGTTTCACCGGGTTAGCCAGGATGGTCTCGATCTCCTGACCTTGTGATCCGCCCGTCTCGGCCTCCCAAAGTGCTGGGATTACAGGCTTGAGCCACCGCGCCCGGCCTCTTCTTACTGTCTTTGATCTGTGGTCTCTTTTGTCTAAGTATAACTATTTCTGCTCTTTTTTGATTTCCATTTAAATGGAATATCTTTTTACATTCTTTTACTTTCAGTCTATGTGTGTCTTATGAAGTGAATTTCTTTTAGGAAGCATATAGTTGGATTTCTTTTTTAATCCGTTCACCCACTCTATGTGTTTTAAATGGAAAATTTAGTCCAGTTACATTCAATGTTATTATTGATAGGTAAGGATCTGTGCCTTTCTGTTACTTGTTTTTTAGTTGTTTTGTAACTCCTCCCATTCTTTCCTATTTACTGTCTTTCATTGTGGTTAAATGATTTTTTTCTGGTAGTATGATTAATTGGTTGCTATTTTTAGTGTATCTCTTACAGGTTTTTGCTTTGTGGTGAGACTTACACAAAACATCCTATTGTTATAACAAGTTATCAAAACTGGTATCAACTTAACTGTGATAGTAGCAAAACAACAAAAAAATTAAAACCTGTGTAATTTAATCTCCTTCACATTTTGAATTTTGGTGTTCCAATTAAATTTTATATTGTCTATCTCTGAATAAATCGTTGTAATTATTTTTAATGATTTTGCCTTTTAGTCTTCTTACTAAAGATATAAGTGGTTTACATACCATGATTTCAGTGTTGGTATAACAGTCACATTAGTGGCTGTTTTTCTTAAGTTTGAAGTATTCCCTTTAGCATTTCTTGTAGGACAGGTCTAGTAGCGATAAATTTCCTCAGCTTTTGTTTGGGAAAGTGTCTCTTCTTCATTTCTGAAGGATAACTCTGCTTGGCACAGTATTCATGATTGGCAGGGTTTTTTTGTTCAACACCGAGTATGTCATCTTACTCCCTCCTGGTCTGTAAGATTTCTGCCGAGGAGTCTGCTACCAGGCATATTGGATCTTCCTTATATATTATTTGCTTCTTTCTCTCACTGCTTTCAGGATCCTGTCTTTGTCTTTGATCTTTGAGAGTTTCATTATAATATGTCTTAGGGTATTATTATTTGGGTTGAATCTGATTAGCGATCTTTGACCTCTTTATACCTGCATATTTATATCTTTCCTCAGGTTTGGAAATTTTTCTGTTGTTTCTTTATAAAAACTTTCTACCCCTTTGTCTTTATCAGTTCCCTCTTTAACTCCAATAATTCAAATATTTGCTTTTTTGATGTTGTCCCAAAGATCCCATAAGCTTTGTTTATTCCTTTTTATTCCATTTTTCCTCCTCTCACTGTGTAGTCTGTCTGTCTGTCTGTCTGTCTGTCTATCTATCTATCTATCTATCTATCTATCTATCTATATCTATCTGTCTAATTAACTAACTAACATGGGGTCTCTGTTACCCAGAGGTGGAGTGCAGTAGCACAATCATAGCTCAGGGTCGCCTTTACCACCTGGGCTCAAAGAATCCTCCCACTTCCACCTTGTGAGTAGCTAAGATTACAGGTGCATGCCACCACACCTGGCTAATTAAAAAATTTTTTTAATCCTTTGGGTATATACCCAGTAATGGGATGGCTGGGTCATATGGTACTTCTAGTTCTAGATCCTTGAGGAATCGCCATACTCTTTTCCATAATGGTTGAACTAGTTTACAATCCCACCAACAGGGTAAAAGTGTTCCTATTTCTCCACATCCTCTCCATCACCTGTTGTTTCCTGACTTTTTAATGATTGCCATTCTAACTGGTGTGGGATGGTATCTCATTGTGGTTTCGATTTGCATTTCTCTGATGCTGTTTTGGTTACTGTAGCCTTGTAGTATAGTATATTTCTCTGATGGCCAGTGATGATAAGCATTTTTTCAGGTGTCTGTTGGCTGTATGCATGTCTTTTTTTGAGAAATGTCTGTTCATATCCTTTGCCCACTTTTTGATGGGGTTGTTTGTTTTTTTCTTGTATATTTGTTTGAGTTCTTTGTAGGTTCTGGATATTAGCCCTTTGTCAGATGAGTAGATTGCAAAAATTTTCTCCCATTCTGTAGGTTGCCTGTTCACTCTGATGGTAGTTTCTTTTGCTGTGCA
>NW_016807380.1:136272-144889 GCF_001698545.2 Rhinopithecus bieti | reverse complement strand
GTCAGGGACCCACTTGAGCAGGCAGTCTGTGCGTTCTCAGATCTCAGCCTCCATGTTGGGAGTCCACTGCTCTCTTCAAAGCTGTCAGACAGGGTCGTTTGCATCTGCAGAGGTTTTTGCTGCTTTTTTGTTTGTTTGTTTAGCTGTGCCCTGTCCCCAGAGATGGAGGCTACAGAGACAGGCAGGCCTCCTTGAGCTGCTGTGGGCTCCACCCAGTTCGAGCTTCCCAGTGGCTTTGTTTACCTACTTAAGCCTCAGCAATGGTGGGCATCCCTCCCCCAGCCTCGCTGCTGCCTTTGCCATTAGATCGCAGACTGCTGTGCTAGCAATGAGGGAGGCTCCGTGGGCATGGGACCCTCCCAGCCAGGTGTGGGATATAATCTCCTGGTGTGCCATTTGCTAAGACCCTTGGTAAAGCACAGTATTGGGGTGGGAGTTACCCAATTTTCTAGGTGTTGTGTGTCTCAGTTCCCCTGGCTAGGAAAAGAGATTTCCTTCCCCCTTGCACTTCCCAGGTAAGGCGATGCCTCTCCCTGCTTCAGCTCTCGCTAGTCGGGCTGCAGCAGCTGACCAGCACCGATTGTCCAGCACTCCCTAGTGAGATGAACCCAGTACCTCAGTTGAAAATGCAGAAATCACTTGTCTTCTGTGTCGCTGGCCCTGGGAGCTGGAGACTGGAGCTGTTCCTATTCAGCCATCTTGCTTTGCCCCTATGTACTTTCAAATAGTCCATCTTCAAGCTCACTGGTTCTCTTTGACCCATTCTGCTGTTGATGCTCTTTATTTCGTTTTTCACTTCATTTATTGTATTTTTCAGCTCCAAAATTTTGTTTGATTTTTTAAAATTATTTTATTCTCTGTTAAATTTTCTCATAAATTTCTCAGTTGATTCTCTGCGTCTTCTTAGAGTTTGTTGAACTTCCTTAAAATAGCTATTTTCAGTTCTTTGAGAGATCACTCATCTCCGTCACTTCAGGGTTACTCTCTGGTGCCTGATTTTGTTTATTTGGTAAGGTTGTATTTCTTTGAATGTTCTTCATGCTTGTAGATATGCAATGACATCTGCATATTTAGGGAGTAGGTATTTATTTTAGTCTTTGCAGTCTGGCTTAGTTTGTGCTTGTCCTTTTTGGGAGGCCCTTCCAGGAATTTAAGCAAACTGGCTTTTGTGTTCCCTGAGGCTGTGATCACTACAACTGTTGAACACTAGAGAATGATCTACATCCAGGCTTGCTGCAGGTCTTATGAGGGCTCCAAGGTTGACATGGCTTTCCAGCCCACATGGACCTGGGAAAGGTTCAAGTTGCATACTAAGGCTGTGGGAATGCTTGCCAGGGACCCAGGTCCAGAAGGCTGTCCTGGTGGCCCAGAAGGGCATGTTTCCCAGCAAATCTTTTGACAGGTGGGATAAGTCTCTAGTTGCAATGAGAGGGGCTGGAGTGGAGACTGGCCCTCTTGGGATAGGTTGTGGAATGGAGGCTGGAGAGCCCAGTCTCAGCTTAGAGGGGCACACGTAGCCCAGCAAGCTCCTTCAAAGGATATTTCCCCAATGACAGTGTGAGGAGCTAGAGTTGAGACTGGGCCCCCTCAGCATCTGCTGTGGGATGAAGGCTGGAGAACCTATATTGTTGGCCCAAACAGGGCCAGCAGGTCTCAGCTCAGATGGAATAGTTCCCTGTCTGCAGTAGGAGGTGCTGGAGCTGAAATTTAACCCCTTTAGCATCTGCTGTGGGACAGAGGCAGGAGAGCCTGTCTCATTATTGCAGAGGGGCATGTGTCTCCCAGCAAGTCCCTGCACAGATGGGATAGTTCCCTGATTGCAGCAGGAGAGTTAGAGCTGAGACTGGGTCCCCTTGGGATCTGCTGTGGGACAGAGGTTGGCAAGACTTTCAAGGAGGCTTAGACTCCTAGGCTGCAGGATTAGGACAGGTCTCCCTGTGGGTCTGTGTGTGAGCAGCTCTGAGCTGGGACTGCAACTGAGGGGAGTTGGAGCGGAGTCACCAGGCAACTTTCTGGTTCACTGCTGAGACTGATGTCAGCAGGGAGAAAGCCTTTCCACTAAGGCACTAGTATGCATGATTCCTTATGGACCCCTTTGCAGATAGTTGTGCTTGTAGGCTCAAGGCCAAATGGAGCTGTAGCCAAGTCCCTCGGGGATGTGGGCTATTTCCAGGCTTGAACCCAGAAGCAAGCTTGACATAACAGCCAACTGGGTTTCTGTCTGTGCTCTCAAAATAACTCTCCCACATCTTCATCTCTACCAGGATTTCACAAACCCCTACCTGAATCCTGAGGCTCCTGCAAAGAGACTTGACTGTGGATAGGTGCAGGATTCTTTTTTTGTTTTATTTTAAATTAACAGTGTTTATTTACCTCTAGATATTGTTGAGAGACTGGGGTGAAGACACAATTTTCATTTTGTAATTTACAAACTTCTATAAGCTAAAACAAAAACAAAAAAGGCTTCTCTAATATAATGGTAGAATACAACTTCTATTTATTTTTAGTTTTTTAAATTTCAATCGCTTTTGGGGTACAAGTAGTTTTTGGTTACATAGATACATTTTATAGTGGTGAAGTCTGAGAGGGTGCAGGATTCCTGTTGTTGTGGGGGAATGTGAGTTACCCTTTATTCTGCCTTTCTGGTAACGTCCAAGAACAAGAATTCTTGTGCTTATTTCCAAGATATGATTGCCTTAAGAAGAATACCTGTTTATATTTTGCTTTTAGATATAAGTGTTTAAACCTTGACTTACTTGGAACACAGCATTGATTAAATTATATTTCATTAGTTTTATTGATACTGCTTATCTGTTTAAAATTCAGATAGAAAGTTTGAATGACAAGTTACAAAATGCTAAAGAACAGCTTCGAGAAAAAGAGTTTATAATGCTACAAAATGAACAGGAGATAAGTCAACTGAAAAAAGAAATCGAAAGAACAACACAAAGGATGAAAGAAATGGAGAGTGTAAGCAAATTATTTCCACCTAAGAAACAAGTGATAGTCTCTGTTGAGTGAAATGAATCTTTATGTTTTAAACTGGTTGGTTTTAATATACAAAAACTGTGCCATAACTGTTTTTAGGCTAGTTATTTGTGCCAGAAACCTGTTAGTTTCTTTGACCTTTTAAAATATTTTTCTGATGGTCTAGGTATAGGCAAAGACAATGTCTCATTTATCTCTGTATACAGGCCTTTGCATGGTATCTTTCATATAGTAAATCTACAACATATGCTTATTTGGTTGACAAATATTTATTGAGAAGCTGTGTAACAGAATTGAGGAGTCAACTTTTTTTTTTTTTTTTTTTTTTTTGAGACGGAGTCTCTCTCTATCACCCAAGCTGGAGTGCAGTGGCACAATCTTGGCTCACTGCAACCTCCGCTTTCCGGGTTCAAGTGATTCTCCTGCCTCAGCTTCCCAAGTAGCTGGGATTACAGGCGCCTGCCACCACGCCTGGCTA
The DNA here is from genome assembly GCF_001698545.2 of Rhinopithecus bieti. Classification (NCBI taxonomy): domain Eukaryota; kingdom Metazoa; phylum Chordata; class Mammalia; order Primates; family Cercopithecidae; genus Rhinopithecus; species Rhinopithecus bieti. The sequence goes on along the minus strand of NW_016807380.1, from coordinate 141,423 downwards.
ATTTTTTTATTTTTAGTAGAGACAAGGTTTCACCATACTGGCCAGGCTGGTTTCAAACTCCTGACCTTGTGATCCGTCCACCTCGGCCTCCCAAAGTGCCGGGATTACAGGCGTGAGCCACCGTGCCCGGCCTAAGAGTCAGCTATTAATAAGATACAGTGTTTTGTGTATTGGGAACTCCATCGAAAGAATGGATAAATAAATAATTGCACATTATTGAGACCAAGTGCACTGAGTTGCCAGATGAAGTTTGATGACTTCATGTCATCACTATGCATGTGTGTTGACTGGTGAATTCAATCCTCCACTTGCCTTTTTAAAAAGTGAATTTAGGGTCAGGCACGGTGACTCACACCTGTAATGCCAGCACTTTGGGAGGCCAAGTTGGCAGGATCATTTGAGCCCAGAAATTCAAGACCAGCCTGGGCATCATAGCAGTGGGACCCCTGTCTCTACAAAAACCTTTAAAAACTAGCTAGGTGTGGTGATGCATGCCTGTGGTCCCAGCTACTTTGGAGGCTGAGTGGGAGGATTGCTTGAGCCTGGGAGGTCAAGGCTGCAGTGATTTATGATCACACCGCTGCCCTCCAATATGGGCAACAGAGCAGGAGCCTTTACCAAACGAAGAAGAAAAGGAAGAAGAGGAGGAAGAGGAAGAAGAGGAAGAAGAAGGAGGAGGCGGGGAGGGGGAGAAATACTTTATTTGAAATTTAATTGAATAATATAAAACCATTTCAGTGGGAGTAGCAGCCCCAGTGACAAGTTTTACTTTCACAGAGAATAAGACCTTAACCCAGCTGTGTGGATTAAATGGTGGATTTTAATTATCTATACCAATATATTCTCTTTGACATAGATAATCAAATGTTAACTTCTCTTTTCTCTTTATGTTTTCTGTTATAAGTGTTACTTTCAAAATGGTAAAAGATTATATGGCTGGTATATGTTACAGTCATGTAATATATATCAATAAGAGTCCCAATTATGGTATTTTTGTCATTTTCTTATAGTTTTTTTTCTTGACTATCAGTTTCACAGTGGGTGATACTCATTGTATGTTAAATTTTAACATACTCATTGTATGTTAAAGGATTTAGTTGGAAGGGGGACATTTACTTATTAAGCAAAATCAGAATAAGAAATAGGTTATCTGTATATTTCATTCTGAAACCTACAAATACCTTATGTTTTTCAGGTTATGAAAGAGCAGGAACAGTACATTGCCACTCAGTACAAGGAGGCCATAGATTTGGGGCAAGAATTGAGGCTAACCCGGGAGCAGGTGCAGAACTCTCATACAGAATTGGCGGAGGCTCGTCGTCAACAAGTCCAAGCACAGAGAGAAATAGAAAGGCTCTCTAGTGAACTGGAGGATCTAAAGCAACTCTCTAAAGAGAAAGTAATTCCTATTTTAAATAATCTTATGTTTCTGAAATCTTACAAATTTTAGCATTCACTTTTTTGAACTGTAGAATATAGTTCTTGCAAAAATGAACTGTATCGCACAACAGTGTGAATGTACTTAATCCCACTGAATTATACACTTAAAAATGGTTAAAATGGTCAATTTTGTGTATATTTTACCACAATTTTAGAAAATGATGAACTGTGTTATATATAGATAACTTTGTAATATAACTGGGAAGTCCTTCAGAACTGCGTTTTGGCCAAACTAGTTCTCAATAAATTGAGTTATAAAGCACTTCTAGACTTTTAAGTGAGTTCAGGCTCTTACTTGAAGAAAAAATAAAGCTAATCTTTTTTGAGTAAAAATTTTTACATTTGTCGTGACTCTTAAAAATGAAAACTATTGGCTGGGCAAGGTGGCTCAGGCCTGTAATCCCAGTACTTTGGGAGGCCGAGGCGGGCGGATCACAAGGTCAGAAGTTTAAGACCAGCCTGGCCAATATGGTAAAACACCGTCTCTACCAAAAATACAAAAAAAATTAGCCAGGCTTGGTGGTGGGCACGTGTAGTCCTAGCTACTTGGGAGGCTGAGGCGGGGTATCGCTTGAACCCAGGAGGCAGAAGTTGCAGTGAGCTGAGGTCGTGCCACTGCACCCCAGCCTGGGCAACAGAGTGAGACTCTATCTCAAAAAAAAAATGAAAACTATCCAAATTTGTAACTATGTAAATTTGTAACTTTTAGGAAACCTGTGTTTCAAAACCCTTGGTTGGTAAAGTAACTTGGAGGTAAAGTGCTTTTAAAAAGCAAGAGTACTAATATAAATTTTATTTTCCCAGTATTTGGTAGGAAGTTAACTCACTTGGCTTAAAAAAATATTTAGAATTGTATACTTGGGTTAATATTTTAGGACTTTAAAGGAACGTGGTAATATTGATTGTTGCAAAAAAAAATTTACTGCTTTCCATTGTGGGGTACGAAACTAGAATTGAATTAAAATATTTTACCTTTAATTTTGGTTAAACCTACCCTATGTTGTTATTCACCATTTCTGGGGAGTTAGACCAGTAAAGGCATTACTGTAGAGAAGTTATTAGAGGAAGATCATTAACCATTATTACACATTTGGGGTTCTTGGAAAGGAAAGCTATCTACTTTTATCTCATTTCTGCCTTTATCAATAGTGTCAAAGTATAGTACAATTGGTTTTATTTGATAAGCTAAGCTCACTTTAAAAGTGAATTAAAGTGAGGAATTTTTTAATTGACAGTGTTTTAAATATTATATTTTAACCCAAAACTAAATATATATTGATATGTTTCTCCTTTGATGTAGGGCCAAACCTTGGTTCTTTTTGTATGAGTTATTTGATTAGAATTCTACCTAGTCTTTCTCACATAACTAGAATCCTACCTGGTCTTTCATCACACTATATTCCATTATCTATAGTTTCCAATGTTGCTTTCTTTAAAGTGGAGGAAGAATTAATTAAAAGACATTTGTAAGTGAATCAGACTATAACATGTTATATTTCTATGGGACCTCCTACAATATTTTATAACAATTTTGAGTGCTTCTAATTGGATAGCAAAATGTTCATGACTTACTCATTGAGCTGGTTCAAAACATATAACTTAGTTTTTGAATAAAAACTTTGCTTATTTCATCATGTTCATAATCTATAATAAAATTACAAAATTAAAATTACAAGCACAGTTAGCTAAATTAGCATAAATAAGTTTGGAAAAAACACAACTGACTCTTGATAAACAGACAATATATATAGTGAGCAAAAATATACAAGCATACCTAGCAGTAGACAGTTATCTGCCAGAGTCCAGTGTCCAGTGGTTATTATTAGTAGTTCATTTTATAGAAAGCATTAGTTAGTGAACATCTAATTTGTGATGACAGCAAACAATTATATTAATACTCTCCCATTAATAGTCTCTGAAATGTCTAGATTTTAAAGCATACTGTTTAGTAAGTTAACTTCGTGTCTCTGTTTATATAATATAAAAAATTAAACTACTTCCAGTAACGCACTGGATTAGTTTAGCTATAATAACCAAATAAGTTTTATAGCTTTTACTCAATATGTCATTTTTAAGGATGCTCATGGAAACCATTTAGCTGAAGAATTGGGGGCTTCTAAAGTACGTGAAGCTCATTTAGAAGCAAGAATGCAAGCAGAAATCAAGAAATTGTCAGCAGAAGTAGAATCTCTCAAAGAAGCTTATCATATGGAGGTAAAGAAAAATTTAATTTGTTTTGGTAGTGCCCACTAAAGTAGGTTGACCTATCTGGACAAAAGTATGAGTCCAGCTCTTAAGTGTTCATTATTGAATAATACATTGTGGTCTTCATTTCTGGTAGCCTACACATATAGCTTTCACTTTAATACACTGTGGGGTTAAGAGCTTGAATTCTTGAGCCAGGCAACCTGGTTCTAAACCCTGGCTCACCACGGAGCCACCTGTATTACCCTGGGTAAGTTACTTAACCTCTGTCTAAAATGGATATAATAACAGTACTTCATAGAACTGTGGTGAATATTAAATGAATTAATATATAAATTATAAAATAGCATTTGTAAAAGATTAGCTGGAGATATTTAATAACTGATATAAATAGTTTCATGTGATGTGAATCTATAATGCTTTGCAATTTTCAACATTTTTTCTTATAGTAACTTAGCTAGAGAGGTAATACTGGAGCCTTTTTATCTGTCAACATGTCTTGAGCCTTCATAGAAATGGGCAGTATTATTAACTAGTATAGCATTTTTCATCTTTTTTAAAACTACATTTGAAGATATTACCCAAAATCTTTGAATATGATTTAAATAAATTATGTTTAGCGCTAATAAAGCATTTTTCTAATATGGCAAGGGTTGCAAATACATTTATGTTAAACTCCATTCAGGGGAGTTTGGTGACATTTTTGTGGGTGATTGGTAGGGCTTCTGGGGACCATGTCTTGCTTAAATACATTTGGAATTATATGTCTTTGAAAGCATTGTGCCTGCCAAACAAAACATATTTACAAGCTGAATCTAATCCTAAGGCTAAGAATTTGCAACCTTTGATCTTTAGAGACAAATGTGAATGAATGCTGCTGGACTCAGCATAATTATATAATTGTTATTAACATCTCAACTTAGTAACCATCAGTAATAATTAGGCACTCTCAAGTGTTTGCCCTTAACTACTCATTGTACTTTCATTATATGGCCTCTGTTCTGTTTTTAAGTATAATTATCCAATTTTTTCTTTTAGTTTTATAAGCCACCTGAAATTATAAATATATAGAACATAAAATAAATTGTAAAATTAGTTCAGTATTGCTATCTTTTTTAAAAAGAGATGGGGTCCATGTTGCTCAGACTGGCCTCAAATTCCGGAGCTCAGATAACCCTCCCTCCTCAGCCTCTAAGTAGCTGGGAGTAAAAGCACATGCCGACTGGGCGCACTGGCTCACACCTGTAATCCCAGCACTTTGGGAGGCCAAGACAGGTAGATCACTTGAGGTCAGGAGTTTGAGACCAGCCTGACCAACATGGCGATACCCCATCTCTACTAAAAATACAAAAATTAGCTGGGCGTGGTGGTGCATGCCTGTAATCCCAGCTACTCAGGAGGTTAAGGCAGGAGAATTGCTTGAACCCAGGAGGTAGAGGTTGCAAGGAGCCGAGATCGTGCCATTGCAATCAAGCCTGAGTGACAAGAGTGAAACTCCATCTCAAA
>NW_016807380.1:129019-133488 GCF_001698545.2 Rhinopithecus bieti | reverse complement strand
CCCCCACCCCGTGACAGGCCCTGGTGTGTGATGTTCCCCTCCCTATGTCCATGTGTTCTCATTGTTTAACTCCCACTTACGAGTGAGAACATGCGGTGTTTGGTTTTCTGTTCTTGTGATAGTTTGCTGAGAATGATGGTTTCCAGCTTCATCCATGTCCCTGCAAAGGACATGAACTCATCTTTTTTTATGTCTGCATAGTATTCCATGGTGTATATGTGCCACATTTTCTTTATCCAGTCTATTATTGATGGACATTTGGGTTGGTTCCAAGTCTTTGTTATTGTGAATAGTGCCACAATAAACATACGTGTGCCTGTGTCTTTATAGTAGAATGATTTATAATCCTTTGGGTATATACCCAGTAATGGGATTGCTGGGTCAAATGGTATTTCTAGTTCTAGATCAACAGTATTTTTTAATATATAGGTTTCCAAATTGTCAGAAAATCCCTTAATAATAAATGCAAAACTCCTGACTTTTTGGAGGAGAATGAGATTGTTTTAACCTTTAATTGTGAAAATTTTAAATACATTTAAAATAGATAGTATAAATAATATACATTCTCATATTTATTTTTGAATGTTAATAATTATCAATGCATAGCCAATTTATTTCATCCATAAATTGAACATTGACCATTTTCTTTATCTAAAAGAGAATACTTTTGAGAATGAAAAGGAATGCTATAGTAATTACATGCGGGTACCAGGCATAAAACCTAGACAGTCCTAAGCATTCTTGGAAGTGTGTCAACATACCTTTAACCTTTGAAAGCACAATGCTTTCAAAGAGATATGATTCTAAATGTATTTAAGCAAGACATGGTCCCCACAAGCCCCACCAATCTAAGCAAGACATGGTCCCCACAAACCCCACCAACCACCCACAAAAATGTTACCAAACTCCCTTGAATGGAGTTTAACATAAATGTTAAATCCATTCCCAAGCCATCCCCCATATTCACATATTATTTGAAGCAAATTTAAGACATAATTATTTCATCCGTAAATAATTATGTAGACACAATTATTTCATCTGTTCAAAAATAAATATAAGAGGATGTATACATTTATACTATTCTATATTCAGTAAGTATTTTGTATTAGTCCATTTTCACACTGCTATAAAGAAATACCTGAGATTGGGTAATTTATAAAGAAAAAGGTTTAATTAACTCCCAGTTTCACATGGCTGGGGACACCTCAGGAAACTTAAAATCACGGCAGAAGGTTAAGGGAAAGCAAGGCATGTCTTACATGACAGCAGGAGAGAGAGAGTGTGTGGAAATGCCACACTTTTAAACCATCAAATCTCATGAGAATGAACTTACTGAGAACAGCTTGGGGGAACTGCTCCCATGATCCAGTAAGCTCCCATCAGGTACCTTCCTCCACACATGGGGATTACAATTCAAGATGAGATTTCGGTGGGGACACAGAGCCAAGCCATATCATTCCAACTCTGGGCCCCGCCAGATCTCATGTCCTCATATTTCAAAACACAATCATGCCTTCCCAACAGAACCCCAAAGTCTTAACTAATTCCAGCATTAACCCAAAAGTGCAAGTCCAAAGTCTCATCTGAGACAAGCCAAGTTGCTTCCATCTATGAGCCTATAAAATAAAAAACAAGTTAGTTACTTCCAAGATACAATGGGGATACAGTCATTGGGTAAATGTTCCCCTTCCAAATGGGAAAAATCGGCCAAAACAAAGAGGCTGCAGGGCCCATGCAAATCTGAAACCCAGTGGGGCAGTCATTAAATGTTAAAGCTCCAAAATAATCTCCTTTGACTCCATTCTTCACATCCAAGGTATGCTGATGCAAGAGGTGGACTCCCAAAGTTTTGGGCAGCTCCACCCCTGTGGCTCTGCAGGGTACAGCCCCTGTGGCTGTTTTCACGGGTTGGCGTTTAGTGCCTGGGGCTTTTCCAGGTGCACGATGCAAGCTGTTGGTGATTCTACCATTCTGGGGTCTGGAGAATGGTGGCTGTCTTCTTACAACTCCACTACCCAGTGCCCCAGTGGGGACCTGTATGGGGGCTCCAACCCCACATTTCTCCTCTGGACTGCCTTAGTAGAGGTTCTCCATGAGGGCTTCACCTCTGCAGGAGACTTCTGCTTGGACTTCCAGGCATTTCCACACATCCTCTGAAATCTAAGCAGAGGCTCCCAAAGCTCAATTCTTGTCTTCTGTGCACCTGCAGGCTTAACACCACATGGAAGCTGCCAAGGTGTGGGGCTTGCACCCTCTGAAGCAATGGTCTGAGCTGTACCTTGACCCCTTTTAGCCATGGGTGGAGCTGAATCAACTGTGATGGCAGGTCACCCCATCTTGAGGCTGCACAGAGCAGTGGGGCTCTGGGCCTGGCCCATAAAACCATTTTTTCCTCCTAAATATCCAGGCCTGTGATGGGAGGGGCTTCCTTGAAGATCTCTGAAATGGCCTGGAGACATTTTCCTCATTGTCTTGGCAATTAATATTTAGCTCCTCATTACTTAAGAACATTTCTGTAGCCAGCTTGAATTTCTCCCCATAAAATGGGTTTTTCTTTTCTACCACATGGCCAAGCTGCAAATTTTTTTAAACTTTTATGCTCTGCTTCCCTTTTAAACATAAGTTCTGATTTCAGATCATCTCTTTGTGAATGCATATGACTACACTTTCACAAAAGCCAGATCACCTCTTGAATCCTTAAAAATTTCTTCTCTCAGAGACCCTAAATCATCTCTCTCAACTTCAAAGTTCCACAGATCTCTAGGGTGGGGGCAAAATGCCACTGGTCTCTTTGCTAAAACATAGCAAGATACTCTAGTTTCCAATAAGTTTCTCATCTCCATGTGACACCACTTTAGCTTACACTTCATTGTCCATATCACTATCAGCATTTTGGTCAAAACCATTCGACAAGTCTCTGGGAAGTTCCACACGTTCTCACATCTCCCTGTCTTCTGATTCCTCCAAACTGTTCTAACCTCTGCCCATTACCCAGTTCCAAAGTGACTTCCACATTTTCAGGTTATCTTTATAGTAGTACCCCACTATTCTGATACCAGTTTTCTATTATTAGTCCATTTTCACCCTGCTATAAAAACTGAGTCAATTAAACCTCTTTTCCTTATAAATTACACAGTCTCAGGCCTGGCATGAGTGCCTGAAGCTTTTCCAGGTGCAAGTGCAAGGGCTGTCACTGGATCTACCATTCTGGGGTTTGGAGAACGCTGACAGTTTCAGGGTAATTTATAAAGAAAAGAGGTTTAATTGACTCACAGTTCCACAGGGCTGGGGAGGCCTCAGGAAACTTAGTTTTTACAATTATGGCAGAAGGGGAAGCAAGTCATGTCTTACATGGTGGTGGGAGAGAGAGAGCAAGAGGAGATGTGTCACACTTTTAAACGATCAGATCTCATAAGAACTCAGTATCATGAGAACAGCATGGGTGAAACTATCCCCATGATCCAGTCACCTCCCACCAGGTTGCTCCTTCGACATACGGGAATTACAATTCAAGATGAAGCGTGGGTCGGGATACGGAGCCAAACCATAACATAGCTCTAAAAGATAAGGGCTATTTTTTGGAACAGAACCACAATACCATTATCACACCTAAAAATTGACAGTGACTCCTTAATATCATCAAGTATCCAATCATTGTTCAGATTTCCCCACTTGTCTCAAAAATGTCTTTATAATTTATTTGTTCAAATCAGTACCCAAATAGAGTCCATTGCATTTGGTTCATTAAGTTCTTGAGTAAATTGAAGATTATAGATTCCTTTTCTCCCTTTTCCTCTAGTATTTTGAAAATCAGATATTTGTAACTATAAACAGAATTTGCTATTTTAAAGAAAAGTAAATAAAAGTAGAAAGTATTAGACTGTTGTTGAATCCAGTTTCATTCTATTTTTTTGTTTATTTTTTTTCTTTTCCATTCTGGGGCTATATAGATGATTTCACATCAAGAGAACCATGCAAAGTGGAAGATTTCTGCTGACTCTCAAAAGACTTCTGTTCAGCAACTAAATGAACAATTAGAGAAGGCAAAACTGGAATTAGAAGAAGCTCAGGATACTGTAAGCAATTTGCATCAACAAGTCCAAGATAGGAATGAAGTAATTGAAGCTGCAAATGAAGCATTACTTACTAAAGTAAGTAAACATATAAAAGTAATAAAGCATATGTATGAAAACGTAAATGTCTTATTTACCTGTTCTTGTAGTTTATAAAGGACTATATGACCAAATATTTGCCTGTTTGAATAAAAAGCATTTTATTTAGAAGATTGTGAATTTAGGAAATTATTAAGATGTACATCTTATTACCATAGAAGATGTAATTTATAAATGTTCCAATATAAATTCATCTAATCATAATGTTTAGAGGGTTTTATACTTGATGTACCTAAAACAAAAAAGCAGAAGCATTTTTCTTTTTTTTTTTTTTTTTTTTTTTTTTTTTTTTTTTTT
>NW_016807380.1:125137-128808 GCF_001698545.2 Rhinopithecus bieti | reverse complement strand
GCATTTTCAAAATCAGCAAAGTTCTTTTAAAATCATAAAGTAGGCCAGGCGTGGTGGCTTACTCTTACATTCCCAGTACTTCAGGAGGCCAAGGTGGGCAGATCACTTGAGGTCAGCAGTTCAAGACCAGCCTGGCCAACATGGTGAAACCACCCTGTCTCTACTAAAAAATACAAAAATTAGCAGGACGTGGTGGCCAGTGCCTGTAATCACAGCTACATGGGAAACTGAGGCAGGAGAATCGCTTTAGCCTGGGAGGCAGAGGTTGCAGTAAGCTGAGATCGCACAACTGCACTCCAGCCTGGGTGACAGAGTGAGACTCCTTCTCAAAAAAAGAAAAAAATAAAGTAGACAATCCAAGAATGTATTCAGAGGTTTTTATCTAGATTTGAATATAGACATAATTTAAAAAGGAATCCCTGTTCTTTGGTCAAGGCAGGAGGATGACTTGAGTCTAGGAGTTCAAGTCCAGCCTGGACAACATAGCAAGACCCTGTCTCTGCAAAAAACAAAAATTTTTTTTTAAATAGCTTTTGCTTTGTATTCATCTTCATTAATCATGGCAGTTTCTCCCAGAATTTGAAATTAATATCAGTATTGATGCATAGAGATTAAAAACTTAACATTGGTTCAAACCTGCCAATATGTAGGGTAAAGTTCTTAGTGAAGGCCTTAAAAAAGAACATACTGATAATTATGAAGCAATAAATGATTTTATAGCAAAATGAAAGTTATTGAAAAGGAAAAAACCTCAGCCAAATAATACCTTAGAAATATTTCTAGTTACTAAGCTGAATACTTAAATTCCATTTATAACAGAGTTGATATTAATAGTACTAGAGGAAAGCTGAATAGACATAATCTAACACATAAAAACATATTGAGGTTGAACACTCTATTAATGCTTTTATTAATATTTCATGTTCTGTAATATACATTTATACAGAATTATGAGCTTCATTATAGAAAATTGACCCTAAAAAATTAGATTCTGTGCTGTATTGCTTGTCACAGTATTATCCCTGCTGCTCATTACTAAATATTACTGATGAGATAAATACAATTAGATTGCATGTGTTAGTAATTCAGATGATTTTAACTGTTTAGGCAGTTACCAAAATAGTGGCTATGTAGCAATATTTTTTTTTTTTTCAGGCAGAGTCTTGCTCCATTGCCCAGGCTGGAGTGCAGTGCCACAATCACAGCTCACTGCAGCCTCGATCTACTGGCCTCAAAGCAATTTTCCCACCTCAGCTCCCGAGTAGCTTAGACGACAGGAATATGCCACCACGCCCAGCTAATGTTTGACTTTTTTTTGTACAGACAGAGACTCCTTATGTTGCCCAGGCTTTTCTCAAACTTCTGGGCTCAAGCAGTCATCCCAAATTGGCCTCCCAAAGTGCTGGCATTGCAGGCATGAGCTACCACAACTGACTGACAATTCTTAAATGAATCATAGATATAGAGATCTTAGAATATGTACTGTGATTAGTCAATATACCAGTCAGAAAATAGAATTTCTAAGTTGGCTCACAGTAGCTCTCAAAGTCAACCTCAGCCTGCTGTAAAGTCTAAACTGAAGAGAAATTGAGGATAAAACAAAGAAATAAAGAAGACAGTCTAATAGAAGGGGAGAAGCAAGCATAACTGTAACTAAAAATAATAGAAAGCAATTCCATTGACAACATCAGTAAATGACAGGGAACAAAATCAGAAGTGAGGGAGAAGAAAAGAAAGATCAGTGTTTAAGGCAACTAGTCTTTCTAGTTCACTTTCTCTGGTATCCTAACTAGCAACCTTATATTTGAGGGTAATTAGAACAAGGGCAAAAACCATTTTTTGAGAGCCATGAAGGCATCATTATATTATGGCTCACTACAATTACATTCACAACAGTGACCTTTGAATCTTAAGAAAAAGTTGAATTAATTTAATGTATTCAGTGTAGTATATTTAATTGTAAAAGTTATGTGTTAAAACTGTAGGTTAAATAAAATCCTACTTATATGAGATACTACATATCTCAATTATGGCTAGATAATGCAGAGGAGGAAAAAGAAAAAAGACTGCAGCTGTGTACAGTCCTATTCTGTAACAACTCTATAACTGTTTTTTGTTAATTGTGATTTTTAACAATGTGAATGTAAGATTTACAACAAAAAATTGGCACTCTAGCCACTTAAAAATCATATAAATTGGGTATGGGTTCCAAGATGGCCAAATAGGAACAGCTCCGGTCTGCAGCTCCCAGTGTGACTGACGCTGAAGACGGGTGATTTCTGCATTTCCAACTGAGGTACCTGGTTCGTCTCACTGGGACTGGTTGGACAGTGGGTGCAGCCCACGGAGGGTGAGCCGAAGCAGGGCGGGACATTGCCTCACCCAGAAAGTACAAGGGGGTCGGAGGATTTCCCTTTCCTAGCCAAGTGAAGCCATGACAGACTGTACCTGAGAAATTGGGACACTCTTGTCCTAATACTGCACTTTTCCAATGGTCTTAGCAAATGGCACATCAGGAGATTATATTCCATGCCTGGCTCAGCAGGTCCCACACCCACAGAGCCTTGCTCACTGCTAGCACATCAGTCTGAGATTGAACTGCGAGGTGGCAGCCTGGGCTGGGGAAGGGGCATCCACCATTGCTGAGGTTTGAGTAGGTAAACAAAGTGACTGGGAACCTGGAACTGGGTGGAGCCCACCGCAGCTCAATGAGGCCTGCCTGCCTATCTAGACTCCACTTCTGGGGGCAGGGCATAGCTGAGCAAAAGGCAGCAGAAACTTCTGCAGACTTAAACGTCCCTGTCTGACAGCTCTAAAGAGAGCCGTGGTTCTCCCAGCATGGAGTTTGAGCTATGAGAAAGGACAGACTGCCTCCTCAAGTGGGTCCCTGAACCCCGTGTAGCCTAACTGGGAAACACCTGCCAGTAGGGGCTGACTGACACCTCATACAGCTGGGTGCCCCTCTGAGATGAAGCTTCCAGAGGAAGGATCAGGCGGCAATATTTGCTGTTCTGCAACCTCCGCTGGTGATACACAGGCAAACAGGGTCTGGAGTGGACCTCCAGCAAATTCCAACAGACCTGCAGCTGAGGGGTCTGTTAGAAGGAAAACTAACAAACAGGAATAGCCTCAACATCAACAAAAAGGACATCCACACTGAAACCCCATCTGTAGGTCACCATCATCAAAGACTAAAGTTAGATAAAACCACAAAGATGGGGAGAAACCAGAGCAGAAAAGCTGAAAATTCTAAAAACCAGAGTGCCTCTTCTTCTCTAAAGGATTGTAGCTCATTGCCAGCAATGGAATAAAGCTGGACGGAGAATGACTTTGATGAGTTGACGGAAGCGGGCTTCAGAAGGTTGGTAATAACAAACTTCTCCAAGCTAAAGGAGGATATTTGAATCCATTGCAAGGAAGCTAAAAACCTTGAAAAAAGATTAGACCAATGGCTAACTAGAATAAACAGTGTAGAGAAGACCTTAAATGACATGATGGAGCTAAAAACCATGGCACAAGAACCACGTGACACATGCATAAGCTTCAGTAGCCAATTCGATCAAGTGGAAGAAAGAGTATCAGCGATTGAAGATCAAATGAATGAAATAAAGTGAGAAGTTTAGAGAAAAAAGAGTAAAAAGAAATGAACAAAAGCCTCCAAGAAATATGTG
>NW_016807380.1:61486-121995 GCF_001698545.2 Rhinopithecus bieti | reverse complement strand
TGTCAGGAAACAACAGGTGATGGAGAGGATGTGGAGAAATAGGAACACTTTTACCCTGTTGGTGGGAGTGTAAACTAGTTTGACCATTGTGGAAGATAGTGTGGCAATTCCTCAAAGATCTAGAACTAGAAATACCATTTGACCCAGCAATCCCATTACTAGGTATATACCCAAAGGATTATAAATCGTGCTGCTATAAAGACACATGCACACGTATGTTTATTGCGGCACTATTCACAATAACAAAGACTTGGAACCAAACCAAATGTCCATCAATGATAGACTGGATAAAGAAAATGTGGCACATATACACCATGGAATACTATGCAGCCATAAAAAAGGATGAGTTCATGTCCTTTGTAGGGACACGGATGTAGCTGGAAACCATCATTCTGAGCAAACTATTGCAAGGACAGAAAACCAAACACCACATATTCTCACTCATAGGTGGGGATTGAACAATAAGAACACTTGGACACAGGGTGGGGAATATCACACGCCAGGGCCTGTCATGGGATGGGGGAGGGGAGAGGGATCATTAAGAGAAATCCCTAATGTAAATGACGAGTTAATGGGTGCAGCACACCAACATAGCACATGTATACATAGGTAAGAAACCTGCACGTTGTGCACATGTACCCTAGAACTTAAAAAGTATTTTAAAAAATCATATAAATCAATTTTAGATGAAGTAGTATAAAAACAGGAAAGAACCGAAATATGCATGTTAAACTTTTATTTTGTAATGCATTCTGTGGTTATGACAGTTTTAGTTATGAACACAGTATTTTTGAAAGCTACTTTAAGAACAGAAACTATCAGATTAAAATGGACAGGATTTAGAAATATGTATCTTATGGATACCTTTAAGAAAAGGCAAATGTATTTGAAAAGAAGACTACTATACTTACATTATTAAGCTTTTGAAATTAATATATCATCTCTTCTTTAAGGCTTTTTGGTTTTTTAGTTTATGTAGTCTCCTAGGATCCCAAAGTTCAGTTAGAGGACCCAAATGAAAGACATGAAAAAAATAGAAATGAAAAGTTTATTTAACAAGGATTAATTTATTAAAAAATCACTTTTTTAAGTTTTGAAAATGTCTAATATAATAAAGCTTTCTTGTAATGAGAACACAAAAGCAGAATTGCTTATATCTGTTTATTCCCTGTTGGAAATTCTGAAAGGGGTCTTTTTGTGTCTATATGTGTTAGATTAACAAAAGCTAGCATACCTCTACACCTTTGCAGAGAAATTTTTAGGTGTAAGATTTCAATCTTGAATAGAAATTGATATTGTCATTAACACCAAAAATATACATATATAAGGAAAATTAGTTTTAATGGAATTTCTTAGAATAAGCATATTTCAAACAAACGTGTAATTTTCCCAAAGTGAACCTATCTTAAATAAGTAAAGGTTTTAAACAGAGCTTGGAAAATTCTCGAGAATTATCAACAGAATTCCTATACTGGGACAAAGGTTGACTTTCTAAAAGTCTATGATTTTCTAAGGAGTTCATTCATTTAACAAAAATGTATTGAGCACCTACTATGTACCAATTTTCTGCAGGAATCAGAATTAACCAGATTACAAGCCAAAATTTCTGGACATGAAAAGGCAGAAGACACCAAGTTTCTACCAGGCCCATTTACATCTCCAACAGAAATTATGCCTGATGTTCAAGAGCCAAAATTTGCTAAACATTTTCACACATCTTTTTCCAAGTGTACAAAATTACGTCGCTCTATTAGTGCCAGTGATCTTACTTTCAAAACTCATGGTGATGAAGATCTTTCTGAAGAATTACTACAGGACTTGAAGAAAATGCAATTAGAACAGCCTTCAACATCAGAAGAAAGTCATAAGAATCTGACTTACACCCAGCCAGACTCATTTAAACCTCTCACGTATAACCTAGAAGATGATAGTTCTGAGAGTAATGACTTTAGCACGCTTAGTGGGATGCTAAGGTACATAAACAAAGAAGTAAGACTATTAAAAAAGTCTTCTATGCAAACAGGTGCTGGTTTAACTCAGGTATGTTTTTTATACACTGTAAGTTGTAATATTTGTTTCCAAAGCATATCATTTTGTTACTTGGAAGAAAATTCATATATTTAGATGAAAAACTACTAATATTTGAAAAAGGAAGATTTTACATTTTAAACATTAAGTAAAATTAATACCAAAAGACATTTTCTCTAGGTCATGGTGTGAGATAATAGGGGGAAAGAGAGAGGCAAAGGGAGACAGAACAGGAAGTAGAATGAAAAATACGTAGATAGACATGGAAGTGCTTAAAATTAAAAAAAAAAACTGAAAAAAAGAAAATGGGAAGAAGAAATATGCAGTGAGAGGAATCCAGAGAAAGTAGGTTCTGAGGTGAATGTTCTCATAACTTCGTCATAATTTACTGTTCACTTGGGCTCAGTATGTCAGAATAAGTTATTGCTGGCTATCACTGTCTTTGGAAAGTTGATTTACTGATTAGCCATTATTTAAAAGTATGAATAAGGCCAAATGCCCTCATCCTTATAATTTTTCACCCTAAAGTATTTATGTTCATCTTTCCTTCTTTTATCCCTTTTCTCTTTAAAAGAAAGATACATCCCTCTTCTTTTTTAGAGAGAACCTCTTGAACATGTACTTTCAAGCCTTTAATATGCTTGCCTGTTTTGCTTCTCTGCTTCCTGATTTAATATGTATCTTCAAGCTTCTTTATTTACCTCTTCCTTTCATTTCCAGACATCTTAAAGTCATACCCACTCTAAGCTGGGTGCAGTGGCACATGCCTGCAATCCCAGCTACCCCGGAGGCTGAGGCAGGAGGATTATGTGAGCCCAGGAGTTTGAGACCAGTATGGGCAACATGGCGAGACCCCATCTCAAAAAAAAAAAATTTATTCATTCTATTTCTCCATTGTTGCTACCTCCTTACTACCCTTCCCACTGTGTAACTTACTGTATTTGTGTCTTGAATATTAAATTTACTGTTTTCTTGAAAGTCACAAAAAAAACCTCATTGTATAATACACAAATTTAGTATCCTCTTTTTCTTCAGCTTTTGTAGATTTAACTGTCCATTCCCCCTTTTGATATTTTCTCTTCTCTTGACTTTTATGATTTAATATTTTTCTGGTCCTCTTCTTATTCTGAACTAACTACTTTCTCACTTTTCTGCTCCTCATATTCCTTATGTTCCACAATATAGGATTTAATCTGTAGTTTGCATATGGAAATAATCTCCTTTAGATAATGTCAGCTTTTTAAAAAATGCCTAACATCATTTTCAAACACAGCGAGATAGCTTTGGTGGCTTGAACAGTTAAAAAAATTTTTTTTTGTAATAGATCCAAGACAAAGAAAATTGTTGAATGAGGTTTTCTTCATAATACTTATTTTGCCTGGCATTTAAATATATGTCTATCTACTTGTTTATTGATTGTCTCCCCCACTGAAAATGTAAGCTCTGTGTGGACAGGGTATGGTCATTTCGCTTATTTCGTATTTCCAGTGCCTGGTATATAGTAGATGCTGAATAAATATTTATGAATGAATCAAATGGCTAAATAAATTATATACAGTAAACATAACTGTAGTTTTAAATGCTAGATTTCATCAGGTTGTCCTGGCCAAAATTTCACTTTTAGCATATTACTTTAAGCATGCAAGAAGTTAAAGATTCAGAAAAGGTAACTGAGAAGTAATCAGTGAAATAGAAGAGAAATTAGGAGAGTATAATGTTTCACAATGTATTTCAAGGAGGGTGAGATCAATTGTGTCCAGTGTTGCTAAGTAAAGTGAAGATTGATAATTGACTATCATATTTAGTAATGTTGAGGCTTTTATGACCTTCATAAGACTGGCTTTAGAGTAACAATGGGAATGAAAGCCTGATGTAGAGTGGGTTTAGCATAGAATGGAAAGAGGAAATAGAAACACCAAGAATAGACAACTCTTTGGATAAAGAGTAAAGCAGAGAAATGAGGGAGATGTCATGTCAAGGGAGAGTTTTGTTTTGCTTTTAACATAAGAGAGAAAACAGCTGTTGGATAGTGATAGGAATGATCCAGTAGACAGGGAAACAGCAATTCAAGACAGAGAGTAGAAGGAGTAAAATCCTTAAGGTAGGCTTAACAAATGGGATACAGGAGAACAGTTGAGGAGTTGGTCTTAGATAAAAGAAGGGGCAGTTCATCCACTGTAGTGGGAAGGAAGGCAGAATATGGGAGCACAGAAACACATGGAATGGAAGGTTTGGTAGTGGGAGAGAAATTTCTTTATTGATTGCTTTTATTTTCTTAGTGAAATAAGAAGTAGTGTTTTTAGCTAAGGCATAGTAAGATATTGGAAATTTAAGAACAGGGAAGGTATATGAAATGGTTACTTACTTTGGAGAGTAGGAAAGCATAAACAGACTAGCAAAGTCTAGTAGAATTGCCAGCCAGATAGTTCTGTCATGTGGAACAACCGTGCAAGATACAGGACATGTGGCATCATTTGTCCCTGCCCATTGTGTATCTGCAGCAGCATGTTCCTTTCTCCCCTATCATAGTGACAACCAAAAAGTACCATCACAGATTTCTAGAATGTTCTGTAGAGGATGGTACTGCACCCTTTAAGAACCTCTGCTCTACTCCAGTGACCCTTGCAGTCATAGATACGCAAGACTCTCTTTTTGGTAAAAATAGCACCTAATTTATGCAGGATAAATTTGATAAGTACAGTGACAGATTGTGATAACAATACATAGCCTTTACTGTATGTCAAGCAAATCCTTTACATAAGTTAACTCATTTAATCCTTATAACAACCCCCTGATAGGTACTATTATCTGAATAGTACCAAATGATAGTACCTAATAGTTCTACTGTAGCAGGTACTATTATTACCCTTATTATATGAGGAAACTTGAGTCCCTGCTCTTAACCACTATATATAATACTTACATAATTGTGTTGGCATTTTCTTCAGTACTGTCTAATTACATAGTTTGGTCTTGCAGTTGCTTAGCCAGTTAAGGATTAAGAGTAGGAGTTAGCTGGGCACGGTGGCTTACACCTGTAATCCCAGCACTTTGGGAGGCTGACGCAGGTAGATCATGAGGTCAGGAGTTCAAGACCAGCCTGGCTAAGAGGGTGAAACCCCATCTCTACTGAAAACACAAAAATTAGCTGGGTGTGGTGGTGCGCACCTGTAATCCCAGCTGCTCAGGAGGCTGAGGCAGATAATTGCTTAAACCCAGGAGGCAGAGGTTGCAGTGAGCCAAGATTGTGCCACTGCACTCCAGCCTGGACACCAGAGCAAGACTCTATCTCTAAATAAAAAAATAAAGAGTAGGAGTTAAAAGTTACTACATAACTGATAGAATGATTTCTTACTCTGTAGGTTTTTGCAATATATGTTTGAATTTTTCAAGTCATTTCACCTAGTCAGTTATCATTGAAGATCAAATTAAAATTAAAATATTCAAAATACTAGCCGGGCAAGGTGCCTCACACCTTTACTCCCAACACTTTTGGAAGCCTAACAGGGGGATTACTTGAGACTAGGATTTCAAGACCAGCCTGGGCAACATAGCAAACCCTATCTCTACAGAAAAATAAAATGAACAATTAGCTGGGCATGGTGGCACACATCTGTAGTCCTAGCTACTTGGAAGCTGAGGTGGAAGGATCACTTGAGCCTGGTTCAAGGCTGCAGTGAGCTATTATCATGCACTGTAGCCTAGGCAACGGAGCAAGAACCCATCTCTAAACAAAACAAATGTAGCCTATTGTTAAACTTAAAAGATTGGATTCTTACAATCCTATCAAAGTTATATTCTGTACAAACATAGTTTTCTTGATTGTCAATGATACTCTACGTAAAGTTTTAAATGCATTGACCACAGTCAGTACTCATAAGTTTAAGCTCACATGGAACTCTTATAGCGCATGAGCCTCAGTGACCACCTCATAGTCATTTACATGTATGTTGCATTGATAAATATATACTACTCTGTAAAATTTAATGAAAGAGATGTTATTTTTATTTTTTGAGACAGAGTCTTGCGCTGTCACCTAGGCTGGAGTGTAGTGGCACGATCTCAGCTCACTGCAACCTCCGCTTCCCGGGTTCAAGCAATTCTCATACCTCAGCCACCTAAGTAGCTGGGATTACAGGCCTGTGTCACTATGCCCAGCTAATTTTTGTATTTTTTAGTAGAGATGGGGTTTCACCATGTTGGCCAGGCTGGTCTCGAACTCCTGGCCCCAAGTGATCTACCCACCTTGGCCTCCCAAAGTGCTGAGATGACAAGCATGAGCCACTGTGCCTGGCCTGAAAGAGATCTTTTAAATTGGGATGTAGAGCCATGATCTGTAGCCTAATTCAGGTCCTCAGCTTATTTCACCCACAACTTAAGTATGACATTGCATTGGTCTCCTATTTAAAAGCAGAATTTTAAAACTCTTAAACCAAAGAAATTATTATTTAAATAAAATGTTATAAAGAAATCCAGTATGTCAAATAGATACAAAGGTAGTTTATCTGATTGGGGGTAGGATATGTCTGACCTTTACCCAGTTACTTAAATCTACTTATGGCTGTTCATGCAAAAGCTCCAGAGCAGCCCTGGATTAATCATTAAGGAAAATAAGCAGGAGCATAGGGGACTAAGGGAAATGCCATAGTTATTTGCCCTAGCTGTAATCCTCTTAATTCGTTCACTGCCACACTTGACTTTAGTAGAATTTTTAGTAACTGTCTTTATCTGCCACGTTCAAATTTAATCTGCACTGTTGAAAAATCATTTTCTGTGGTATGGTGAGTGACAAAAGTTTAAAAGTTTCATTTGAAAGTGTCATCAGGTATTACATTTGTTTCTTTACACATGGTGTGAGTTTCAAAACCAGCTAGCTTGGTCTGGATAGCATTTGACTCATCAACTGATTTGTCTAAAGGACTCTTAAGCATTTTTTTTAAAGCAGTGGTAGGGCCAGGAGGCATCATTGTTGGGCTGTGCAGAGGGTATCAGCTGGCCTAAATCCAGCTATGCTTGAGAAAGTGCAGTCTTAAAGTCCACTGGTACAATGGAAAGAATGTGGAAATTGATACATGAGAAGTGTTTAATAAGTGTTAGCTCTCTTTCTTGTGTTGCAGCCCAAATACTATTTTCCTAATGGTTAAGTACGTTGGCACTTCCATTGAGAGTAAAGCCTCTTAACACAGCAGTGTTCTGCTTTCAGACTAACAAAAGCTTCAGAACTCAAAAAATTACACCTGTACACAATTTAGAACACAATATCAGCAAGTTCAGAGACTTCACATTAACTCTTATTCTAATCCTGTTTTGGATTAGAGCAGTGGAAGTGTTGTGAATACTGATTAATTAGCTAATTCACCATTTATTAGGAATTTATAAGAAGTTATTCTATTTTGCTTATTTGTAGTTTTCAAGATATGGTACATATATCGTGCAGTAAGATGAAAAATAAGAAATTAGGAAATTAGCTATAGGGAAAACAAAGATAAAAAATATTAAACCAGGAGTACAGGTAATACTTAGAGACATGATAATATTTTCAAATTCACACCCTCAGTAAAGATGAAGGTATCACAAGAAAATTTGGCCCATATTTTTTTAAATCCCCTGGGCCTTTTTCCTCTATTTTTCTACTTTATGTTCAACTGCTTTTATATGCAAACAATTCTCTTTTGTCTTTTCTTTTCTGCTCTTTTTTCTTCTTTTAATCTTCCTTTTTAACTGACTTTTTTCATGTAGCTATTCATCCTTGTTTATTGTGCTCTCAAACAATAATGTGACAGTGATGCCTAAATATGTTATTTTTACATTCCTTTTTTTGAGTTTTAAAATTAGTTTAACCTCATATTCACACCCACCTCATTCAGCCAGAATTGTTTGCTTTTGATTTTTATTTTATGTATTTATTTATTTACTTTTTTGAGACGGAGTTATGCTCTTGTCTCCCAGGCTGGAGTGCAGTGGTGCGATCTCGGCTCACTGCAACCTCCCACTCCAAGGTTCAAGTGATTCTCCTGCCTCAGCCTTCTGACTAGCTGGGATTAGAGACACTCGCCACCACACCCAGCTAATTTTTGTATTTTTTAGTAGAGATAAGGTTTCACAACATTGGCCAGGCTGGTCTTGCTCCTGACCTCAGGTGATCCACTCGCCTCGGCCTCCCAAAGTGCTGGGATTACAGGCATGAGCCACTACGCCCAGCCTGCATTCTATATTCATGTGGTTCATTATTGACTTTTTATGATTCATATTTTTCAGTAGACTAAATATTTCTCTTGCTTTAAATTATACTCCTGTTATTATGGTAAACTTTTAATGCTCAATCAGCTTAGGAATATTTCAAATATTAATCTATTATTTTGCATTATTCCAGGGAGAAAATGTGTAATTAAAAGAAGATACTGATATGTTGGAAAAAAATGGAATTTTTGGTACTGTGCTGTGTTTACTTATTATATGTAGCTCATACTTCATAGAAGCTGTTATTTTGCTTTTGAATAAATTTTATATTTCAATATTTTAAAAGAAAGCCCTACTAAAACTTAATTATATTTTTAAAGAAAATTTATTATTTTATTTATTGTTTTTTGGCTTAAACTTGCTGCTTTCCTTTGCTTTTTATATAAAAATCATTGTTAAAATGCATAAGTACATTGAGGAATGTAAATTTTTTTTGTTTTTGAAATGAAAGGCCTCACATATTTACTACTGAACCTAGCCAACCAACGCGTTCATAACAGATGCAGAGAGAAAAAATATATTCCCAACAAAACATGTCAAACTCTCCGGATAGTGGTGACATTTTTACCTTGATATGGTAACATGATTGTGACTTTCAGACAGCATAAATATGTTTGCCATCTCATGTGCTATTCCTTATAGACCCAGCTTGGTTCTTCTCCATTGTCTCCTTTTGGTTTTATTTTATTAATAAAATCCTGATTTTATTACCAGTTTTCATCCGAATCCACTGGGGAACAGCACAATTTTGCTTTTGTTTCTTGGCCAGCAATCGCTTAATCCCAAAAGTCTTGTGAGAAGACATGGCGAGAAGCAGAGTCAAGCACACACCATGATGGCGGAGAAAGGAAGAGAGGCGAGGAATGTCAGTTCTTAATCAGACTATTATTTGCTAATTTTTTTGGTAATACTTAATTTTTAAAATTAGCATAAATTTTTAACTCATTCTGCCAGAGGTTTATAATTATACTAATAATGGCTGATTTTCATTGAGTCAGTTTACTGTTTATCAGTGACTATTCTAGGCACTTGTATTAGTCTGTTCTCATGCTGCCAATAAAGACATACCCCAGACTGGCCAAGTGCAGTGGCTCAAGCCTGTAATCCCTGCACTTTGGGAGGCCGAGGTGGGCAGATCACAAGGTGAGCCGAGATCATGCCACTGCACTCCAGCCTGGGTGACAGAGCGAGACTCCATCTCAAAAAAAACAAAAAAAACCTACCCCAGAACTGGGTAATTTATAAAGGAAAAGAGGTTTTGTTTTTGTTTTTGTTTTGAGTTGGAGTTTTGCTTTTGTCACCTAGGCTGGAGTACAGTGGCGTCATCTTGGCTCACTGCAACCTCCGCCTCCCGGGTTCAAGCGATTCTCCTGCCTCAGCCTCCTGACTAGCTGGGATTACAAGTGCCCACCACCATGCCTAGCTAATGTTTTGTATTTTTTAGTAGGGATGGGGTTTCACCATGTTGGCCTGGCTGGTCTTGAATTCCTGAGACCTCAGGTGATCACCCACCTCGGCCTCCCAAAAGTGTCAGGATTACAGGCTTGAGCCACTGCACCTGGCCAGAAAAGAAGTTTAATAGACTCACAGTTCCACATGGCTGGGGAGGCCTCACAATCAATCATAGCAGAAGGCAAAGGAGGAGCAAAGTCAAGTTTTGCATGGCAGCAGGTAAGAGAGAGCATATGTGGGGGAACGCCTCTTTATAAAACCTCAGATCTCATGAGACTTATTTACAATCACAAGAATAGCATGGGAAAGACCCACCCTTATTTTCATATTTTGAGGATTTAAAGGAAGAGATGGCCATAATGAGGGAATAGATGAGGAGGAATCTTAGACAAATAGAAATCAATTAATGGGACAAGGTAGAAACCCAGGGAGTCCCAATATGTTAGAGGCAGGCAGAAAAGAAAACTGAGAATGGATGTTTAGAGGTAAAATAACCAAATGGGAGTTCTAGAACCAAAAATAATATTATCTGAACATTTAAAACTCCCAATATTGGCTTAACAGCAGATTGGTGATGACAGAAAAGTCAGCTGACTTGAAAGCAGATAAATAGTAAATTTCAACTCTGAAGAACAAAGAGAATATGATTGAATAAATATAAAAAGAGCATCTAAGACCTGTAAGACAGTATTAAGAGGAAAAGAAAGGGAAAATGAGGCAGGAAAAAAGGTTCTTATAGTTATGGCTGAAAATATCACAAATGTGGTGAAAAGATGACAACCTGTAGATTTTCTAAGCTCAACAAGCCCTAAGCAGGATTCAAAAAAAAAAAAAAAAAAAAAACCTGCTTAGTCATATAATAGTGAAAATTCTGTAAACCAAACACAGAAATATCTTAAAAACAGAGAGAAAAAAATCCTTATGTAGGGGAACAGTGATCCAAAAGAAGGCAGATTTGCCATGAGAAAGACTGAGACATACTTTTAAAAGGACAACTGTATTAGACTGTTCTCACACTTCTATAAAGAACTACGTGAGACTGGGTAATTTATAAAGAAAAGAGGTTTAATTGACTCACAGTTCCACAGGCTATACAGGAGGCATGGCTCAGGAAGCCTTGGGAAACTTAAAATCGTGGTGGAAGGTGAATGGGAAGTCAGCATGTCTCACATGGCAGGAGCAGAAGGAAGAGAGAGCAAAGGGGGAAGCGCTACACACTCCCAAACAACCAGATCTTGTGAGAACTCTATCATGAGGCAGCACTAGGGGATGGTACTAAACCATTAAAAACCACTTCCATGATCCAATTACCTCCCACCAAGCCCCACCTCCAATACTCAGGTTCAAAATTCAACATGAGATGTGGGTGGGGACACAAAGCCAAACCATATCATTCCAACCATGTCCCTCCAACATCTCATGTCCTTCTCACACAAAACTTCAATCATCCATTCTCAACAGTCCCCTAAGTCTTAACTCATTTCAGCATTAACTCAAAAATCCATAGTCCAAAGTCTCATCTGAGACAAGGCAAGTTCCTTCCACCTATGATCCTATAAAATAAAAAACAAGTTAGTTACTTCAAAGATACAATGGGGGTACAGACATTGGGTAAATGCTCCCATTCCAAAAGGGAAAAATTGGCCCAAAACAAAGGGGCTACAAGCCCCATGATCAAATCACCTTCCACCAGGCTCCACCTCCAACACTTGGGATCACAATTCAATATGAGATTTGGGTGGGACACAAAGCAAACCATATCAACAATAGAATGAAAGTTTAAAGTATGGACAAAGGTACCAGGGAAACAAGCATAAAAAACGCTTCAGGGCTATATTAATATCTGACAAAGTAGATGTCAAAAAATGAGTTTTGCCAGAGATTAAAAAAGGATGTTTCATAATGGTAAAAGGATCCATTTAATAGGAAGACATACTCCTAAATGTGTATACAGCAAATAACAGACTTTAGACACATGAAGTAAAATCTAACCGAACTAAAGGGACAAATAGATCCACATAGTGGGATAGTTTAACCTCCAGTTTTCAGTAATTAAAAGAATAAGAGACCAAAAAAATCAGCAGGGATAGAGAAGTTATGAATAATATCAAACTGATTTGACTTAACTGACATTTAAAGAATACTATAGAGCCAGGCGTGGTGGCTCATGCCTGTAATTCCAGCAATTTGGGAAGCCAAGGTGGGAGGACTGCTTGAGCCCAGAAGTTTGAGACCAACCTGGGCAACATGGTGAAACCCTGTCTCTAGCAAAACAAACAAAAAAATCAACCAGGCATGGTGGTGTGTGCCTATAGTCCTAGCTATTCAGGAGGCTGAGGTGGGAGGATTGCTTGATGCTTGAGCCCAGGAGGCAGAGGTTGCAGTGAGCAGAGATCACACCACTGCACTCCAGCCTGGACAACAGAGCGAGACCATATATATAAAATACATATTGTAGGCCAGGAATGATGGCTTACACCTGTAATCCCAACACTTTAGGAGGCTAAGACAGGAGGAATGCTTGAGCCCAGCAGTTCAAGACAGGCAAGAACAACATAGCGAGACCCCATCTCTACAAAAAATTAAGAAATTAACTGCACATGGTGATGTGTGCCTGTGGTCCAAGCTACTCAGGAGGCTGAGGTAGGAGGATCTCTTGAGCCTGAGAGTTCAAGACTGCACTGAACCATGATCATGCTACTGCACTTCAAGCTGGGCAACAGAAAAAGACCCCATCTCAACAACAACAACAAAAAGCAGATTGCTATTAAATATGAGGGTCATCAGTGCATACAGACTGCCTAAATTAAAAGGCCTGACAAAAGCTACAAATCAACAGTTTTAAAATATTGGACATGAAGCAACAAAAGACAGTGGTTTCTGAGAGAGGGGTGAGCCCTTTATTTCTCCCAGCTTATTACCTGGAGTAAGTTTCTAGGCTGTGACCTTGAGTTGAAGAGGCAGAGACAGAAATCTGGGGAGGCTAAGAAGGCTAGAATTCACAGGGCACAGTACTAGAGAGGAGAGAGCTACACAGAGAACTCTGGAAATTAAAGGATCTCCCTCAAATTTTCAGATGAGAAATCATCAGTGACTATATGTGAGGAAACTATGCAAGACAAGGGAAAGAACCACTTGAATAATTGGAACAATCCTCAGAGCTCAGAAAGCTCTGACAACAGTTTTTGTTTCCATGACTAGGAGTGAGAAAAATCTCATCATTTTCAGGGCATCAGGTAGAATTCTCAAGAATGTTGCCTCAATAATGGGGAAATAAAGCCTAGTCTAAATGCCTCTTGGGTACTAGTTAAGAGTCATTTAAAGCAAAATCTGAAAGGATAAAACTGTTTTCAAATAATCATGCCCAAGAACAAAAGCAGAATATTTATAGGAGTAAACTATTTAATAATGTAAAATTCAGAACGTGTTTAATCAAAAGTTACCAGGGCCAGGAATGGTGGTGCAGCTGTAGTCCCAGCTATTCAGAAAGCTGAGCAGGAGGATCACTTGAGCCCAGGAGTTCAAAGCTGTAGTGTGCTATGATCACACAATGAGGAGGCACTGCACTCCAGCCTGGGCAACATAGCAAGACCACATCTCTTTTAAAAAATGACCAGGAATGGAAAGAAACAGGAAAATATGACCCAATAATGATAAAAAGCAATCTAAACCAACCAGAAAAGACATAGATGATCAAATTAGTAGTCAAGGCCACTAAATTATTACAACTGTATTCTATATGTTCAAGAAGCTAGAAGAAACACTGAACATGTTGAGTAGAGACATGGAAAACGTAAGAAACACAAACAACTTTGGGAGATTAAAACAACAATATTTGATGAAAAATAAATTGGATGAGATGAACCGGAGATTATATATTGTAGAGGAAAGATTAATGAACATGAATACAAAACTAGAAACTATCAAAATGAAACAAAAAATTGTAGAAAAACAAGTGAGCAGACCATCAACCAGCTGCAGGAAATCTTCAAGTGACCTAATATACTTCTAATTGAAGTCCCTACAAAACAAAAGGTAGAGGGGAGGGGGACAAGGGGAAACAAAAATTCTTAAAAAAAGTTTTCAAACCTCTTGAATACTATACTAGAAACTGTAGTGTGTTGTGGGGTTTATAATCTATGTAAAGTAAATCTATTCCAATAGTAGCATAGGGATTGTGAGGAGGGAAATGGAAGTACACTGTTTTTGTTTTTTGTTTTGTTTTGAGATGGAGTCTCGCTCTGTCGCCAGGCTGGATTAGTGGCGCAATCTTGGCTCACTGCAATCTCCACCTCCTGGGTTCAAGTGATTCTCTTCCCTCATACTCCTGAGTAGCTGGGACCATGGACGCCACCATGCCCAGCTAATTTTGGTATTTTTAGTAGAGATGGGGTTTCACCATGTTGGCCAGGATGGTCTCAATCTCCTGACCTCGTGATCCACCCGCCTTGGCCCCCCAAAGTGCTGGGATTACAGGCGTGAGTCACCATGCCTGGCCAGAAGCATGCTGTTTTAAGGCTCTTATATCTTATCTCAGGTATAAGAGTGAAATATCACCTGAAAGTAGACTGTGATAAGTTAATGTTCTATATTAAAAAGCCCTAAAGTAACTTTTAAAATAACACAACAAAAGTTATAGTGAATAAACCCAAAAGAAAATAAAATGGAATCACAAAAAATAATTTTTCCAAAAGAAGACAGAAAAAGAGTGAAAAGGGAGAAAGGAATAACTGGGACAAATAGGAAACAAATAGCAAATGGTAGAATAAAGACAACCAAATCAGTAATCATATTAAATGTAAATGGCATAACCATCTTCATTAAAAGAGATCATCAGGTTGTATCAAAAAATGAGACTCAGCTCCCTGCCACCTACAAGAAACAATACTACCTATAAGAAGTGCAAGACAGAAATAGATTAAAAGGA
Organism: Rhinopithecus bieti; assembly: GCF_001698545.2. Classification (NCBI taxonomy): domain Eukaryota; kingdom Metazoa; phylum Chordata; class Mammalia; order Primates; family Cercopithecidae; genus Rhinopithecus; species Rhinopithecus bieti. Next base: position 107,348 of record NW_016807380.1, on the reverse strand, counting down.
TTGAAAAATATGATATGCTAACACTGATCAAAATAAAGGTGGGGCTGAGCATGGTGGCTCACACCTGTTGTCCCAACACCTTAGGAGGTCAAGGCGGGCAGATCACTTGATGTCAAGAGTTCAAGACCAGCCTGGCCAACATGGTGAAACCCTGTCTCTACTAAAAATACAAAAACTTAGCTGGGTGTGGTGGTGCATGCCTGTAATCCCAGCTGCTTGGGAGGCTGAGGCAGGAGAATCACCTGAACTCAGGAAGTGGAGGTTGCAGTAAGCTGAGATCACGCCACTGCACTCCAGCATGGGTAACAGAGCAAGACTCCGCCTCAAAAACAAAAACAAAACAAAACAAACAAACCAAAAAAATAAAATAAAATAAAGGTGGAGTGACTATATTAACACCAAAGTTCTTTCCAGGACAAATATCACCAGAGGTAAAGAGGGTAATTTCATAAGGGCAAAGAGGTCAAGTGATCCAGAAGACACCAATCCTAAGTGTATATGTAACTAATAACAGATCTTCAAAATGTGTGATATAAAAGCTAATAGAACTGCAAGGAAAAATAGACAAATCCAGAATTAAACTTAGGTATTTCAATACACCTTTCTCAACAACTTATAGAAAAGTATCCTGAAAATAATACGATATAGAAGACAGGAACAACAACGTAAAACAATTGAACCTGACATTGCTAGAACACTTCATCCAACAACAGCAGAAGATATATTTTTAAACTATGTAGGAAACATTTACCAGTATAGACCATGTTCTAGGACATAAAACAAGTCTGAGTAAATTCAAAAGGATCTAAGACATACCAAGTATGTTGTCTGAACACAATGTTGAGTTAAATTATAAACATACAGCAGAAGGAGGTATCTGGGAAAACCTTAATTTTTGGAAATGAAATAACACACGTCTAGGCAGGTGCAGTGGCCCATGCCTGTAATCCCAGCACTTTCAGATGCTAAGGCAGGAGGATCACTTGAGGCCAGGAGTTTGAGACCAGCCTGTGCAACACAGTGTGACCCCCCCCCATCTCTACAAAAGTAATAAAAGTTTACCCAGGCATCGTGGTATGTGCCTGTCACATCGGCTGCTTAGGAGGCTGAGGTGGGAGGATCGCTTGAATCTGGAGTTCAAGGCTGCAGTGAATTTTGATTGTGCCACTACATTCCAGTCAGGGTGAAAAAGCAATACCTTTTCTCTAAAGGAGGATAAAGTTAACAAGAACTTTAGTATAAAATCCACAAAATTAAGAATAGGAGGGGGGTGGAGCAAGATGGCCGAATAGGAACAGCTCCAGTCTCCAACTCCCAGTGCGAGTGACACAGAAGACCGGTGATTTCTGCATTTTCAACTGAGGTACTGGGGTCATCTCACTGGGGAGTGCCGGACAATCAGTGCTGGTCAGCTGCTGCAGCCCGACCAGCGAGAGCTGAAGCAGGGCGAGGCATTGCCTCACCTGGGAAGCACAAGGGGGAAGGGAATCCCTTTTCCCACGCAAGCGACCTGAGGCACACAACACCTGGAAAACCGGGTAATTCCCCCCCTAATACTGCGCTTTAAGCCAACGGGGGGGAAGGGGGGGGCAACCAGGAGATTGATGACCCAACCTGGCCGGGAGTGGTCCCACGGCCACGGAGCTCCTCATGCTAGCACAGCAGTCTGCAATCTAACCGCAAGGCTAGCAGCGTAGGCTGGGGGAGGGGCGCCTGCCATTGCTGAGGCTTAAGTAGGTAAACAAAGCCTCTGGGAAGCTGAACCTGGGTTTGGAGCTCACAGCAGCTCAGGAAACCTGCCTGTCTCTGTAGACTCCACCTCTGGGGACAGGCACAGCTTAAACAAACAACAGGGAAGCAGCAGAGGCTCTATGCAGACTCTGATCGACTCTGTCTGACAGCTTTGGAAGAGGGCAGTGATCTCCCCAACACGGAGGGTTGAGATCTGAGAACCGGACAAGACTGCCTGCTGTCAAGTGCGGTCCCTGACCCCTGAGTATCCTAACTGGGGAGACATCCCCACTAGGGGCAGTCTGACACCCCCCACCTTCACAGGGTGGAGTACACCCCTGAGATGTGGAAGCTTCCAAAGCAGAATTCAGGATACACTCGCTGGCTTCAGCCTTATATTCAATAAATGGTGCTGGGAAATAGTGCTGGCACATAAGTAGAATGCTGAAAAACTGAAGATCTTTCACTTAACTCCTTATACGGAAAATTACTTCAAAGATGGATTTAAGAGAACTTAAATTGTTAGACCTATATACCAATAAAAACCCTAAGAAGAAATACCTACTAGGTTAGTACCATTCTAGGACATAGGCTATGGGCAAGGGACTTCATTTTCTAAAAACACAAAGACAAACATTGCAGCAAAGCCAAAATTGACAAATGGGATATTGATTAATACTAATAGAGCTTCAATTGCATAAGCAAAAGAAACTACCATTCAGAGTTGACAGGCAACTTACAGAATGGGAGAAGATTTTGCAATCTACTCATCTGACAAAGGTGCTAATATCCAGAATCTACAAGAACTAAACAATATTTAGCAAGAAAAACAAACAACCCATCAAATAAGTGGGGGCAAAGGATTATGAACAGATATTCTCAAAAGAAGACATTCAATCGCCAACAGAACACATTGAAAAAATGCTCATTCATCACTGGCCATCAGGAGAAATGCAATCAAAACCCACAATGAGATACCTCTCACATCCAGTCTAGAAATGGCAAATCATATAAAAGTCCCACGGAAATCCACCATATCAGCGTAGCAATGAGAGAGAGATGTGTGTAAATATAGGAACACTTATATCCTTCTGTTGGATGGTGATATGTAAAATCTACGCTTTACTCAACCAATTAATTGGAAAAAACAAAGCTATGCTCCTCACGGCTCTAGAAAACTAGATGTACATATGAAACCACGCCATCACCACTACTGAGTATATATACCCAAGGAATTTAAATCTTAATGTTTTTCTGCATGATAAAGGAACACAATGCACACGTATGTGTGTATTTGTGGCACTATTCCACAATAGACATAAAGACTATGAGAAACAACCCAAATGTCCATCAGTGGACAGACTCAGATTAATGAATTAATGTGGCACATATATTTTCACCATGGAATATTATGCACGCTCTATAAATAAGGATGAGTTTGCGATCCTTTGTGGCACTAATGGATGCGCTGGGAACCCATCATTCTTAAGCAAACCTGTCTACAAGAATAGAATCAATCCAACACCGCATGGTTCTCATCATAGGTTGGAACTGAACAATGGATCACTTGACTCGGGAAGGGAACATCTCACATCAGGGCCTATCATGGGGTTCACATGAGGGGGAGATGTGGAGGATTGCATTGGGTTATTGTTCATACTCTGAATATAAATGACGAAACTGATGGGTGCGACTGAGTTGATGGGTACAGCACACCAACATGGCCCACAAGTATACATATGTAACAAACCTTGCACGTTATGCCACATGTTACCCTTAGAACTAAATTATTATAAAAATAAAATAAAAAAAAAAAATCCACAAAAAAGTTCACCAGAGGCATCCTTTAGAGCATCCTTCCCCACCAGGACAATGCTCCTGCTCATTCCTGTCATCAAACAAGAGCAATTTTGTGAGTTTCTATGGGAAATCATTATGCATCCACCTACAGTCCTGATTTGGCTCCTTCTGACTTCTTTGTGTTCCCTAATCTTGAAAGAAATCTACAAAGAGCACCCATTTGTCTTCAGTTAATAATGTAGAAAAGACTGTATTGACATTATTAAATTCTCAGGAGCCTCAGTTATTTAAGGAGAAACTAAATGGTGGGGATTGTTGTGTACAAAAATGTCTTGAATTTAATGGAACTTATGTTGAGAATTAAAAGTTTTATATTTTATAATTCCATTTTTCATAATAATTGGAGACCTCCTCATATCAGAGAAGAGGAAAGGTCTCAATGACTTCAGCTTCTACCTTAGGAAAGTAGAAAATAAAGAATAAACTGCTTCCCAAAGGAAGCACAAGAAAGGAAATGTTAAAGATCATAGTGAATATTAATGAAATAGAAAAAAACAATAAAGAATAAGGCACATCAAGATAGCCATATAAAAGCCTCCACCAATCATCTTTCCTTCAGGAACATCAAATATAACAACTATCTACCAAAAAACAAAAAATTCTTCATACAAACCAAAAAGCAGATGAGCACTCCCAATACCTGGTTTTTAACTTCATACTGCTGAAAGAGGCACTGAAGAGGGTGGGAAAGACAGTCTTGTATTGCTGATGCCACTCCTCTCCCATCCCCAGGCAGAGGCTGCATGGCACAGGGAGAATCTGTGCTCTTATGGGAGAGAAGGAGAATGCAGCGATTCTGGGGCTTTACATTGGAACTCAATGATGCCAGCACCAGACAGAATTCAGCCAATGCCCACAAAGGGAGTATTTAGCCCTAACCAGATGGGAATCACCCATCTTAGCAGTTGGAAGCTGAGTGATATGTGTTGGCTGTGTCCCCAACCAAATCTCATTTCGACTGTAGTTCCCATAATCCCCATGTGTCATGGGAGGGACACTGTGGGAGGTAACTGAATTGGGACAGTTACCCCATGCTGCTGTTCTCGTGATAGTGAGTGAGTTCTTACGAGATCTGATGGTTTTATAAGGGAATTTTCCATCTTTGCTTGACATTTCTCCTTCCTGCCACCATGTGAAGAAGGATGTGTTTCCTTCCCCTTCCACCATGATTTTAAGTTTCCTGAGGCCTTCCCAACCATGCTGAACTGTGAGTCAATTAAACTTCTTTCCTTTATAAATTACCCAATCTTGGAAATGTCTTTATTAGCAGCATGAGAACAGACTAATACAGTACATTGGTACCAGTAGAATGGGGCGCTGCTATAAGGATACCTGAAAATGTGGAAGTGACTTTGGAACTGGGTAACAGGCAGAGGTTGAAACAGTTTGGAGGGCTCAGAAGAAGACGGGAAAATGTAAGAAAGTTTGGAACTTCCTAGAGACTTAGAGGGCTCAGAAGACAGGAAGATGTGGAAAAGTTTAGAACTTCATAGAGATCTCTTGAATAGTTTTGACCAAAATGCTGACAATGATGTGAACAATAAAGTTCAGGTTGAGGTGGCCTCAGATGGTGATAAGGAACTTATTCGGAATTGGAGCAAAGGTCACTCTTGCTGTGCGTCAGCAAAGAGACTGATGACATTTTGCCCCTGCCCTAGAGATCTGTGAAACTTTAAACTTGAGAGAGATGATTAAGGGTATCTGGTGGAAGAAATTTCTAAGTGGTAAAGCATTCAAGGGGAAGCAGAGCATAAAAGTTTGGAAAATTTGCAGCCTGACCTTGAGGTAGAAAAGAAAAACTCATTTTCGGGGAGAGATTCAAGCCTGCTGCAGAAATTTGCATAAGTAGCAAGGAGCTGAATGTTAATCAACAATACAATGGTGAAAATATCTCCAGGGCATGTCAGAGACCTTCCCATCATGGGTCCAGAGACCTAGGAATAAAAAATGGTTTTGTGGGATAAGCCCAGAGGCCCCCGGCTCTGTGCAGCCTAGGGACTTGGTGCCCTGCCTCCCAGCTTGCTCCCGTCATGGCTAAAAGGGGTTAAGGTACAGTTCAGGTCATAGCTTCAGAGGGTGCAAAACCCAAGCCTTGGCAATTCCCATATGGTGTTGAGCCTGCAGGTACACAGAAGTCAAGAATTGAGGTTTGGGAACCTCTGCCTAGATTTCAGAAGATGTCTAGAAATGCCTGGATGTCCAGGCAGAAGTCTGCTGCAGGGGGCCGGGCCCTCATGGAGAACCTCTGCTAGGGTAATGTGGAAGGGAAACGTGGGGTCAGAACCCCCACACAGAGTCCCTATTGGGGCACTGCCTAATGAAGCTGTGAGAAGAGGGTCACCATCCTCCAGATCCCAGAATGGTAGATCCCCTGACAGCTTGCACCATGCTCCCAGAAAAGTCACAGACACTCAATACCATCCCATGAAAGGCAGGAGTGGGGCTGTACCCTGCAAAGCCACAGGGACAGAGTTGCCCGTGGCTGTGGGAACCCACCTCTTGCATCAGCATAACTGGAATGTGAGACATGGAGTCAAAAACATGGAGTCATTTTGGAACTTTAGGTTTTAATGACTGCATTATTGGATTTCAGATTTTCAGGGGTCCTATAGCCCCTTTGTTTTGGCCAATTTCTCCCATTTGGAGCGGATACATTTACCCAATGCCTGCACTCCCATTGTATCTAGGAAGTAACTAACTTGCTTTGAATTTTACAGGCTCATAGGCAGAAAGGATTTGTCTTGTCTTGGATGAGACTTTGGACTTGGCCTTTGGGGTTAATACTGGAATGAGTTAAGATTTTGGGGAATTGTTGGGAAGGCATGATTGGTTTTGAAATAAAAGGACATAAGATTTGAGAGGGGCCAGTGGTCAAATGATGTGGTTTGGCTGTGTCCCCAACCAAATCTATTTTTAATTGTAGTTCCCATAATTCACATGTCATGGGAGAGACCTGGTGGGAAGTACTGCTGTTCTCATGATAGTGAGTGAGTTCTCATGAGATCTGATGGTTTTATAAGGGGCTTTTCCCTCTTTGCTCAGTACTTCTCCCTGCTGCCATGTGAAGAAGGATGTGTTTCCTTCCCCTTCTCCCATGATTGTAAGTTGACTGAGGCCTCCCCAACCATGGTGAACTGTGAGTCAGTTAAATCTCTTTCCTTTATAAATTATCCATTCTTGGGCATGTCTTTATTAGCAGCATGAGAATGGACTAATACCCTGAGTTTCAACAGGCCTCACAATTGCAAGCTAACGTGCTCTGGTATCCTAAATACACTTGAAAGGCAGTCTAGGCCACAAGGATTGCAATTACTGGGCAACTCCTAGTGCTGTGCTGTGAGCCAATGGACTTGGGGTTCACGCAACCCAGTGAGATGCCAGAGTGACCAAGGAATTTCTTGCATCACATCTCTCCCAACTCCAGTCAGCACCCCTCACAGCTCCAGGAGAGACTCTTTCCTTTCACTTGAGAGGACAGGGAAGAATAAAGAAGACTTTGTCTCACAACTCGCATACAAGCAGTAGGACAGTGAACCAAGCAGTGTTTTAAGGCCCCCCATTCCCACCCTAGCTTCCATATGACATTTCTAGATACACCCTTCGCCAGAAGGGAACCTACTTCCTTGAAGGGAAGGACCCAGTTCTGTCAGGATTCATTACATTTTGACTAAAAAGTCCTTGGGCCCTTAATAACCAGCAGTGATAACCAGGTAGTACATACCATAGATGAGACTCTAAGATGGCTAGCTTCAGGTGTGACCCAGTACATGTTTTCAACTGTGGGAACTACAAAAAGAGACTACTAATGTTCACGAAAAACACATGGGAGAGTAAAGAGGACTTTGTATTGGAGATTAGGTACCAGCTTAGCCACTGTGGGGTAGAGCACCAAGCAAGCTCTTGGTCCCTGATTCTAAGCCTTGGCTCATGGATGGCATTCATGGACCTAACCTGGGCCAGAGGGGAGCCCACTGCCCTGAAGGGTGAGTTCCAGGCCTGGCAGTATTCACTAAAAGCTGACTGAAGAGCCCCTGAGCCTTGAATGAATATCAGTGGTAGCCTAGCATTACTCTCTGTGGACATGTGTTGGTGGTCAACATGAGGAGCAACTCCTCTCTCTAAGAAAAGGGAAGGGAAGAGTGGGAAGGACTTTGTCTTATGGTTTGGGTGCCAGCATAGCCACAGTGGAATAGAGCACTAAGTAGATTCCTAAAGTATCTAAATCTAGGCCTTTGCTCCCAGGTGGCATCTTTTGACTCACCCAGAGCCTGGGGGAACTTGCTGCCCTAAAGGGAAGGACACGAGTTTGGCTGGCTTTGCCACCTGCTGATTGTGGAGGCCTAGAGCCAAGAGTGAACTAAGGCAGTAGCCAGGCAGTAACTGCTGTGGGCCTTGGGCAAGACCAAGTGCTTTGCTGGCTTTAGGTCTGACACAGTACTGTCCCAATAGTGGTGGCCGCCAGGGTGCTTGTATCATCCCTCCTCCACCTCCAAGCAGCTCAGCACAAAGAGAGAGACTCCATTTGTTTGAGAGAAATGAAGGGAAGAGAATAAGAGTCTCAGATTGGAGATCCAGAGAATTCTTCTGGATTTTATACAGGACCACCAAGGCAGTACCTCTATGAGTCTACAAGAAGCATGACATTATTGTGCTTGATGTGTTCCCTAATGTAGGTATGGCTACAGTGACCAAAAATTTAAATCACAACACTGAAGGCCTTCTGAATACCTGCATTCCTTCTGAATACCAAGATGAGTAGGTACAAACAAGCCCAGACTGTGGATACTACAATAAATACCTAACTCTTCAATGCCCAGACAAGAAAACACCCACAAGGATCAAGACCATCCAGGAAAACATGATCTCACCAAATGAACTCAATAGAGTACCAGGGACTAATCCCAGAGAACAGAGATATGTCTCCTTTCAGATAATTCAAAATAGCTGTTTTGAATGAATTTAAAATAAATTCATTGAATGAATAAAATAAACTCAATGAAATTTAAAATAAACCAAAGAAGGAATTCAGAATTCTGTCAGATAAATATAACAAAGAAATTGAAATAATTCTTTGTTTTAAAAGAATCAAACCATTTCTGAAGTTGAAAAATGCAATTGACATACTGCAGAATGCCCCAGAGTCAACAGCACAATTGATCAAGCAGAAGAAAGAATTAGTGATCTTGAAGATAGGCTATTTGAAAATACACAGTCAGAGGAGACAAAAGAAAAAAAGAATAAAAAAGAATGAATCATGCCTACAAGATGCAGAAAATAGCCTCAAAGGGGCAAATCTAAGAATTATTGGCCTTAAAGGAGGTAGAGAGAAAGATAGAGGTAGAAAGTTTATTCAAAGAGATAATAGCAGATAACTTCCCAAACCTGGAGAAAGATATCAATATTCACATATAAGAAGATTATACAACACCAGGTAGATTTAACCCAAAAAAGACTACCTTAAGACATTTAATAATCAGACTCCCAATGGTCAAGGGCAAAGAATGGATCATAAAAGCATCAAGAGGAAAGAAACAAATAACACACAATGCAGCTTTAGTATGTCTTCAGCAGACTTTTCAGTGGAAACCTAATAGGCCAGGAGAGAGTGGCATGACATATTTAAAGTGCTGAAGGAAAAAAACAACACTTTTAGCCTAGAATAGTATATCCAGGAAAATATCCTTCAAATGTGAAGGGGAAAAAATGCATTCCCAGAAAAAAGCTGAGGGATTACATCAACAGCGGACCTGTCCTTAAAAAAAAAATACCAAAGGGAATACCTCAATCTGAAATAAAATGACATTAATGGGCAATAAAATGACTTTTGAATCATCTGAAGGTACAAAACTCACTGGTAATAGTAAGTACACTATAATAACACTATAAATTGTGGTGTGTAAACTACCCATATGTTAGGTATAAAGACAAAAAGATAAACCAATAAACAATAATAACTACAAGAACTTTTCTGAGGCATAGGCTGTACCATAAAATATGAATAGAAGCAACAAAAGTTAAAAGCAGAGAGAGAAAGTTAAAATGTAGAGTTTTATTAGTTTTGTTTATGTAATCAGTGTTAAGTTGTTGTCAATTTAAAATCATGGGTTATCAGATATTTGCAAGCCTTATGACAACCTCAAATCAGAATCATACAATAGGTTAGGTGCAGTGACTGTAAGGTCCAGAACTCTGGGAAGCCAAGATGGGTGGATTACTTTTACTCCAGAGTTTAAGATCAGCCTGGACAGTGTGGCTAAATCCCATCTCTATAAAAAATACAAAAATTACCTGGGATTGGGGGCATGTGTCTGTACTCCCAGCTATACAGTAGGCTGAGATGGAAGGATCACTTGATACTTGGAGATTGAGGCTGTAGTGAACCATGATTATGCCACTGCACTGCAGCCTGGGTGACAGAGCAAGACACTGTCTCAAAGTCATGCAAAAGGTACAGAAAAAACAAAAAGCAGGAAATTAAATCATACCACTGGAGCAGCATCATTCATCTGGGTAATACCCGAGGTTTGTTGTCCCACGGTCACATAAAACTATGGACATGGACACACCAGAGTGAGGTTAAGAGTAGAAGTTTAATAGGTGTAAGAAAGAGAAGAGCTCTCTGCCCAGAGAGAGGTCCTGAAGAAAAATGAGATGACAATTCTGTGGTGAAATTCAGGAAGTTTTATAGATGAGCTTGAGGAGGCAGTATCTGGTTTACACAGGGCATGAAAGATTGGTCAGACCAGCTGTGCCATTTGCATACCATGCAAAGAAGCTGGCCAGCCCACCCTTATCTTTTATTTTGCAGATGCATAATAAACCTGGCCAGTGCCATGTTGCCTGCTCCTTACTGTACACGTGGTGACAAAAGGGATGATGGAGCCTCCATGTTGAACATACCTGGTCTCCAGGTAGCCCTTTTCTATTGGCACAGCTGCCACCATTCACCCTTCCATGCCTATCATGTCTGCAGTTTGATTTTTCAGGCTGCTCTTTGTTAGAAAAGAAATTATTTGGCCGGGCGCGATGGCTCAAGCCTGTAATCCCAGCACTTTGAGAGGCCAAGACGGGTGGATCACGAGGTCAGGAGATCGAGACTATCCTGGCTAACACGGTGAAACCCCGTCTCTACTAAAAAATACAAAAAACTAGCTGGGCGTGGTGGCGGGCGCCTGTAGTCCCAGCTACTCGGGAGGCTGAGGCAGGAGAATGGCGTGAACCCGGGAGGCGGAGCTTGCAGTGAGCTGAGATCCAGCCACTGCACTCCAGCCCGGGCGGCAGAACGAGACTCCATCTCAAAAAAAAAAAAAAAAAAGAAATTATTTGGGGACTGCTTTTGTTAAAAAGGGAAGCCTTGCCAAGGACTCCTTTTACGCTCACTATCTGCCCAAATAATTTCTTCCTAGCTCCTGTATCATATTTCCTCCTCCAGGAGTGGTAATCCTAACTGCTGTTAGGGGGTGTTGGATGATGATTCTTTCTGGCTACTTCCTGCTGAAGTAGGGCATTGTGTGGGGGACAGCAGGGGACAACTCCTCCTTGTGTTAACCTAAGGGTCTTAACAGGAAAGGCATATCCTTGCATGGTTCTGTCTGCAGCACCATTTGGAGTTTAATAGCTTCTCCCTTAGAAGTGATAAATTTTACAAGAAGGTTTGGAATATAGGGTTTGACTATGAGTATTAAGATTACTAGTGTTAGTGGGGATACTACAGTCCATAACCATGACAATAGAGTTTCTTTGATGTTTGTTAAATACTGGTTTCCCTCCACCAGATGTTGCTGTACTTTACCAGAAATGTTGATATAAAAGTAACACTTTTTTTGATAAGTGGCATTGGATTGGGTGGCTTGAGTATAACTGGCTAAATCTTTCCTGCAATTATTAATTCTTTTATGACTTACACAGACCATCTATGACATGCTTAAACTTTCTGACTTGTCCTAAACATCCCTCTTTTTAAACAACCAGTATTTTTTTTAGGACAAGATTTTACTATACAAAATCCTCTCTTATATAAAATCTCTTTTCTTTATAACCTTTTTTTGCATAGCTAGGGTTCACTGTTGATATTGTAGGAGCTAAAGGGTGTGACATATTACCAAACCCAATAAAAAGTCCAGCGGACTCAGTGATAGTAAAACTTTCTTTTTCTTTTTTTTTTGAGACGGAGTCTCGCTCTGTCGCCCAGGCTGGAGTGCAGTGGCCGGATCTCAGCTCACTGCAAGCTCTGCCTCCCGGGTTTAGGCCATTCTCCTGGCTCAGCCTCCTGAGTAGCTGGGACTACAGGCACCCGCCACCTCGTCCGGCTAGTTTTTTGTATTTTTTAGTAGAGACGGGGTTTCACCGTATTAGCCATGATGGTCTCGATCTCCTGACCTCGTGATCCACCCATCTCGGCCTCCCAAAGTGCTGGGATTACAGGCTTGAGCCACCACGCCCGGCCGTAAAACTTTCATACTTACTTTTTTTTGGTAACTATTATCCCTGCTATAAGGATAATAATTAAATAAATAAAATAAAATAAATAAAATACTCCAGGGGTGCTATGGTATATTTACAGTCCTACTGTAAATAGTAGAGTGAGTATAACAATTCCCACATGGGTGATGTAGACAATTTCAATCTAAAATTTTGCTCACAAAGATACAGAATTTCCCTTTGGGGGTCTATGAAGTTACAAATGTAATCCCATGGATAATAAAAATCTCCCTGCAAGTATGAGTCAAAAAGAAGTTCTAATATTTGACTGTGAATCTCAAGAGGAAAAGTAGAAATGACTGAAAGTAGCTGGTAAGGTAAAGGTGGGACACAGTAGGACGAGTGGCCCTCAATCATTTACTTATCTTTTATAATTTTCACCTTAAGATCTCCTATTTCTTCATATTGATATCCAGGACGTTCCTCTGGCTTTCCGGGTTTGCTCCCTCAGCTTTCCAGGCTTTGACTCAAGTGTGAGGTATCCAGGAGTTGATTCCTGTAACTTTTGCTATTGAGGAAGTTGAAAGGAGAATGGTGTAAGGCCCTTCCCAGCTTGGACTTAGGGCGAGAAAGAGAGAAGAGAGAAGGGAGAGCTTCCACCAATACCAAATCTCCTGGGTTAAACAAAGGTAATCCTATTTCTTGGGACTGGGCTTCTGCCAATTGAGTTAATTCCTGTTGAAAGTGAGCCAGAGAGGTAGGTGACATGCTTAACCAATTCAGAGGTCTCCTTGTCTAATAATAAATCATTGTCAAGGAAAGGTCATCCATACAGCATTTTGAAAGGGCTCAGACCTGACTTTAAAGGGATATTTCTTACTTGCACTAAAGCCATGGGAAGAAGAGTGACCCAAGGAAGGTGAGTTGCTTGGGATAGTTTTCTGAGGTGTCTTTTGATAATATTGTTTGTCTTCTCTACCTTTCCTGAGAAGTGGAGTCTTCAAGTACAAGGGAGATGATACTGTATGCCTAGTGCCTTTGAGATCCTCCATGTGGTGGCTGCCTTAAATGAGGGGCCGTTGTCACTTTGGAGGTACTTATGTAGACCAAAGCGGGGAGTTATTCCATTAAGTAACACTTTTATTACCTCAGAGTAATCAACTAACTAACAACATTAACTAATGTTTTATTACCTCAGAGGCCTTTTCTGTATGGCATGGAAATGCTTCTACTCAGTTAGTGACAGTATCTACCCATACCAGGAAGTACTGGATGCCCTTCATCTTTGGCATGTGGGTAGAATCTATCTGCAAGTCCTCCCCTTGACAGCTTCCCATCCTTTGAGTTTGAGGAAGAAGGAGCCACCTGTTGAGGGGATTATTTTTAAAACAGACTTCAGAAGCACTAACAACTTCTTTAAGCTCTCTCTTGAAAATAATCTCTGGGCACACTGATAAGTTTTATCCTTTCACAAATGAAAAGCTTGGTGAAGGATCCTAAGGGCTTTCCACTTGCTGGAGGCTGGCAAGTGGAGTTTGCCATCCTCTAGACTATCCTGAGGGCTGGAAAGTGTACCCTCAAGAGATGACCCATTCTATCTCTGCAGGCAAGTACTGAGACTTACTTTCTCTTAAGGAGCCCTTCCAGTTTAGAGGAGCTTCAAATATGTTGATGCCCTGAGGCTTCCTTGCCACTGATATGGTTGCCTGATCAGCTAACTCATTTCCTTCAGCTATTTCATCTGTTCCGTTCTGACGTCCCTTACAATGCATCACTGCTACCTCTTGTGGAAAGAAAACTGAGGATACTGACCTGTTAATTTCCTGGTGGTATTTTATAGGGGATCCATTAGCAGTAAGAAAATGTCTTTCCTTCCAAATGGCAGCAGGAGCACGAAGGACTAAGAAAGCATACTTGGAATCAATGCAAATGTTAGTTACGTTTCTCTTGTTTAATTCAAGTGCTCTTGTAAGAGCTATCAGTTCAGCTAGTTGAGTGCTTGTGCCTGGAATGAGGGGCACACTTCCAATAACATCATTCAGAGTGACTACTGCATAACCTGCCTTATGGACTCCTTGCTCTATGAAGCAACTTCCATATGTGAAGAGGGTCCAGTCTGGATATTCTAGAGGAGTCTTCCTGAGATCCTTCCTGGCTGCATATGTTTGTACCATAGCTTGCTCACAGTCATGTTCAGCTTCCCCAGTTTCCTCGGGGAGGAAAGTGGCTGGGTTTAGGTGAGAACAAGTTTTTAACTGAACTGCTGACTCTTCTAACAGCAGAGCCTGATAGTTAAGAAGTCAGCTGTCTGTTAGCCTAGACAACAGCAATCCTGCTACATTATATGGGGTATAAACAGTTAAGCCATTTCCCAGGGTTAATTTGGAGGCCTCTGGTCCCAGAAGGGCCATCCTTTAGCCACCAAATCAGGTTCCTTACTCAGGTAGCCCACTTGCTGCTGAGCTATCCCTGGGCTTGAGTTAAAATCCCAAGGCCGCCAGGTGCAGTGGCTCACACCTGTAATCACAGGACTTTGGGAGGCCAAGGCAGGCGGATCACAAGGTCAGGAGATCGAGACCATCCTGGCTAACACAGTGAAACCCCGTCTCTAAAAAAAAAATTAGCCAGGCATGGTGGTGGATGCCTGTAGTCCCAGCTACTCAGGAGGCTGAGGTAGGAGAATGGTGTGAACCCGGCAGGCAGAGATTGCAATGAGCAGAGATCGCGCCACTGCACTCCAGCCTGGGTGACAGAGCGAGACTCCATCTCGAAAAAAATAAAAAAGGAAAAAAAATCCCAAGGCCATCCCCTTCCTTTCTGATAAAGATTGAAGACCTTCCTTATGGGAAGGCTTAAGTAAGGCTTGCTTTAGCTAGATAAAGGCCTTTTGAACTTCAGGTTCCCAGGTTAGGAGATAAGTTTTAGCTACTTGAGTTTCTTTTATGAGATGACATAATGAGTGAGCTATCTCACCATACCCAGGTATCCACAGTCTGCAAAATCTTTTAATGCTCAAAAATCTTCTTAGTTGCTTGAGGGTTTTAGGGATGGGGAAGGAGGAAATGGACTTAATCTTTTCTTCCTCTAATGCTCTGGCCCCTTCAGACAGCACTAAACCCAGGTACTTCACTGAGGTTTTGCAAAGCTGGGCTTTAGATTTTGAAGACTTGTATCCTCTGTTGGCTAAGAAATTAAGAAGAGCTTCATGCAGGCATGGTGGCTCATGCCTGTAATCACAGCACTTTGGGAGGCTGAGCGGGGTGAATCACCTGAGGTTAAGAGTTTGAGACCAGCCTGGCAAACATAGTGAAACCCTATCTCTACTAAAAATACAAAAATTAGCTGGGCATGGTAGTGGGTGTCTGTAATCCCAGTTACGCAGGGGGCTGAAGAAGGGGAATCACTTGAATCCAGGAGGTGGAGGTTGCAGTGAGCCGAGATCACACCATTACCCTCCAGCCTGGGTGACAAGAGTGAAACTCCTTCTCAAAAGAAAAAAAAAAAGGAAATTAAGAAGAGCTTCATTGCCTTCCTGAAAACCTTCCTCAGTTGGGGCACAGAGCAGTGTGTCATTCACATATTGCAAGACCATGACCTGAGGATGAGAAAACTCGGGAAGGTCCTTTGACAATGCATGTCCAAACAAGTGAGGACTGTATCAAAATCCCTGAGGCAGCACCACCCATGTTAACTGGGTGGTTTGGCCAGAGGGACCTTCAAAGGCAAACCAGTATTGAGACTCATGATGTAATGATATATAAAAAAGACATCCTTTAAATCTAGGACTGTGAACAATATAGTTCCTTCCGGTATTTGAGTCAGCAAGGTATAGGGATTAGGGACCACTGGATTAATTGGGACTATGACCTCGTTAATGAGGTGGAGGTCCTGAACTAGTCTCCATTCCCCATTGGGTTACTGCACTCCTAATACTGGGGTGCTTCAGGGGCTGTTACAGGGTTTGAGGAGCCCCTGCATCTTCAGGTTATTAATAATGGCTTTTAGCCCTTTCCTAGCTTCTGGCTTTAGTAGATATTGTCTCTGGTTAGGAAAATAACTGGGATCCTTAAGATGGATCTGGACTGGCCCAGCAGTTACAGCTCAACCTATTCCTTGAGTTGCCCACACTTCTGGATTAATATTAGCTTCCACCAGGAGGAGACAAAGAGTTTGTCCCAGGGATATAAGGATGCCGGCCCCCATGTGAGCTAAAATGTCTCTACCTAATAAAGGAATGGGACTTTCAGGCATAATTAAGAGGGCATGTGTAAATAATATATCCCCCCACCCAACTACAACTAAGGGGTTGAGAAAAATATTAGGTTAGAACCTTTCCTGAGATGCCCCTTATGGTCATGCTATGGGAAAAGGGGAGGCCTGGAGAAGAGAGAGACTGGCTCCAGTGTCCAGAAGGAGGTCCACCTTCCTTCCTTCAATTTCTGGAATCACCTGGGGCTCCTGTGCAGTAATGGCAGTTTGAGCCACTGGAGCCAGGGTTTGAGCTCCAGAACCTGTTAGTCCTGTTGGACCATCTGTGTGACTGATTCTGAACCAGGTGACCTCTGTCTCCAGGGGCAGTCTGATCTTCAGTGGTCCCCGCTGCAGGCTGGACAAGGTCAAGGTGGCTTTTTCTTGCTACCTGGGCACTCATTCTTAAAGTGCCCTGATTTGCCACATCAGTAGTAACTAGCAGATTCACCTCAGGGATCCTGAACTTCGCAAGCCTGCAAAGCAGCTACTTGAGCCTCTGTCCTTTTCTTGTGTTTCTTCTCTTTCTCTTGGCCCTCCTCCTGCTCCCTATTATGAAAGACCAAGGTAGCTACCCTCAGGAGGTTTTCCAAGGTGCTATCAGGTTCTGTAGCCTTCTTTTACAGTTTCATTCTAATATCAGGAGCTGCCTGCATAATAAACTTGTCATTTAGGATTAGCTGTCCCTTAACTGAATCCAGAAATAAGATGTATTTTATTAGTGCCTTTCTCAGCCTTTCCATAAAGGCTGCAGGATTCTCATCTGGCTTTTTGGTCTATTATGGACAGTTTAGAGTAAGAGGCTTGGGGCTAGTTCTTCATAGGCCCTCCAATATGCACATTTAAAAGTGTTTCCTTTTCCATTCATCTGTGGTATCACTGGGGTTCCAATCAGGGTTGTCAAGAGGTACTGCCTCTCTTCCTATTGGGAATAATGGTTTCCCTATTTCTTCACTTTCCCTGTCTTCTCTTTTCCTTTTTGGCCTATGATAGGAGACATAGTGCTCATCTCCAAATTTTTCTGCTGTCTGCAGAACTGCCTGATTGAAGACCTTCCTTATGGGAAGGCTTAATTTTTAGCTGTGGTTAGGGTTTGGTTTAGGAGCAGCATAACATCCCTCCATGAGAGGTCAAACACCTGAGTTAAATTTGGGAAAGCTTCTATATACCTATCAGGGTCATCAGAAATTCAGCCTCAGTCTCCCTTTATTTTCCTAACATCCTGCAATGTGAAAGGAACTTGATTCCTAGTGTCATCACCTCTATGGGCATCTCCTGTAGGGGAAAGAGTCAAGCTGGGGGAGTGGGGAGTTTTGGAGATGGTGGAACTGGAGGAGCTGACATTATGTTTGGAGAGAGCCCCAAATAAGGGGGACAAGAAGGGTCTGCACACTCAACAGCTGCCTCAGATGGTTCTCCTGGAAGTTGCTTCTCTAGTTTGGGGAATCATTTCCTTAGGGCCTGCCTGATATGGCTGCTAAAAGAGCTGAGTCAACTGGGCAATGCTTGCAAAGGTCTGGGTTCTCTTGCAGGACAAAATAGGGAACCTGAGACCATTTGCCCTCCCATCTAAAGAAAAGATCTAATTGTTGGATAGTATTAAAATCAAGGTGGCCGGGCATGGTGGCTCACGCCTGTAATCCCAGCACTTTGGGAGGCCAAGGTGGGCAGATCACAAGGTCAGGAGATTAAGACCATCCTGGCCAACATGGTGAAACCCCATCTCTACTAAAAAAGACAAAAATTAGCCAGATGTGGTGGTGCACACCCATAGTCCCAGCTACTCGGGAGGCTAAGGCAGGAGAATCACATGAACCCAGGAGGCAGAGGTTGCAGTGAGCCAAGATCACACAACTGCACTCCAGCCTGGCAACAGAGCAAGACTCCATTAAAAAAAAAAAAAAAAAATCGCAACTCCTCTCTGTAGGCCAGGCTGGTTTAAGATAGTAAGACGGCCATGCCCTTATGTAAAAGAAAATGAGCTGTTTTTTCTTCAAACTCTTGGGGTAAAAGGAGTCCTAGTGCTTCAGAATGCACCCCAGGGGAATGCAGACTGAAGATGGCCTGTTATCCATCTAGAAAGAGAAGCAAGAAAAAGGTGTCCCTTCAGTCTTTTCTTTCCCTGGAATGGCCCAGGGTGGAGGGGAAGACAGTGGGGGCATCCCCCAAACTATTTTCCCTCCTTGATTCCCTGAGCCCTGGCATGTGTTAAAGGAGCTGCCCATGGTTGCAGGCATGACCCTCAGCCATGGAATCGGAGAAACTAAGTGATTGGGATTAGTCACACTTACCTGTATGACTCTAGTCCTCTGCTTGTGATTTCCCTTTGACTTCCTAGACTTGCATGATCTGCATGGCTCCCCAATAGATGGATCTCAGGAAAGACTATGTAATAGGTCCATTTGGGTAAGGTCCCTTAATGGAGGGAGTGTGCTAGTTTGAGCTCTATAATTGGCTATTATGGCCTGTACTAAGGTATCTATTCTTAGGCAGTTGCTCTAGTTAACTTCTAGACTTAAAATCCCCTTACTACTTAAGTACCATTTTAATTGGAGGCAGAGTACGTGCCTTTAAAGAATGTAGGGACTGAATGACAGTTTTCCTGCTGATGGGACAGTATTGAGACTAAAATTTGGTTTCAGAGGACATTTTCCTCCTTGTTATTGACTTTTCTCATTCACAGAAGGGGCATAAAACCTGGTGTCCAGCAGAGGGGAACAAAGAGGAGAATTGGGATGCTAGAGTGTTTTGGCAAAGGGCCAATGAAATGAAACCAGCTCAAAACAAAGTCAACATTCCTAGCACCCTGAGGACACTGGGTGATTTGCTAAGATCCCTCTAGCAAGCCTGTCCCCTGAATCTTGTAAGACTGGCAGCCAGGCTAACCATTTTTAAATGGCTGACAGGGTCCCAGTGTTTGGTTTGATTTTTAAATGGAGGGCAGAAGGTCTTGAAAGAAAAGAGTTGGGGTCTGATCCTATACTCACCCTTCTGATGAATCTACCTCAGATCCCAAGCAGACCCCCACAGTGAAGCAGCATCATTTATCTGGGATAATACCTGACGTTAGGTGTCCCATGACCACAGAAACTAGGATGCAGAAACATCAGAATGAGATTAAGAGAAGAAGCTTAAGAGGTGAAAGAAAGAGAAGAGCTCTCTGTGCAGAAGGGTCCCAGAGAAAAATGTGTTGCCAGTTCCATGGTGAAGTGCAGGAATTTTTATAGATGAGCTTGAGGAGGTGGTATCTGATTTGCAGAGGGCACAAAAGATTGGTCAGACCAGGTATGCAATTTGCATAGCATGTGAAGAAGCTGGCTGCCCCATCCTAATCTTTTATTATGCAGATGGATTCTCTACCTGACCGGTGCCAGGTTGCCTGCTCCTTACTGTACATGTGGTGACAAGGAAAAGGGAAGATGGAGCCTCCATGTTGAAAATACCTGGCTTCCAGGTAGCCCTTTTCTATTGGCACAGCTGCTGGCACTCACCCATGCAAAGTTTTCAGCTTGCTTATCTATGTCTGAAGCTCGATTTTTCTGGCTGCTCTTTGTTAGAAAAGAAATGATTTGGGAGCTGCTTTTTGTTAAAAGAGAAGCCTTGCTGGATACTCCTTTTATGCACACTATCTGCCTAAATAATTTCTTTCTAGCTCCTGTATCAACAGTAGAGAAAATCACCTTCACTAAAAGGGAGACAAGAAGGAACAGAAGCAGAGAAGACCACAAAACAAGAAGAAAACAAATAACAAAATGGCAGGAACAATTCCCTACTTATCAATAACTGCATGTAAATGGACCAAACTCTCCAGTCAAAAAAGACCCAATGTTCTGTTGCCTACAAGAAACACACTTCACCTACAAAGATACACATAGACTGAAATAAAGGGTTGGGAAAAGATATTCCATGCAAATTAAAGCCAAAAAAGAGTAGAAGTGGCTATACTTCTATCAGTAAAAATAATTTCAAGGCCAGGTGCAGTGGCTCACACCTGTAATCCCAACACTTTGGGAGGCCGAGGTGGGCAGATCACTTGAGGTCAGAGTTTATAACCAGCCTGGACAACATGGTGAAACCCCATCTCTACTAAAAATAATAACAATTAGCAGGGCCTCATGGCACACACCTGTAATCCCAGCTGCTCAGGTGGCTGAAGTAGGAGAATTGCTTGAACCTAGGAAGCAGAGGCTGCAGTGAGCTGAGATTGCACCACTGCACTCCAGCCTGGGCAAGAGAGGAAGACTCCTTCTCCCGCAAAAAAAAAAAAAAAAAAAAAAAAAAAAAAAATAAAATATAATTTCAAGACAAAAACCGTAAGAAGAGAGACAAATCAGGTCTTATGATAAAGGAGTCAATTCAGCAAGAGGTATTAAAAATTGTAAATATATATGCACCCAACACTCAAGCACCCCGATATATAAACCAAATGCCATTAGAGCTAAGGGGAGATGTAGACCCCAATATAATAATAGCCAGACACTTCACCACCCCACTTTCAGCATTGGACAGATCATCCAGACATAAAATCAACAAAGAAACATTAAACTTAATCTGCCCTATAGACCCAGTGGATCTAATAAGTATTTACAGAACATTTTATTCAATGGCTGCAGAATGCACACTCTTCTCAGTCCATGGATTATTCTCAAGAATATACCACATGTTCTGTCACAAAACAAGTCTTAAAACATTCAAAAAGTTGAAATAATACCAAGTATCTTCTCTGACCACAATGGAATAAAACTACAAATCAGTAAGAGGAATTTTGGAGACTATACAAACACATGGACACTAAGCAATATGCTTCTGAATGTCCAGTGGGTCAATGAAAAAATTAAGGAAATTGACAACCCTTTTTACACAAATGATAATGGAAATACAACATAACCAAAACCTATAAGATACAGTGAAAACAGTACTAAAAGGTAAGTTTATGTCTATAAGCACCAACATCAGAAAAGAGAAACTTCAAATAAACAGCTTAATGATGCATCTTAAAGAATGAAAAAAACAACAGCAAGTCAAATCCAAAATTAGTACAAGAAAATAAAGATCAGAGCAGAATTAAATGAAATTGAAATAACACAATACAAAAGATCAATGAAACGAAAAGTGGCTTTTTGAAAAGATAAAATTGATAAACCTTTAGTCAGACTAGCTAAGAATAAAAGAAGATTAAAATAAATAAAATCAGAGATGAAAAAAAAGACATTTCAACCAATACCATAGAAATTAGTGGCCATGGTATTGGATCATTTGTGGCTACTCTGAGCAACTATATGCCAATAAATCGAAAAACCAAGAAGAAATAGCTCCTAGACAGATACAACCTACAAAGATTGAACCATAAGAAATGCAAAACCTGAGCAGAACAATGAGAAATAATGAGATTGAAGATATATTTAAAAGTATCCCAGCAGAGAAAAGCCAGAGATCTGATGGCTTCACTGCTGAATTTTTTTTTTAAGAGATGGAGTCTCTCACTTTGTTGCCCAGGCTGGAGTGCAGTGGTGCAATCTTGGCTCATAGCAACCCTCATCTCCCAGGTTCAAGCAATTCTCCCACCTCAGCCTCCTAAGTAGCTGGGATTACAGGTGTCCGCCACCACTCCCAGCTAATTTTTGTATTTTTTGTAGAGATGGGTTTTCACCATGTTGGCCAGGCTGGTCTCGCACTCCTGACCTCAAGTCATCCATCTGCCTCAGCCTTCCAAAATGCTGGGATTACAGGTGTAAGCCACCATGCCCAGTCACTGCTGAGTAATTCTACCAAACATTTAAAGAAATACTAATACCCATCCTACCCATACTATACCAAAAAATAGAGAAGAGAATACTTCCAAATTCATTTACAAGGCCAGTATTACCCTGATATCAAAACCAGACTAAGACACATCAAACAGCAACAACAACATCAGAACTACATGCCACTATCACTGATGAACACTCATGCAGAAATCCTCAATAAAATACCAGCAAACTAAATTTAACAACACATTAAAAATATTATTCATCATGATCAATGGGGATTTATTCCCAGATGCAAGGATGGTTCACCATATGCAAATCAATGTGATACATCGTATCAACAGAAAGAAGGACAAAAACCACATCATAATTTCAATTGATGCTGAAAAAGATTTTGATAAAATTTAACATCAACATCTTTTCAAAATGAACCCCCTCAAAAAACTGTGGTTAGAAGGAATATACCTCAACACGATAAAAACATGTACGACAGAGCCACAGCTAGTATCACAGTGAATGGGGAAAATCTGAAAGCCTTTCTTCTAAGATCTGGAAAACGACAGGGATGCCCACTTTCACCACTGTTATTCGACAAAGTACTGGAAGTACTAGCTAGAGCAATCAGACAAGAGGAAGAAAAAAAAGGCATTCAAATTAGAAAGGAAGAAGTCAAATTGTCCTTGTTTGCAGATGATATGATTTCATATTTGGAAAAACTAAATACTCCCCTAAAATACTATTAGAACATATAAATTCAGTAAAGTTTCAGGATACAAAGTCAACACACAAAAATCAATAGCAGTTCTATATTCCAACAGTGAACAATCTGAAAAAGATATCAAGCAAGTAGTCACATTATTCCTAGCCACAAATAAACAGAAATACCTAGGAATTAACCAAAGAAGTGAAAGATCTCTATAATGAAAACTATAAAACATTGATTCAAAAAACTGAAGGGGACACCAAAAAATGGAAAGATATTCCATGTTAATAGATTGGAAGAATCAATATTAAAATGTCCATACAACCCAAAGCAATCTACAGACTCAGTGCAGTCCTTATAAAAATACCAATGACATTCTTCACAGAAATAGAAAAAACAATCCTACAATGTATGTGGAACCACAAAAGACCCAGAATAGCCAAAATTATCCTAAGCAAATGAAAAAAAAAACTGGAAGAATCACATTAACTGAACTAAAATTATACTACAGAGTTATAGTAACCAAATGGCATGGTACTTGCATAAAAAGACACACATAGACCAATGGAACAGAATAGAGAATGCAGAAACAAATTCACACACCTACAGGGAACTCATTTCTGACAAAGGTCCCAAGAACATACCCTGGGGAAAAGACAGTCTCTTCAATAAATGGTACTGGGAAAACTGAATATTAATATGCAGAAGGATGCAACTAGACCCCTGTCTCTCACTTTAAACAAAAATCAAATTAAAATGGATTAAAGACTTAAATCTAAGACTTCAAACTATGAAATTCCTAAAAGAAAACATTGGGGAAACTCCTTAGGACACAAGACTGGGCAAAGATTTCTTGAATAATATCCCACAAGCACAGGCAACCAAAGCAAAAATAGACAAATGGGATCACATCAAGTTGAAAAGCTTCTGCACAGCAAGGGAAATAATCAACAAAGTGAAGAGCTAACCCATAGAATGGGAGAAAATATTTTCAAACTATCCATCTGACAAGAGATTAGTAACCAGAATACATAAGTTGCTCAAACAACTCAACAGGAAAAAAATCTAATAATCTGATTTTAAAGTGGGCAAAAGATCTACATAGACATTTCTCAAAAGAAAGCATGCAAATGGAAGCATGTACATGAAAAAGCATTCAACATCATTGATTATTAGAGAAATACAAATTAAAACTATAAGATATCTCACCCCAGTTAAACTGGGTTTCATCCAAAATACAGGCAATAATGAATGCTAGCAAGGATGTGGAGAAAAGGGAACCCTTGCACTGTTGATGGGCATGCAAATTAGTACAATCACTATGAAGAATAGTTTGGAGGTTCCTCAAAAACCTAAAAATGGAATTTCTATATGATCTTAGCAATCCCATTGCTAGTTGTATACCGCAAAGAAAGGAAGTAAGTATATGAAAGGAATATCTGCACTCTTATGTTTATTGCAGCACTATTCACAATAGTCAAGATTTGTAAGCTACCTAAATGTCCATGGACAGTTGAATGGGTAAAGAAAATGTGGTACTTACACACAGTGGAGTACTCTTCAGCCTTAAAAAAGAATGAGATCTTGTCATTTGCAACAACATAGATGAACTGGGGGTCATTATGTTAAAGTGAAAGGAGCCAGGTATAGAAAGACAAACTTTACATGTTCTCACTTATTTGTGAGAACTAAAAATTAAAGCAGTTGAACTCATGGAGATAGAGAGTAGAAAGATGGTTACAAGAGGCTGGGAAGGGTAGTGTGGGGGTGCAGTGGGAAAGTGTGGATGGTTAATGGGTACAAAAATATAATTAGAATGAACAAAACCTATTGTTGGATTAAACAACAGGGTGATTACAGTCAACAATAATTTATTGTACATTTAAAAATAACTAAAAGAGTATAATTGGGCAGTTTGTAACACAAAGGATAAATGCTTGAGATGATAGATACCCCATTTACACCAATGCCAGTGTGATCATTATACACTGTTTGCTTGTATCAAAATATCTCATACTGGCCAGGCAGGTTGGCTCATGCCTGTAATTCTTGCACTTTGAGAGGCTGAGGTGGGAGGATCATTTGAGCCCAGCAGTTTGAGACCAGTTTGGGCAACATAGTGAGACCCTATCTCTAAAACAAAAAAATTACATATCATATACACCATAAACATATACACCTACTATGTACCCCACACAACTTAAAAATTAAAAGTTAAAAAAAAAACAGAGAAAGTTAATGAAGCCAGAAACTAGTTCCTGGAGTTGATTAATAAAATATATAAAATTTTAGCCAGACTTATAAAAATAGAAGATACATAGTACCAATATCAAAAATAAGACAGGCAACATCACTTCAGATTGTGCATTTATTAAAAGGATATAGAATGTTATGAACAGTTATGCCAATAAATTTGGCAACTTCAAATGCACAAATTTCTTCAAAGACACAAACTACCACCAAAGCTTCCTTAAGAAGAAACTGATAGCATGATTAGCCCTATCTCTATTAAATAAATTTAACTGAAGTTTAAAAACTTTTCCACATAGAAAATTTCATATTATGACATTTTAATTATTTTTCTCCCCTATGGAATATGCTAATTTTATTCTATGAGCAATGGGGACTTCATACATGTTTTAAAATAACTTTTAAAAAAATTTCAAATGTGCATTACAGGGAATTGAAAAACACAAGAATCAAAGAACAAAATAATCCACAATAACAAGCATCTTACAGTTGGATGTGTGCTTCTAGGTCCTGTGTTGTCTATATACAACATCCAATTTTATGTGGTTGAGATTATGCAGTATGTATCATGCTTTTTCACACATTATGAATATTTACCAATTCAAAATCTCAAGTATTTTGATAACAGAATATACTACACCAACTCAATCTATATCAAAAAATATATAATCCTGCCTTTCTTGGGGACAAAAATTTCACAGAAGCCCAAAATGGCAATAGGCATCTAGATAAAGGTATTGACAGAGTTAACAATAAAAATTACAGCATTCTCTTAATGCTCTATTTAAAATGAGACATAAAGCAAGAGTACACTAGTGTGTTTCTAAGATAATTCGTTATCAGAACTATATTATTAGAATATTAGTGAAAGGCCGGGCACGGTATCTCACGCCTGTAATCCCAGCACTTTGGGAGGCCGAAGTGGGTGGATTGCTTGAGCCCTGGAGTTTGAGACCAGCTTGGGCAACATGGTGAAACCCTGTCTCTATTAAAAACACAAAAACTAGCCGGGCGCAGTGGCGGGTACCTGTAATCCCAGCTACTCAGGAGGCTGAGGCACGAGAATCGCTTGAACCTGGGAGGCGGAGGCTGCAGTGAGCCAAGATTGCCACCACTGCACTCCAGCCTGGGCGACAGAGTAAGACTCCGTCTCACAAAAAAAAAAAAAAAAAAAAAAAAAAAAAAAGAATATGAGTGAAAAAGCATGTTTCCATTGAATTACTGAGTGTGTTACTATCGTAGAGCCAAAAGAGATGCACACACATAAATGGCTATCATCAATATGTAAATATAAACACATCTACATACATCTCTCCCTTTAAACTTCTTTCTGCCCTTTTGCTGCCAACCTAATGAGCCAGTTCTGATATACACTACTCAGAGATGGTTTAACAATTCCATGTTCAAGATGCATTTTTT
Organism: Rhinopithecus bieti; assembly: GCF_001698545.2. Lineage (NCBI taxonomy): Eukaryota > Metazoa > Chordata > Mammalia > Primates > Cercopithecidae > Rhinopithecus > Rhinopithecus bieti. Next base: position 80,969 of record NW_016807380.1, on the reverse strand, counting down.
CTATCCATTTATAACAAATATATTTACAAACTGATTTAGCTTTACTTTTTATCATCACCTCAAGACACCTATAAAACTTAACTGTTACAAAACAAATAATCGACACTGCTGATGGGAGTGTAAATTTGTTCAAGACTCTTTCCTGTCTCAAGTGAAGGGAAGGAGTCTTTCCTGGGGCTTGAGCTTTGCTGACTGGAGTTGGGGGAGGGGTGGCATAAGCTCTCCCTTGATTGCCCCAGTTGGTGTCTCACTGGGTCGCATGCCCCCCACATCCACTGACTCCCAGCCCAGCACAGCACCAGGACTTGCCCAGGAATTACAGTCCTTGTGGCCTAGACTGCCTTTCAAGTTTATTTAGGACCCCAGAGCACTTTAGCTTGTGTTGGTGAGGCTTGCTGAAACTCAGGTTCCAACCACTGGGATGGGTGGTTCCTCTCTGGCTAAGGCTGGTCTAGATAGCACGCTCCCTCGATAGGTGCCAGCTGAGTTCTACCCAGTGTTGCTTTCAATTGTGATAGGGCAGTACTGAGTTCCAAAGCAAAGTCCCAAAATCACTGCACTCTTACTCCCCTAAATGCACAGATTCTCTCTCTGCACTACATAACCTACTGCTGGGGAATATGGAAGCAGAGGCATCTGCAATTCAAGACTGTTTTTCTTACCCTCTTTAGTGCCTCTTTCAGTGATATGAAGTTAAAACCAGGTACTGTGACTGCTGACCTGATTTTTGGTTCTTATGGCGCTTTTTATGTGGATAATTGTTAAATTTAGTGTTGTGCAGAGAGGCTGATTGGTGGAGGCTTCTATTCAGCCATCTTGCTCCACTTCCTCCCACTCTGTTGTATATATCTTCAACAGACACACACATACACACACACACCAACAATCTAGAAATAGAAAACTAATTCTCTTAATATGATAAAAGGCATCTATGAAGAACCGACAGTTGACAGCATACTTAATGGTGAAAAACTGAATGGTTTCATGCAAAGATTAGAAACAAGGTAAGGATGTCCACTCTCACCATTTCTTTTCAACATTTAATGGAGATGTTAGCCAGTGCAATAAGGTAAAAAAAAAAAAATAGGATAAAAGGCCTCCAGATTTGAAAAGAAGTAATAATACTTGTTATTTGCAGATGAAAATCCCAATCCGCATGGATTCTTTTTTTTTTTTTTTTTTTTCTTTTTTTTTTTTTTGAGACGGAGTCTCGCTGTGGTGTCGCCGGCCAGGCTGGAGTGCAGTGGCGGCATCCTCGAGTCGCCACTGCAAGCTCCGCCCTCCCGCGGTTACGCATTCTCCTGCCTCAGCCTCGAGTAGCTGGGCACTACAGGCCGCGCGCGCCACCACGTCGGCGGCCGGCTAGTTTTTGTATTTTTATCTTAGAGGCGCGGGTTTGCACTGTGTTGTAGCCAGGATGGGTCGTCGATCTCCTGGACCTCGTGAGTCCCGCCCGTTCGTCGGGCCTCCCAAAAGTGCCTGCGGATTACAGGCGTTGAGCCACCGGCGCCCCGGCCCAGCAGCAGGATGTTTTTGTACATCGAAATTCATAACGCGATTGCACGAGTTTAGGATTCATGCTGACACTTAAAAGATCCGTATAGAGATTAGCCAGAACCAGCTTTTAAAACCGAAAAACCAGAATTGGAGGACCTGCATATCTGAATTCAGATGAGTATCCAGAAGATAGACCCACCACATACGTTGGTCAATTGATTTGGCAACGGATACAGTTCTAAAGATGATTCAGTAAGCAACAAAAAAGACACTCTTCTTAATAAACGTGTGCTGCGTATAAGAATTCGGAAGTATCCCATTGGGAACAGAAAACTTCAATTCCTACCTCACCATCATGAAAACCATTAGACTACGAAAATGGCCTCCTATATGTAAATGTAAACATAACATGTCAAATCTTAACGCTTTCAAGGTCTTTACCAATCAAGTTGTAAATAAAATTTTAAACTTCTAGAAGAAAACAAAGGAGAAAAATCTTTGTGATTTTGGGTTAGGCAAAGATTCCTTTGATGTAACACCAAAATTATGATCCATAAAAGAAAAGAGTTTGTAATTTCGACTTTATCAAAGTTAAGAACGTATGTTCAAAAGACACTGTTAAATAGAATGAAAAAAAAAAAGCCATAGACTGGAATATTGACAAATCACATATTTGAAGAAGACTTGTAATCTTAATATATAAATAACTCTTAAAACTCAAGAATACCAAAACATCTCAGTTTGTGTGTGTGTGTCTCTGTGTGTGTGTGTGTGTGTGTGTGTGTGTGTGTGTCTGTGTGTTTGAGACAGAGTCTCACTGTCACCCAGGCTGGAGTGCAGTGGCGCGATCTCAGCTCAGTGCAACCTCCGCCTTCCGGGCTCAAGCCATTCTCCCGCCTCAGCCTCCCAAGCAGCTGGGATTTCAGGCACCTGCCATCATGCCCAGCTAATTTTTGTGTTTTTAGTAGAGACGGGTTTTCACCATGTTGGCCAGGCTGGTCTCACACTCCTCACCTCACGTGATCCACCTGCCTCAGCCTTCCACAATGCTGGGAATAACTCAGGCCTGAGTTTCCTCATTTATAAAATGCAAAATGAGACGATATTTAAGTCCACTTTAAAATGAATACATTGAGCTCCTTTGTAAAAGTTTTAAAAGGTAATTAAATAAGTCCATGTGGATTAAAATCTAAATGTGAATGGCAAAATTATAAAACCTTTAGAAGATATTTACAAGAGAATATTCTTATGATTTCAGGGTAGGAAAGATTTTAAACAAGACACAAAAGAATAAACTATGAAGGAAAAGATCAAACATTTAAATTAAGAACCTCTGATCAACAAAAGATACCAGTGGAAAACAAATGCCATAGACTAGAAAAAGACATAACCACCAAAGAATACAAACCAACAACAAAGAACTACTATAAATCAATTTTTTTTAAAGGAAAATGTATGTTCACTTTGGAAAATAATTTGACCTTAGTACAGATAAGTATATACCTACTCAATAGCTAATACTAGATATATACCCTAAGAAATTATTCCACATGTACTTCAGGAGACATTCATTTTACTTCCAAGCTCCTTTGGATTGTTGGTAGAATTCAGTTCCTTATGGTAGTAGGACTGAGGTTTCTGTTTCCTTGTTATGTGCTCCCCTCCATCTTCAAGCAAGCAACCCAGTGTCAGGTCCTTCTGATGCTTCAAAGTGACTTTATCTTTTGCCTTTTATTCTGCAGCATCTACAGAACACTCTCTACTTTTAAGACCTCGTATGATTAGATTAGCTCCACCCCCACCCTTTTTCTTAGGCAGGGTCTCACTCTGTTGCCCAGGCTGGAGTGCAGTGGCATGACCATGGCTCACTGCAGCCTTTTCCCACCTCAGCCCCCTGAGTAGCTGGGACTACAGGTGTGCACCACCACATCTGGCTAATTTTTTTATTTTTTATAGACACAGGGTTTTGCCATGTTGCCCATGCTGGTCTCAAACTCCTGAGCTCAAGTGATTCTCCCTCCTCAGCCTCACCTCCCAAAGTACTGGGATTACAAGCATGTGCTACCACACTTGGTCAGGCCCTTTCTTAAGATGAACTAATTAGTTACCTTAATTGCAAATGAAAAGTCCCTTTATGGCAATACTTAGAATAGTGTTTGATTGAATAACCAAGGGACAGGAATCTTGGCAGGACATCTTTTTTTTTTATCTTTTTCTGAGACAGGATCTTGCTCTGTTGCCCAGGCTGGAGTGCAGTGCCCTGATGTTGGCTCACTGTAGCCTTGAACTCCTGGGCTCAGGCAAGCCTTTGGGATAGCTGGGAATACAGGCATATGCTACTATGCCTGGCTAATTTTATTTATTTTTTGTAGAGACAGGGTCTTGCTGTGTTGCCTAGGCTGATCTTGAACTCCTGGGCTCAAGCGATCCTCCTACCTCGACCTCCCAAAGTGCTGGGATTACAGGCATGAGCTGCTGCCCTGGCCTTGGCAGGACATCTTTAGAATTCTACTTATCCCAGTTATTATTCATGTCAACAGGGGTTTCAGTAATTGAGGACTTACTATTTTCATGACATTGTGCTGGTAGCTGAAGATTTAAAATATGTAGTCAACCAACTTCAAAGAATATAATATAGTTGTGTTCCATCAATACAAAAGAAGCATTTGTATAGAATGTGGTTCTGTGAGGCCAGGTGCGGTGGCTTATGCCTGTAATCCCAGCACTTTGGGAGGCCGAGGTGGGCAGATCACCTGAGGTCGGGAGTTCAAGACCAGCCTGGACCAACATGGAGAAACCCTGACTCTACCAAAAATACAAAATTAGCCACACATGGTGGCACATGACTGTAATTCCAGCTACTCGGGAGGCTGAAGCAGGAGAATCACTTGAACCCAGGAGGCAGAGGTCATGGTGAGCCAAGATGGTGCCATTGCACTCCAGCCTGGGCAGCAAGAGTGAAACTCCGTCTCAAAAAAAAAAAACAAAAAAGTGGTTCTGTGTAGGATTTGTTTTAAAATATTTTTCTAATTATTTCATCTGGGTTTAGCCAATTATTTAAAATTATTCTGTTCAATTTAGTTTTTTTAATAAACACCACATATTTTTATATTTATTGATATTTATGTACTAGTACTGACAAACCATATTAACAGTTTTCAAAAATCTCTTTTCAATAAGTAAAAACAATTCTTCTGGGGTGGGGCATGAAAACCTGTAAAACAAAATTACCCAACTGAGATTTAAGACTTGAGATAAATCTCTCTTGATGCCAATAGTATTACTGCAATGCAGGCATTTCAGTAGCCTCCTATATAATATGCCAATTTTCTCATATTTAAGTGGACTAAACAGAAATGTTCTACAACAGTAAAAGCATTTTAACCTGATAACCAAATCAGCTAAGTGTTTAGTGATTTAAATGTATTTCTCAATAATATTTTCGTAGTCTGACCATAATTCCATTCACTTTATTGAGTTTGGATATCCTCATATATTGTGATTCATTTGAGAAGTTAATAGGCTCAACGTTTTACAATAGTCACTCTGTTGAGAGTAGTTAGGAAGACAGAAGGCTTTTGGTTCAAGTCATTTTCTTTAAATAGCTCAATAAGCCATTTCATGTTGAAATAAAAGCAGTTTAAACTCTGTTTAATACAGATTAAATTCTGGTCTAGAAAACAGAGAGACAGAGAGTATGTGTGTGTATAAAAGAAGCCATGCAAACTATTTGTTACATCTAAACTTTAGTAAAATAAAATAATTTTGACAAGCTTTTAGGATTCATTTTGGCCTATATTATATTACCCTGTTTAGTATATTTATTTGCTTTCTGAGTGAAACTTTGCCTGTTTTCAAATGTGAGGGAGATCAGAGGAAGCCTCCCCAAAATATGTCACTTTGGCATAATGATTACTTTGAGCTGAAGGCAATTGAGGAACCGAAGATGCAGAAAAAGCTCTAGAAACAGAGCATACATTTCTATTTTTGTAAAGGCAATTTCTATTTATAAAGTTATCCTCCTCCCTGGTACCAGAAAGAGGATTCCGACTCTGGAGACAACTCTCATCACCCGAGATGACTTAAATTTGCGTAAGTCTCCTTCTCACACAACCTATCCCTCACCTCAAGTTCAAAACCCCTTTCTCCATACTTTGTTAAAATGATATGTAAGCCTCTGGGTCTATTGGCCTTTGGGGGCTTTTACAATTTTTCTATGAAGCTCCAATATGTTCATGTAATACACTTTTCACTCTCGTTAATCTGTCTTTTGCTAGTTTAATTTGTAGGGCCCCAGGTACTGAACCTAAGAGGACAGGGAAAAGTTTTCTCCTTCTCTACAAGTGGTAGTTATTTTAACCTGTTGAATTCATTGCAAAATGGTTGGCTTTTTTCCTGCAGTCTACTCGACTTTTCTGCCCCATTGAACACTGTAGACGACCGTGCCTTGATGCCCTCTCCTCTGTGACCTTCTCAAATGCCATTTTCTAAGGCCCTCCCTCACCCTGATAATTCTTATTTTGGGTTCTCTTGCTGCCTCTAGATGTTGCACTGCTTTCCTTAGACCTCTTCCTTTTTCTCCGGCATGCTTCCTTGATGGCCTTATCTATTTTCACAGCTTCATTTATTGATTCCCAAATCTGTTTCTCAAATGCCAACCTCAACCTTGAATTCCAAATTTGTATTAGTACAAATACGAATGATCTTATATTCCTGATCTTTGTTAATGGTGTCATCATCCACCCATTTTCCCAAGCCGGAAATCTCAGAGTTAATCCTTAATTCCTCCCCTTCTCACTCCTTTCATATTCAGTTAGTAATCTTGAAATTCTCTTTCAGAAATATCTTTGGTCTAACCCATCTTTTCCATCCTATGTGCCAATGCTCTAGGTTAGGTTTGCATCCTGTCTCCCTTGGACTAACAAAACAGCCAGCTAACTTTTTACTTGCCCTGATCTAGTTCATCCTTTATAGTACCAGAAGTACTATAGTACCAGAAGTGCAACAGTGAAAGAATCTTGTCAATACCACAGCTTGCTTTTGGCTATCGAAAAATGCCTTAGGCTAGCAAACAACTCACAACATGGTTAGTTATGTTATGATCAGTTTGGATTGTTGTCGCTATATCAAACATACTGCTCTTTACTGATCACTAAAAACAATGTAAAAAAACAAGAAAAGAGACTTTCTCTTAGGAATGTGAGCCCCTTTAAATTATCAGGCCCAAAGAGGCATTAGAATGAAACAGCAGTTACTTCACTTCCCCTTGAGCTAAATAATTTTCTTTTTTTTTGAGACAGAGTCTCATTCTGTCATGCAGGCTGGAGCACGCTGACGTGATCTCGGCTCACTGCAACCTCCGCCTCCCGGGTTCAAGAGATTCTCATGCCTCACCCTCTCGAGTAGCTGGGACTACAGGTGCATGGCACCACACCTGGCTAATTTTTATATTTTCAGTAGAGGCAGAGTTTTGCCATATTGGTCAGGTCAGTCTCAAACTCCTGGCCTCAAGTGATCCATCTGCCTTGGCCTCCCAAAGTGCTGGGATTACAGGTGTGAGCCACTGCACTTGGCCAAATAATTGTCTCTTGATACCACCTGCTACATGGGCCCGAGGCTGACACCAAGAAGCCATGAAATGCTACAGCTGGACACCAGAACTCCTATCCTATCATTCAACAATGTACAGTCAATCACTTAATGTTATCTCTGTAAACCAATGAGAATTCCTGTCAAACGACTTTTTTTAATTATTATTTTTTGAGACAGGGTCTCTGTCACCCAGGCTGGAGTGCAGTGACACAATCTGAGCTCACTGCAGCCTCGACCTCCTGGGTTCAAGCAATTCTCCCACCTTAGCCTCTTGAGTAGCTGGGAATACAGGTACCCACCACCACACCTGGCTAATTTTTTTATTTTTTTTGTACAGACAGGGTCTCACTATGTTTCCCAGGCTGGTCTCAAAGTCCTCCACCTTGTCCTCCCAAAGTGCTGGGACTACAGGCATAAGCCAGCACACCTGGCCGGTCAAACAACTTTCTGTCAGCCCACTCCTGATAATTTTTAATTATCTTTTTTTCCTTTGAAAGCTTGCTTGTAACTGAGGCTGACGGAGCTCATATCCAAGGTAATTGGGTCTGAGTCTTTAGAACAACTGTCCTCATCTTGGCTCAAGTAAACTTTTTTTTTTGTCCTGAGATAGGGGTCTTGCTATGTTGCCCAGGCTGGTCTCAAACTTCTGGGTTCAAGCAATCCTCTGCCTCAGCCTCCTGAGTAGCTGGGATTACAGGCCACTGTGCCCAGCTTAAGTAAACTCTTTAAATCATATTTTGTGCCTTAGCATCTACCTTTAAGTCAACAATGGTAAAGAATAAAAGTGAAGATTTTTAACACTGGATTAAGTAGCAAATTCATAAAAAATAATATCAAGCTCTGCAAAGAGCTATCTTAGCATAAATAAAAGGATGGTCTTTACATATAAACTGTAAGAAAAGGACTTCTAGTTGAATAATATTTTTCCAAGTACGTTCATTAATAGATAAATATCAATTAATAGCATGTCGATTCATTTGCAGAGTTAAATTCCCACGTGGAAATTCTGTAGAGTTCAATGAAGACAATGGCAAATTGGTAGAAAAAACTTCCCTTGAATGGACTTCTTGCTATTCTCTCGCTGCCATTTCATTTTGTCAACGATGTAGCTCATTTTTAATAATTAAATTATGTCACACACAAATAATCTATCTTCCCCAATTTCTACACTTGTAACTTAGCTCTGCTGCCAAAGCACACTGAAAAAAAGCCGTATGTCAGGACATATAACTTGAGTATTGAGATTTTTGTTCTAAAGGTCTTTTCCTCAAAATCCATTTAGGATCCACATGCAGGAAATCTAAATAGCCACTAGAGGGTGCCAGTCACATATGACTGAGTAATGTCTCCTTCCCCTTTGAGCTATTTCTAAATCTGAAAAGCCAACTGTTCTCGGTATATGTTTATATTATTTCTCATTTGTGATTTGTAGTGATGTATAAACATGAGACCAGAGATAGGTATGGCCACAATTATTTCACCCCGATGTAAAAATGACTTCTGTGGTCTTCATTACAGGACAAAATGACCAGTCTTTCCTGCCCCTCTGTCATTTTTTTTTCTTAATTGCAGTTTATCCCATTCTTTTATTGATCAACTGAATGTCTGTAGGTACACTGACTGACTTTAAAGTGGTCAGATTTATCTCTCCCCTCTTTCTCTGTTTCTGTTTTTCAACATTTGTTCTTTTTCCCTTATATATTCCCCAGCATTGTTTCTTCTTTATATTCCTTTTTGCAAACATTTTATTCCCAAAAGCAATGTTACAAGAAATAAGAAGGCCATGCTATACAGAACTCTAGGAGTAAGAAAAGTAAAAAAAGTCTAACTTAGGAATTAGATGGAGATAGAATCTGCCTACTTAGTATAACACACCTTTGGGGTTGGTCTTCCACAGCAGGCCCTGAATGAACATAGACTTCATCAGCAGGACAGAAATGAAATCTCTCAGAGCCCTCCTAGAGGAGGAAAGGGATAAAGATGGGTGGTTCTAAGGTATCTGGGAATGTAGCTCACTATAATGCACAGTGACAAAAATCTATTACTACTATAGAGAAAAGGTGAAAGAGCCTATAAACTCAAGCAAATATAAAAACTGCCACACCAGTAAGACCCAAAATCATTTAGGTTATTTTTTATTCTTGAAACAATGTTACAAAGAAAGTTTTGTGGAAATGTGTGGTTGTATATTGTGACTCCCTTAAAATGTCCCTAAAGCATCTGTTTGTCTTTACAGTCAGTCCACTTCAGCTTTTCATCCCTGAAGCATTTAAATTCTTTTGGAGACTTTTCTATTTCAGCCTGTAAATCCTCTGGAGATTAGAAGCTCCATGTGATTATAGTCATTTATTTATTCAAAAAAGCATTATTGGACCGTGTGGTGGCTCATGCCTGTAATCCTAATACGTTGGGAGATACAGGAGGATTGCTTGAACCCAGGAGTTTGAGACCAGCCTGGGCAATATAGTGAGATCCCATCTCTACAAAAAATAAAATCAGCTGGGTATGGGGGCACACGCCTATAGTCCCATCTACTTGAGAGGTTGGGGTGGATCACTCAAGCCCAGGAGGTTGAGGCTATGGTAAACTGTGATCACACCACTGTACCCCTGCCTGGGTGACAGAGCAAGACCCTGTTTCAAAAACAAACAAACAAAAAACCAAAAAAGGATTATTGTGCACTTAATTTTGTGCCAGGCACTGTTTAATGCATGTCCTGAGAATATTAAGATGAAAAGACAGCATCTCCTTACTCTTGAAAAAATCAGCCTAATGAGAAAGGTGGTTTTGTAAATAAAGTGTAAAGTGGTCATCTTGTCTTAAATTACCTTTTGCAGGTATGCCTCCGTCCTCTAGTATTCTGGAATTTCTTGAGTAAATTCAAGCAGATGCTAAACCATTTATAAACCAATATATTCTACAAATATATCATTCTTGTATTAAGATGTAAGTTTTAAGTGTGTATCATTGTTCTTTCTTTTCGGATTCTTACTTTCAGTCACTCTTCAAAACTGTTTTTCAGTGCCTCGTATGTGCCAGGCACTGTGGTAGGATGCTCGGATACATGACATTTTCTCTGACTCTCCAAGTTATTTATTTCACATATCCTCTCTCCTCAAACCTCCAACACTTCATCGTTCCTCACTCTCAACTGGTGATCTCAATTTACACTTCACTGAAAGAACAGAAGCCTCAGGCAGTAATTATATCTTCCCACTATCAAATCTACCAACCTATCTGAATCTGAATACATGTTCTCCCTCCTTTCACAATGAGGTTGTCCTTTCCAGGGCTCTGGATCCCATGCCCTCCTGACTATTTGAGGATTTCACTCCTGCCACTTGTGTCCTCTTTTCTGCATCATGCCTTATTATTATCCTGCTTGACTAAACTTTCTCTAGACTCCCCATCCTTGCGGGATTCTGCATGCCTTCACAGTAAAGCTTATCAAGAGTTGCCTATACGTGCTCTCTCTACTTTCTAACTTCTCTTTCCCTGTTCAACCCACTCCAATCATATGTTTATTGTATCTGCTGAAATAATGTTTACCAGATCTGTCACCAGTGACTTTGATCTTGCCAAGGATCATGTCAATTCTCAGTCCTCTCTAATCTGATCACTCTGTAAATTTGGCAGAGGCGACCATTTCCTCCTATTTAAAATCCATTCTGTAGTTGGCTTCCGTAACCATACGCTCTCAATTTTTCTCCTATTTCACTGGTGTTTCTTCTTGTTTACTTCTTCCTCTACTCAAGCCCCGATCTCCTTGAATATTTAATTGCCTTCTCACATCTCCACCTGTATTTCTTAAGCCATCTCACACATAACAAGACTGAGAAAAATTATTGGTCTTTCCAGAATTTTCTCCTTTCCCAGTTTCGTACATTTTGAATAAAGCATCCCCACTCACCCAGTACTTTTCTCACCAACCACCCCAAACCAATCCATCAGCAAGTCTTTTCAGCCTCATATGTAAAAAAGAACCTGAATCAAACCTCTTCTCACCACTGTGACAGCTACCACCCTAGTCCAAGTCATCATGTCTTGCTTGGATGACTGCAGTGGCCATCTAATTATTTTCCAGGTTTATCCTCTTGTCCACTATTAGAGAAGCCAGAGAGCCTTTTAAAAACAAACAAACAAACAAACAAAAACCCACATCTCTGTGCTACTTAAAACCCTATGATAATTTTCCATCGCTCTTAGAAAAAACTGAAGCTCTTTTCCAAAGTCTCTAAGACCTGCATAGCTTTCCTACCACTCTCCCCTTGTTCACTGCACCCTGGCCACATAGGCCTGCTTTACAGCCCTCTCATTTAATGTCAAATGCATTTCTGTCTCAGGCTTTTGCTCGTATTGTTTCCTATGGCTAGAACTCTTCCCATGGTTGGCTCCTTCTCTTCGTTCACTTCCCAGAGCTGTCAGTACAAATTGTCTCCTCAGATCCCTTCACCATTCTATCTAAAATATTCCATCCACCTATCTCTCACATGCAAAGTCATTCTGAGCCCCATTACCCTGTTTTATTTCTTCATAACACTTAACATAATCTGAAAGTATCAACTTTTTTTTTTTTTTTTTTGTCTCTCTTTTCATTAAATGTAATGACAGGGCAGGGATCTCATGTGTTTACTCACTGTTGCACCTCTACTCCAGGGCCTGGCACACAGAGATGTTTGAAAACAATGATTAAATGAGTGAAAAGTCTAGTGAATGAGTGAATGAACAGGAAGATGCGAAAGCCAGCACGTAACAACCCTCAGTATGATATGAACCGTGACAGAGATAACCAAACAAGGAAACGGTCCATGAAGATAAGCAGCTATGGAATTGCTGGATACTTTTTATACACCTGACCTAAAATTACATTTTCTCATTCAAATCTTGAATATTTGAAGATATTAAGTACTTTTTCTTTTCTTTTTTTTGAGACAGCGTCTCATTCTGTCACCCAAGCTGGAGTGCAGTGGCACAATCTTGGCTCACTACAACCTCCTCTTCCTGGGCTCAAGTTGTCCTCCCACCTCAGTCTCCCAAGTAAATGGGACTACAGGCACACACCACCACACCTGGCTAATTTTTGTATTTTTTGTATAAATGGAGTTTTGCCATTTTGCCTATGTTGGTCTCGAACTCCCGAGGTTATTTGATGTGCCCACCTCGACTTCCCAAAGTGTTGGAGTTACAGGCATAAGCCCACTGCGCCCAGCCCTTAAGTACCTTTCATAGAAGAAAGCTCTTTTTTCACTCCTTTCCATTTCCTAGCTCCATGTATTTCTCCCAAATTAAAGTCCGTTATCTCATTTCTCGCCTCCTTTTCAGGTACAAAATATTCTTCACAAAAACAATAGCAAATAAATAGTTAGAATTAACTGTATCTTTGAAATGCTATAGCTAAATGATTATTTGTGATAATGGCAGGATAATTGCTTTTATAGCTTCTATGAAATTCTCTGATATTTACTTCAAAATTAATAGGTGTATTTTAAGTAAATTAACAAACAGTGTTATATTAAGATCTTTATATCTTCTTTTATTTTTTTAGTCAGGTTCATTGAGGTATAATTTATACACAGTAAAACTCACCCCTTTTAGATATACCTCTGTCAAAGGTATACAGTCACGTACCCACCACCATATAAAGACATAGAACATTTATGTCATCCTAAAGTTTCCTCATGCCTCTTTGTAATAACTTCCCCCCACACAATGCCTACCACTGACTTGTTTCCTGTCCCTATAGTTCCGCCTTTTCCAGAATGAAATCATGTAATATACACCCTTTTGGTCTTTTGATATTGCTTTTGAGATTCATCCATATTGTTACATCTATCAGTTGTCAATTCCTTTTTATTGCTTTACATTTCATTTTATTCCATTGTATGACTATATTCTAATGTTTTTATCCTTTTATATCTTTCTGTGCTGAGTTTTGAGGTATTATATCCAGAAATATTGTTACTTGGCCGGGCGTGGTGGCTCATGCCTGTAATCCAGCATTTTGGGAGGCTGAGGTGGGCAGATCACTTGAGGCCAAGAGTTCGAGACCAGCAAGGTCAACATGGCAGAACCCCATCTCTACTAAAAACAGAAAAATTAGCTGGGCATGGTGGTGGGCACCTGTAATTCCAGCAACTCGGGAGGCTGAGGCAGGAGAATCACTTAAACTCGGGAGGCAGGGGTTGCAGTGAGCCGAGATCGTGCCATTGCACTCCAGCGTGGGTGACAGAGTGGGTTTCTGTATCCAAAAAAAGACAGAAAGAAAGAAAAGAACTATTGTTATTTTTTGGAAGACATTTTGGTTTTACTAAGTAAACATTTTTTGAGCCTCTACCAAGTACCTGCGGATTCTAAGGTGAATAAGATGCATTTTTGTTTTGTGGAGCAGATAACAGCAGGTAGAAGAACAGAGAATGAGTTTCCGTTGTTGTTTGTTTGTTTTTAGAAAGGCCCCAGAGAGGGTAAGTTTTGTTGGGTTGTGAAAACTCCTTGAAACATAAGCACATTAGTAATTATGGAATCATTTCACACATCTGTTTTTTACTTCGCTTCACACTTCATCATGTGTGTTCAACTTTATTAATTATAATATTTAGATTTGTAGTTTCCAAATTAAAATTTTAAGATGGGATAATATAGTAATTAAGAATATAAGCTTTAGGTGCCGGGGGCGGTGGCTCAAGCCTGTAATTCCAGCACTTTGGGAGGCCAAGACGGGCAGAGATGGGCGGATCACGAGGTCAGGAGATCGAGACCATCCTGGCTAACATGGTGAAACCCTGTCTTTACTAAAAAATACAAAAAACTAGCCAGGCGAGGTGGCAGGCACCTGTAGTCCCAGCTACTTGGGAGGCTGAGGCAGGAGAATGGCATAAACCCAGGAGGCAGAGCTTGCAGTGAGCTGAGATCCGGCCACTGCACTCCAGCCTGGGCGACAGAGCGAGACTCCATCTCAAAAAAAAAAAAAAAGAATATAAGCTTTAGACCCAGAATAACACGGATTTAATCATTGTGTTCACTTCTTCTTTAGGATTGTGGACAATTGTTTTGTCTTTCCAGAATAGCAATTCCTATGTTTTCAGTGAAATGCTTCTTCAAACTGCGTGATTCTCATGGAAGCTGCCATAGCTAGTATCAAACTGAATGGTGAAAAACTGAAAGCCTTTTCTCTTAAGGTCTGGAACATGGCAAGGATGCCCACTTTCACCACTGTTCTTCAACATAGTACTGGAAGTCCTAACTAGAGCAATCAGACAAGAGAAAGAAATAAAGGTTATCCAAATTGACACAGAAGAAATCAAACTGTCCTTGTTTGCCGATGATATGATCTTATATTTGGAAAAACTGAGAGTCCACCAAAAAACTATTATAAACAAATAAACAAGTTATAAACAAATTCAGTAAAGTTCCAGGATACAAAATCAACATACAAAAATTAGTAGGATTTCTATATGCCAACAGAGAAAAATCTGAAAAGAGATTAAAAAAGTAATCCCTTGCTGGGAGCGGTGGCTCGTACCTGTAATCCCAGCACTTTGGGAGGCAGAGGTGGGCAGATCATCTGAGGTCAGGAGTTCAAGACCAGCCTGACCAACGTGGTAAAACTGTGTCTCTACTAAAAATACAAAAATTAGCCAGGCATGGTGGCGGGCACCTGTAATTCCAGCTACTCAGGAGGCTGAGACAGCAGAATTGCTTGAACCTGGGAGGTGGAGGTTGCAGCGAGCCGAGATTGCGCCATTGCACTCCAGCCTGGCTGCCAAAGATGAAACTCCGTCCCCCCTCGCCGCCAAAAAAAAAAAGTAATCTCATTTACAATAGCCACAAATAAAATCAAATACGTAGGAGTTAACCCAAAAAGTGAAAGATCTCTATAATGAAAACTATAAAAGACTGATGAAAGAAATTGAAGTGGACACCAAAAAATGGAATAGTATTCCATGTTCATGGATTGGAAGAATCAATATTGTTAAAATGTCCATACTACCCAAGGCAATCTACAGATTCAATGCAATCCCAGATTCAATTTATTTTGATAAATACCAATGCCATTCTTCACATAAATAGAAAAAAAAAATTCTAAAATATATATGGAAACACAAAAGATTCAGAATAGCCAAAGCTATCCTAATAACACAAAACTGGAGGAATCACATGACCTGGTTTCAAATTATACTACAGAGCTCTGGCAACTAAAATGACATGGTACTGGCATAAAAACAGACACATAAACCAGTTGAACAGAATAGAGAACCCAGAAACAAACCCACACACCTACAATGAATTCATTTTCAATGACGGTGCCAAGAACATACACTGAGGAAAAGACAGTCTATTTAATAAGTGGTGCTGGGAAAACTGGATATTCACATGCAGAAAGTAGCTACAGCAATCTGTTAAGAGATAGACAATATAAAAATACATAAATAGAGAAAACATAAAGTTAAAATGTAGGGGGGATGGAGTTAAATTTTGAGGTTTTGTTTTTCTTTTTTTGTCGATCAGTATTTTTTGTGACTTAAGATAAATTATAATCCCTTTAAAATAACTTTTGTTTTATCTATAAGACATTTTCTTGGAAGCCTCATGGTAGCCACAAGACAAAAACCTGTAATAGATTCATTAGAAATAAAAGGCAACACATTAAAACATGTTACCAGAGAAAATCATTTACCCACAAAGGAAAACCGTAAGAAGGGAAGAGAGGGTTTACAAAACAAGTAATAAATTGGCAGTAGTAAGTCTTTATCAATAATAACACTGAATGTAAATGGACTCAAATCTCCAATTAAAAGGCATAGAGTGGCTGAATGGATAAAGAAACAAGCCCCAACTATATTCTGCTTAAAAGAAACACAACTTCACCTATAAAGACACACATAGACAGAAAGTGAAGGGGTGGAAAACAGATATTCCATGTAAATGAAAACCAAAAAAGAGCAGGAGTAGCTATACTTAAAAGATAAAACAGACTACAAATCAAAGACTGTAAAAAGAGACAAAGTCACTATATAATGACAAAGGGGTCAATTCGGCAAGAGGATATGACATAAACATCTATGCACCTACCGCCGGAGCTCCCAAGTATAAAAAGCAAATGTTAAGAGATGTAAAGGGAGAGATAGACTGCAATACGATAATAACAGGGGACTTCAACACCCCATTCTCAGTAATGGACAAATCATTGCAGACAGAAAATCAACAAAGAAACATCAGAGTTAAATTACATACGAGACCAAATAGACTTAACTAACATTTACAAAACATTTCACTCAATTGCTACAGAATACACATTCTTTTCATCAGCACATGGAACATTCTCCAGATTAGAATATATCTTAGTCCACAAAACAAGTCTCAACAAATTCAAAGTAGTATAAATTACATCAGGTTTTTTTTTCTTTTTTTCTTTTTTTGAGACATTGTCTTACTCTGTTGCCCAGCCTGGATGGAGTGCAGTGGCATGATCACGGCTCACTGCAGCCTCCGCCTCCCAGGTTCAAGCGATTCCTGTGTCTCAGCCTCCTGAGTAGCTGGGACTACAGGCATGCACTACCACGCCCAGCTATTTTTTTTGTATTTTTAGTAGAAATGGGGTTTCACCATGTTGTCCAAGCTGGTCTCAAACTCTTGAACTCAAATGATCCATCCACCTCGGTCTCCCCAAGTGTTAGGATTACAAGCATGAGCCACTGCTCCCAGCCTTCAAGTATTTATTCTGACCACAAGGGAATAAAACTAGAAACCAATAACAAGAGGAACCTTGGAAATACACAAACACATGGAAATTAAACAACATGTTCCTGAACAAACAATGAGTCAATGAAGAAATTAAGAAAGAAATTTGAAAATTTCTTGAAGCAATGAAAATGGAAATTCAACATATTAAAATCTATGGGAGACACCAAAAGCAGTACAAAGAGATACATTTATAGCAACAAACAAATATATCAGAAAAATAGAAAGACTTCAAATAAACAACCTAACTATGCTCCTCAAAGGACTAGAAAAGCAAGAACAAACCAAGCCCAAAACTAGTAGAAGGAAAGAAATACTAAAGACTGGAGAATCAATAAATGAAATTAAGACTAAAAAATACAGAAGATCAATGAAATGAAAATTATATATTTTTTTAAAGATAAGGCCGGGGGCGGTGGCTCATGCCTGTAATCCCAGCACTTTAGGAAGCCAAGGCGGGCAGATCACGAGGTCAGGAGTTCAAGACCAGTCTGCCCAACATAGTGAAACCCCGTCTCTACTAAAAATACAAAAAAATTAGCCGGGTGTGGTGGTGTGTGCCTGTAATCCCAGCTACTCAGGAGGCTGAGGCAGGAGAATCGCGTGAACCCGGGAGGCGGAAGTTGCAATGAGCCTCGTGCAATTGCACTCCAGCCTGGGCGACAGTGCGAGACTCTGTCTCAAAAAAAAAAAGGATAAAATTGACAAACCTTTAGCTAGACTAACAAAAAAGAGAAAAGACTCAAATAAACTCACAAATGAAAAGGAGACATAAGAACTGAGACCACAGAAGTACAAAGACTCATTAGAGACTATTATGAACAAGTATATGCTAACAAATTGGAAAATGTAGACAAAATGGGATAAATTCTTGGATACAATCTACCAGGATTGTACCATGAAGAAATAGAAAACTTTAGTAGACCAATAACAAGCAATGAGATTAAAGCAGTAATAAAGTCTTCCAGTGAAGAAAAGTCTAAAAGCTGAGGGATTCACTGCTGAATTCCACCAAACAGTTAAAGAAGAACAAATACCAGTTCTACTCAAAGTATTTTAAAAAACTGAAGAAGAGGAAATACTTTCTTTTTTTCTTTTTTTTTCTTTTAGATGGAATCTTGCTGTCACTTAGGCTGGAGTGCAGTGGCGCGATCTCAGCTCACTGCAAGCTCCAAGAGGAGGAAATACTTTCAAATTCATTCTATGAGACCAGCATTACACTGATACCAAAACTAGACAAAGACATAACAAAAAAAGAAAACAACAGGCCAATATCCCTGACCATCACAGATGCAAAAGTCCTCAACAAACTATTACAGTATTATAGTAAACTGAATTCAACAACACATTAAGAAGATAATTCATTGTGATCAACTTGGATTTATTCCAGGGATGCAATGATGGTTCAACATATCCAAATCTATAAAAGTGATAAATCACATCAAAAGAACCAAGAACAAAAACCATATGATTGACTGAGTGGTTGAGACAAGGTCTTACTCTGTTGCCCAGGCTGAAGTGCAGTGGTGTGATCATAGCTCACTATACCCTCAAACTCTTGGGCTCAAGTGATCCTCCTGCCTTAGCCTCAAGCAAAAATTGAATGCCTTTCCTCTAAGAATTGGAGGAAAAACAAGGATGCCCACTTTTACCATTTTCATTCAGTATCACCCTGGAAGTCCTGGCTAAAGCAATTAGACAAGAGGAAGAAAGTACATTCAAATTGGAAAAGAAGAAGTCAAATTAGCCTTGTTCATAGATGACATGATTTTATACTTAGAAAGACTTCACCAAAAAAACTCTTAGAACTGATCAACGAAATCAGTATAAGTTGCAGGATACAAAATCAACATACAAAAATCAGTAGCATTTATAAATGCCAGGAGCAAAAAAATATCTGAAAAAGAAATCAAGAAAGCAATTCCATTTACAACAGCTACAAAGAACATAAAATACCTAGGAAACAATTTAACCAAGAAGGGAAAGATCAATACAAGAAAAATTTATAAAACACTGATGAAAGAAATTAAAGAGGACAAAAAAAAATGGATATTCCTTGCTCATTGATTGGAAGAGTTAATGTTATTAAAATGACAATACAACCCAAAGCAATGTACAGATTCAACATAATCTCTACCAAAATACCAATAACATTCTTCACAGAAATAGAAAAAAACTATCCTAATATTCATATGGAACCACAAAAGAGCCCGAATAGGCAAAGCAATCCTAAGCAAAAAGAACAAAACTGGAGGCATCACACTACCTGACTCAAAGTATACTACAAAGTTATAGTTACCAAAACAGCATAGTACTAACATAAAAACAGATACATAGACCAATGGAACAGAATAGAGAGCCAAGGGCTGGGCACAGTGGCTCATCATGCCTGTAATCTAGCAATTTGGGAGGCTGACGCTGGTGGATCACTTGAGGTCAGGAGTTCGAGATCAGCCTGGCTAACATGATGAAACCCCATCTCTACTGAAAATACAAAAAATTAGCTGGGCATGGTTGTCCACACCTATAATCCTAGCTACTCAAGAGGTTGAGGTGGGAGAATCACTGGAACCCGGGAGGCAGAGGTTGCAGTGAGCTGAGATCGCACCACTGCATCCCAGCCTGGCAGACAGAGTGAGACTCCATCTCAAAAAAA
>NW_016807380.1:32455-61214 GCF_001698545.2 Rhinopithecus bieti | reverse complement strand
TATATATATATAGGGAGCCAAGATATAAATCCACACATTTACAGCCAATCTTTTTCCACAAAGGCACCAAGAACATACAATGGGGAGAGGACAGTCTCTAATAAATAGTGCTGGGAAAACTTGATAACCATATGCAGAAGAATAAACTAGACCCCTATCTCTTACCATATATAAAAATAAAATCAAAATGGAGTAAATACTTAAATGTAAAACTTGAAACTATGAAACTACTAAAATAAAACCTTGGGGAAATGCTCCAAGATATTGGTCTGGGAAGATTTTTGTGGCCTCAAAAGCACAGGGAGCCAAAGCAAAGTTGTCAACTGAGATTACATCAAGCTAAAAAGTTTCTGCACAGAAAAGGAGACAAATAATAATGTGAAGTGATCACCCACAAAATGGAAAAAGATTTGCAAACTACCCATAATAAATGTTAATTCTTTATTAATTTATTTAATCCTAACTGGTTTTCCTGGCTAGTAGGAAACTCAGAGCCTAATTTGTGGTTCACCTTTTAAAACTGAGTATGCCTTGTGGTTGTGCTTATTATATATATTAACTTTATACATCTCTACTCCCAACAAACCCAGCTTTATCTTATTTTTTTCTTCTGCTATTTTCTCTGCTACCCTGTTAAATTATGGCACCTTAGTGAACCACATCCCACAGTGTTTCCACACTTGTACGGCGCTTTTCCTTTAAATATGGGCTAGACTTGTGACTTGCTTCAACAAGTGGCATGTAGCAAAAGTGACAGTACCAATTCCAGGCCTCAACTTTAAGGAGGCCTGGCAGCTTCCATTTTTGTGCTATTTGAAGCTCCGAGCCACATGTAGGAAGTCTGGCTACTCTGCTGCAGAGACCACATGGAAAGTGCCCCATATAGAGGCCATATAAAGCAGAAGAAGCCCTGAAACTACATGGAGAAAGAGAGAAACTCAGTTCAGCCTCCCAATGTCCCAGCTGAGCCCAGCCTAGACTGTGGAATCATGAGCAAACCAATGAGTTAACTAATTAGGTAAAGAAGAAATGACCAAATGGTCCCGTTCCAGAATGCCCTAGCCAAACCCTTCCTCTTTCTTGAGGATGATGTTTCTCAAAGTCTGGCCTGAAGACCACCTGTATCAGAATGACCCCGGGTGTTTATTTGAATGAAAAATTGTCAATCCAACCTCAGAATTTATTAGGCAAGGCAGGATAATCAGTATCTTTAACAAAACTTTTCCAATTGATTCATAAGGAAAATAAAGTTTAAGAACCTGGTTAAGGGCTTTCTCTTGACTGTTCTCCACACTAATCTAAGCCTACCCTTCTTTTTGATAGTCTACTACTCTATTTTCAGGAGTTCGATCCTGCTGTTCCTCAAATGCTGGACCAAAATTCTAGATCAAGGAATTTCTCATGGTTGGTATTTTCCTCTCACCTATCCGGCTGTGTTCTACCTGGTTCATTCACTCTGTATCCACCTTGTCTTCAGGAACTCTGATTTTGAGGTGCTTCTCAAGTCTCAGCTAAAGAAACTCAGGCCTAAAAAATCCGAAGTCCCTGACTGTGCAGATTAGTTCTGGTTCTTACCTTATTTCTCAGGCCAGCCACATCAGCTCTCCCTATCCTTAAAGTATCATGATAAGAACTTATGAAACCAGATACAGTTAAATATAAGGACAGAAAAATATCTGATGTTTTTGTCAATTAGAAATTGGTAAACTCAGTGAGATCAATTTAGGGGTGTGTTAAAGGAAAAAGACTTTGCAGTAGGTTTAAGAATGAATGGGAGCTGAAGTTTAAAGAAAGTTTTTAACAAGGTAGAAAAGACTGAGCATGCTTGCAGGTGGAGAAAAAAGAACCAGGAAGGAAGGAAAAGTTATTAATAAAATAATGTGTGTGTTGAGAAGGTAGCATGAACCAGAAGGGATGAGAATTGATTATAACATAAGCTCCCAGAGAAAGAGAGAAGGTATTTTCAGCTTTCTATTGCTATGTAACAAATTATCCCAAACTTACCCATTTTATTATATCTCATGATTTGAGGTGCCAGACATTTCGGCAGGACTCAGCTGGGCAATATCTCTACCCCACATGATATCCTATGTGGTTACTTGCCAGGTTTGCTGCTAGATGGGTTAGTCTGAAAATTCCAAGATTGCTTCATTCACATATCTGATGTCTTGGCAGGAGTGACTGGAAGGTTGGGCTCAGCTAAGAATGTCAACAAGAGCACCTACAGATGGTCTTTCCAGGGTATTCTTAGGGTGACTGGCCTTCTTACATGATGGTTCAGGCTTCCAGAGAGGATATTCCAAATATCCTGGGCAGAAACTACTAGTATAAGTCTTCTTATGACCTCATCTCTCGGGTCTCAGAATGTCACTTCTGATTAATTCCACTGATCAAGTCACTGACTGGCCTTACTGACTCAGCCCATATTCAAGGGAAAGGGAATTAGACCCCACCTCTTGGTAGGTGTGTCAAAGAATTTACAGTCATTTTTAATCTGCTACAGAAAGGGTGAATTGGATAAGATCAGAGAATATAATAAAATATTTGTCTTGGACATGGAGAGAGAATACTGCTAAATGTTGGAGTATGCAGAACTCTGGTCTTCAGCTCCTCTCTTTCTATTCAAGTGTAGGGAATGTTATGCAGCCCAGGATGGCTTTGAATGTAGCCCAAACCAAATTCGTAAACTTTCCTAAAACATTATGAGATATTGTGTGTGTGTGTGTGTGTGTGTGTGTGTGTGTGTGTAGCTCATCAGCTATTGTTAGTGTTAGTGTATTTTACGTGTGGCCCAAGACAATTCTTCTTCCAACATGGCCCAGGGAAGTCAAAAGATTGGATATCCCTTCTATATTGTGTCCCTAGGTGATCTCGTCTAGACCCATTGCTTCAAATAACTTTATATACTGATACCTTTCAAGTGTATATCTCTAGACCCAAGCTCTTGCCTGAGCTCCAGAACTTGTATATCCAACTATCTACTCAGCATATCACTTGGATGTCTAATAAGCATCTCAAATTTAACATGGCCAAAACCAAGCTATCGGATTTCTATTACACCCCAAGTCTGCTTCCCCTGAACCTTTCCGGTCCTAGTAAAGTATACACTCAGTTGCTCAGGACAAATACCTAGGAGCCCTATTTGTCTCTTCTCTTTTCCTCACACAGCACATTCAATCCATCAGTATCTACTTCCAATTCATCAATAGGTTCCATTAGCTCCAACTTCCAAAATATATCCTGAACCTAACCACTTCTTTCCATCTCTACTCTTCCAATCTAGGTCAGTGCCATCATCACTTCTCACTGGTCTCTGTGGCTGCACTCTTCATTCCTCATTGCCCTTCCTCTATTGACATAGCAGCCAGAGTCATCTTTCTAAAGTGTAAATCAAAGAACATAATTTCCCTGCTTAAAATTATCTAAAGACTTCCCATTGCATCAGAATAATCAACAAACTTCTCATCAGAGTCTATGAGGCTCTCCAAATCTTACACCATCTGTGTCTCTGACTTCATCTCTCTCCACTCTTCCCCTTTTTCATTGAGTTCCAACCACTCTGATACTCCGTCCCATGAACACACCAAGTTTGTTCATGTTTCAGGCCATCCCACCTATTGCTCATTCTGCTTGGAGAGCTCCCCTGGATCTCATGTGCTTCCTTCTTTTTATCACTTGGATCAGCGGTCCCCAACCTTTTCGGCATGAGGAAACAGCTTCATGGAAGGCAATTTTTCCATGGACTAGGGTTGTGGGGGATGGTTTGGGGATGATTCAAGCATATTACATTTATTGTGCACTTTATGTATATTATTACTGCATTGTAATATATAATGAAATAATTATACAACCCACCATAATATAGAATCAATGGAAACCCTGAACCTGTTGCAACTAGAAAGTCCCATCTGGGAGTGATGGTAGACAGTGACAGATCATCAGGCATTGGATTCTCATAAGGATCGTGCAACCTAGATCCCTTGAATGCACATTTCACAACAGAGTTTGCCCTCCTATGAGAATGTAACGCCACTGCTGATCTGACAGGAGGCAGAGCACAGGTAGTAATGCAAGTGGTGGGGAATGGCTGTAAATGCAGATGAAACTTTGCGTTCACATGCTGCTCACCTCCTGCTGTGCAGCCCGGTTCCTATGGGCTTGTATGGGTCTGTGGCCTGGGGGTTGAGGACTCCTGATTTAGGTGATACAAAGTGACTGAGATGTCACTTTCTCAGGCCTTTCCTGACTATCACAGCTAATGCAGTATCCCATCTCCCTGAGTCACTTTTCTCACAGTACCCTATTATAGCTTCATAATGTTGATCAGCACCTGAAGTTCTTTTTCATTTTTTTCTATATGTTTATTGGCTGTGATCCCTCATTAGAATGTCAACTCCTGGTGGGGTGCAATTGCTGTCTGTCTTATTTACAGTTCATTCTCCAGTACTTCGAACATCATAGACAACAAAAGTGACACATAATAGATGTTTGTTTAAATTGGCTATTTCTTTCTTCTGGAAAGAGGTTAAAAGAAGGTGGGAAAGGCAGGGCACGGTGGCTCACGCCCGTAATCCCAGCACTTTAGGAGGCTGAGGCAGAAGGATCACTTCAGGTCAGGAGTTTGAGACCAGCCTGGCCAATATGGTGAAACTCCATCTCAGCTAAAAATGCAAAAATTAGCCAGGCGTGGTGGTGCACACCTGTAATCCCAGCTACTCAGGAGGCTGAGGCAGGAGAATCACTTGAACCCGGGAGGCGGAGGTTGCAGTGAGCCAAGATCGTGCCACTGCACTCCAGACTAGGCGTTAGAGCAAGACTCCATCTCAATAAAAAAAAAAAAAAAAAAAAAAAAGAAGAAGAAGAAGGTGGGAAAAAGAAGGAAGAACCCCTTTTCTCTGTGATTTGGGACATAAAGTGGCTGATAATGAGAAACAGGTGGGACAGGGTTTTAAGAAGAGTAATGAATTATTCTAGACTCTTCCTTCAAAAGTTGTACTTGTAAAATACCAGTAGTTGGGAGTTTTGTTGTTTCAATTCTAATTATCATTTCTTAAAAGTAATTTTATGGAACAAACAGTTTGAATTTTACCCTTTTAGGTAGCATTGGCTTTCAAAAACACCAATCTCACGTCTTTTACATTCTTGGCCTGGAATTGAATTATCTCAATCCACTGGTTTTGTTTCCCACCCTCCTTATAAGATCTGCTATATCTGGTCTTGATAACACAGGGTCAAGGACCAGGAAAGCACAAATGTCAACGCTTTCTTTCCTCATGGCCCTTCATTATAGCCTTAGTGAGTCCCTTCGCGCATCCATATCTACACATCTCTATTTCTCATCAATAGAGCCTGTGTGTTCTGAAAGCATGAAATTTATGCCCTGATATCCATGCTTCTCTTTTTCCTATCAGCAAAATCTATGTGTTTTGCAAGAATTAAATAAGTATATTTTTCTTATATGTATTGGTCATTTTTTATATTTGAACAATAAGTTCTACTCAAGGTATATCTGTGCTGCAAAATTAATTTTCTTACTCAAATTTTGAATGGTGTTTCTTAAAATTACTTTTTCAACACTTTCTAATGAGGTGGTTTCTATTGGCTCACATATACCACTCCTCTAGAATGTTGCTGTGAACTAGATGTGAATTTATGAAGGTGATGAAAATAGCAATTAAGCTAAGAACTACTTCTGACAGGTAAGAGCATGGTTAATTATTTTTCCTTAAAGAAATGCACAAATATATCAGGTTGGTGCAAAAGTAATGGCATTGAAAGTAATGGTAAAAACCACAATTACTTTTGCATTAGCCAAAAACATAATCAAACAAGTTTTGGAAGCCAGACCAACCTGCTGGACATGCTGAACCAGTTTCAGTATATTCCAAAAGTGGAAAGCAACATGTATGATTCATTCCTGAGATATTTCAAAGAGCCAAGTATGTTTATACGTGATATAGCATGTCAATATCTTCATGAAAACTTTTGACTTGCCTTTTCAAAAAAGCCTATATGCTGTTTACAAGTGTGGCTTAAGAACTAGAATGGACATGGACATGCATCAGTAACTGGTCAGCAAGCAGGTAAATTCCTGTAGCTTCTTTGCTCCTAGCCTACAAATGGGCTTTTTAAGAATAAGCCTCTCACCAAGAACCCATCAAGAGCATTAGGAAATGAAAACATTGCTTAGACTTCTTTTAGCCTGCTCCCGATCTGGAATCTTGATTTGAGAACTTATTTTTAGAGTTGTCCACATTTGTTCAACTACATGTGTAGGAGGAAAGAACACAGTATCACTTCGAATGTGTGTCTGTGACTGTTCTCTTGCAAACTGGGGGCTGGAAGTTTAGGGAAACTGTTTTCTTGGATCCAAGCAGAATCTGGATGTAAACCATTTCTAGATTAATATCGGTTTAATTAATTCTTGTGAATCTCCAAAGATTCTACAGCT
Organism: Rhinopithecus bieti; assembly: GCF_001698545.2. Classification (NCBI taxonomy): domain Eukaryota; kingdom Metazoa; phylum Chordata; class Mammalia; order Primates; family Cercopithecidae; genus Rhinopithecus; species Rhinopithecus bieti. The sequence continues at coordinate 54,763 of NW_016807380.1, read as the reverse complement.
TGTTTTGGGATACAGCAATTGTTACACCAACCCACCCAATGTAACCTTTATTTTCCGAGGCCACACTTGGGGATTTTGAGTACATGGATAACAAGTTCCCACCGTGTCCTTTCTTTATAAGGACAACCAAGGTGTGAGGTTTCTTCCATTTTCATGGGTCCCAAGTGGCCTCCCAGCCCTGGGAGCGTTCTCAGCCTTCTGCCAAGGCTCCAGCCAGGACTCTGCACCAGTTCTACCCCTGCTCCTGCTGGCGCTCTACTCAAAGTTGATAGGGGTGGGGCAGGGAGAGGGATTCCTACCTCCTTCCTTCTGGTGATTATAACAGCTCTCTTAGCTGAAAGTTGGCCCTTAGGCTAACTCAATTTAGTCCTCCAAGAGGCAGTCTTTTTCTTTAAGCTTTTCTTCAGTTCTTTGTTAAAGACTTAAGTTTTCTCAGAGACTAGGCCAGAGAAACATTAATCTGTATCATAACAAATAATTCATCACATGCAGACAGCTGCTGTCCTAACACTAGCCACATATCTTAGTTTTCTGCTACCTTAAGATGAATTTCCTGCCCTCCCAGGCAGCCCCATTCACTTTCCCCCAGTATGGCTAGAAAAAGTCTCCTCTTATTTGGTTTAGGAAATACAATCATGGTATCCTAGGGTAATAATCATCACTCCAAATTCTTGTATCATTTCTTCCAAGAAGCTTTGAGACCCTTACGCAAATAATACTCTCTTATCCTGATACCTATGACTTTCCAAAGTGAACTTGTAGATTATATATCTTTCTTTTCCCCTATTTGACTAAGGTGGGCCTTGTCCATACAGAATATTTAACACTGTCCCAAGCTTCACAGGATTCCCAGGGAGCTATAGTATGCACCTATGCCCTATTCTGCACAACAACTTGGCACCAGCTTCTTTCCACTAGTCTCAACTTATGCCAGTCCTTCCACCCCAACCAACTCCTACACTCTCTTGACTACGGAGCTCTGGGATATTAAAAGCAACCACCACTAGCATACTGTGTGCCAAAAAAAAAAAGTTTGGAACCCTTGGATTTAAATGATTTAGCAAATATGGAAAGAAAATGTATGCTTTGGAGGCAAAATAAGCAAGATTTTCAAGTCAATATTCAGAAATACTTTTTCATTGTCTATTAATTGCAAACAAAACAGGATTTTAGTTTGTCACCACCATAATCCAATCCCTATCATGTCTTGCCTAGACTCCTAAAATAATTTTCCTACTTTTATTATTTCCACCTCCAAAACATTCTCCACACAATATAGTGTTCTTTTAAAACCGTATCATGTCACTTCCTTGTTTAAATACTTTTGATGGCTGCCCATTTGACACAGCATAGAGTCAAACTCCTACCATAATAGCAATGGTAGTAATTAATAATAATAGATAAGAATAGTAGTAGGTTACCCCTATTATTCTCTACCACTGGACTTTGTTACTTCCCTCACATCATTAATTTCATTGTATTTACTTACTTGTATGTTGTTTGTCTCCCCAGCTTGAATATGAGCTTTCCAAAAGCATCAGCACTGTTTCTCTTATTCACTGTTGGATCCTTATATCCTGGCATGGTGCCTGGTATGTATTAAGCAATCAGTAAATATATATTGAGAGAATAAAGTTTTAAGATTTAAAAGTAACTTAGAAACCATCGAATCCATCTAGCCCCTTTCCCCAATTCAGGACTTAATTTTCAGCCCTCTGTAATGCAGAGGCTACTTGGATAGCAGTGTTTATGCTGGTGGAGAACAAAAAAGAACAACAGGGAGGAGCTGTTCCCTTCCCCTAATTGATTTCACCTTACTTGTTCCTACATTAGCTTTGCTTTTTACCACTTAGACAAATAGTCATGAGTCATTTATGCACAGTCAAGCAGCTTAATCATGCATGTGGACACTCATTTTTGTGTATATGTGGAGGGTGGGGAGTTATAGTTGAGGAGGTTCCAAACTAATGTTCATCTAGCTATATGTGGAATCTTAAAGATTTTATCTATTAGAGGCATGAGCCACTGCGCTTAGCCTATGCTTCCTCTAATTATTCTTTAATGTAGTATCTTCTAAATTAAGAGCTTTGACTCATCATTGCATATCATAAAGATAACTATGGTCTCATGAACTTTTGTTTCAGTCATAAATGTGACTGTATGTGTTTGAACTGTCTTGATGTAAAATATATTTCTTATTGTGGGAAATAAACAACAAAAGTCTGAAAGCCACTGCTTAAATAAGCATTAATATAATATCTTATCTTAGAAAGGAGACTATTTGGTAGGCCTAGGAGAGGATTTGGGTTGACCTCAGAGCACTCTTAGGGTTCTGAGGCTATTACAGATTAAGGTGGATGAGAATGGTAATTCTGCCTTTTTTTTTTTTTTGAGATGGAGTTGCCCAGGCTGGAGTGCAATGGCAGGATCTCGGCTCACTGCAACCTCCGCCTCCCAGGTTCAAGCAATTCTCCTGCCTCAGCCTCCCAAGTAGCTGGGATTACAGGCATGTGCCACCATGCCTGGCTAATTTTCGTATTTTTAGTATAAGCAGGGTTTGGCCGTGTTGGCCAGGTTGGTCTCAAACTCCTGACCTCAAGTGATTCACTCACCTCGGCCTCTCAAAGTGCTGGGATTACAGGCATGAACCACCATATCTGGCCTTTTCTAAGTGAAAACACTATTTTATTGCCTGCAAACACTGTTAGAAAAATCTTCTGGAAGCACGATATCAGTTATTTGAAATACATTACAAATACAACAAACATATTATTATTTTCATTAGTTCTCCATTACTTTTTTCCTTTGGCCCAACAGATTAGCAACAAAATGGCCTGGGGTCTAGTAAGAGTTGGGGAACAGGGGAAATGGGTGAAGAGAATTAGGCCCAAAAAGAACATGATGGGCTGTCCTTTTGTGCCAATTTCCCTTCTTATGGCTTTTTTTTTTTTTTTTTTTTTTTTGAGGACGAGTTCACTCTGTTGCCCAGGCTGGAGTGTAATGGTGTGATCTCGGCTCACCGCAACCTCTTCCTCCTGGGTTCAAGCGATTCTCCTGCCTCAGCCTCCTGAGTAGCTGGGATTGCAGGCACCCGCCGACACGCCTGGCTAATTTTATATTTTTAGTAGCAATGGGGTTTCTCTATGTTGGTCAGACTAGTCTCAAACTCCCAGCCTCAGGTGATCTGCCTGCCTCAGCTTCCCAAAGTGCTGGGATTTTAGGAATGAGCCACCGCGCCCAGCCCATGGCTTTTCCTTTTACAGTGAAATAGGAAACAAGATCATCTGCTGAGAATGAGGATGAGGGAGGAGTCATTGAAAGCTTGAGGAAAGAAAAGGCAAGAGGTAGTGGAAGAGTGAATGGACTAAGGAAGCACAGTCTGGCTATGGGCAGCATTAAGGAATATGTATTTAAAGCAGGTCCAGTGAACATGGTTACCTGTTCAGCTGGGAGATGCAGTAGTTAGAGAGTTGACTTTTACGAGAGATGAAAGGAAATTCTATTTAGGGAAAGAGAAGAGCATAAACAAAATTTGAGTACTTGAAATTACATGATGTATAAATATATTTTTAAAAATCTGACAGGCCGGTCGCGGTGGCTCATGTCTGTAATCCCAGCACTTTGGGAGGCTGAGGTGGGCGGATCATGAGGTCAGGACATCGAGACCATCCTGGCTAACACCGTGAAACCCCATCTCTACTAAAAATACAAAAAAAAATTAGCCAGGCATGGTGGCACATGCCTGTAGTCCCAGCTACTCAGGAGGCTGAGGCAAGAGAATCGCTTGAACCAGGGAGGTGGAGGTTGCAGTGAGCCGAGATGGTGCCACTGCAACCCAGCTTGGGCGACAAAGGGAGACTCCGTCTCAAAAAAAAAAAAATAATAAAATAAAGAAACACAAATGTAAGCCAGATAGACATAGTCCCTGACCTTACAGAGCTTACTCTCTTAAATAAGCAATCACAATGAAATTTAGTAGGTGCTTAAAAAAGAAAAGATGAAATATAGGTAGAATTGTTAGATAAAATATAGGATGCTCAGTCAAATTTGAATTTCAAATAAATAATGTATAATCTATTAATTACTATAAATATGTCCCATACAATCTGGAAACTCTATGAAAGTTCAGAGCAGGAGCTTCAAAGCTAGTCCAAGAAGATAATAAAAGGCTTCCTGGAGGAAGGGACATTTAAACTGAAACCTAAATTTTACCTTATGTGCCAAGTTCCTATCAATGGCATTTCTAACTGGAATTTAATTATTTCTGCAAAATGCCTTCTGCTCATTACTGGGGTATGGACTTTGTCTCTCTCTCTCCAAAGTGTTCTTCCCATAATGTGAAGAGGAGAAAGATCTTTTAAATCTTTTTATATAAAAGAATAATTTACAAATTACAGATGCTCCTCAACTTATGATAGGGAGAAGTCCCAATAAACCCAAAATAAGTTGAAAATGTCCTTAAGTTGAAAGTGTATTTAATACAGCTAACCTACCAAACATCACAGCTTAGCCTAGACTACCTTAGACATGCTCAGAACACTTACATTGCCTACATTTGGGCAAAATCATCTAACACAAAGTCTATTTTATAATAAAGTTTTGAATATCTCATGTAATTTATTTAATTTTACACTAAAAGTGAAAAACAAAATGATTGTATGGTTACTAGAAGCATGGCTTCTACTGATTGCATTTTGCTTTTGCAACATTGTAAATCCAAAAACTCCTCAAACCATTTTAAATCGAGGACTGTCTATAGAATCTAAGCTGAAAACTCCTTCTCCCCATTGGACAGCAAATAGTTGCCACATAACTTCCTGTGTAACATTATTAAGTATCCTTCCAGATTACAGTAGCTCAAGGTTTTAAGATTGTATTACTTTACGTCATACTAGTTGAGGCCACACAAGCTATTAATTGTTAGTGTAATTTTCCAAATGAATTATTTTTGTATATTCTCCAAATAGAGTACTTTTGAGATTTAATAAAAAGAACTGGCCTTATTTTGATATACTGGAAATGCTATCCCAGCTTTGTCCCTGCCTGAGTCTTTTCCATCCTTCTCTGCCTTTCTTCCAGTGCAATCTATGGCTAATGTGCATTACAAGCAAGCCAGATGTTTCTGGGGAAAACAACAAACAAACCAACCCTTGCTACTTGTCAATAAGCAGTACTACAAATATCAGAATATACATCTATATTTTTAGTGATAGATTATTTGAATCAGCCCATTTATTAGCATTTAAATTTGTTACCATCAAATCAGTTGAGCAAGATGTTAAGGGGGTGAAATAAATTCTTTTGGACAAACTTCGTCATTGTTACTTGTAGAGAAAGATAATTGCTTATTTTGTAGCAACAATTGTCACAGACAAAAAAAAAAATAATACTTCTCTCAATTCCCTTTTAGTCTGAGTTTCAAGGTCAAGAGATACATCAAGAAAGTGTAACTGCAGAAAATCACATCCCTGACTGGCCCAGCACAAGGCCCAGGCTGTTTCAGGCAGTTCCTCTCTAATGATAGTGCATTCCCAGCGCATTTTAAAATTATTATTGAGAACTACAATCAAGAAATGGTGGTGGAGGGGAGAACTAGGTCAATCCAGAGTCACATGGAGAAGTGTCTTCAAGACACTTTTTGGAATATCTTGATGGCTCAAAAAGAACCCATTAACTGGTCCCCTCAGCTATGGCAGAGCCTTGTACAATGTCCCCCATCCTCCCTCTGGCCAGTGACTGGACTGGAAATAGGCTGCTGACTCAAGCTGAGCAGAGTCCCTTCCCAAGGAATCTGGAAGTGGGGATAGGAGCAGAGAGAGAATGTATCTTTCCATGTGGTTGGAACTGTAAAAAGTAAATATGAAAGCTGTTGCTGCCATCTGCCAGCTGCCATATGGCTTAAATAACTGAGAAACCCAGATGCTGCAGAAAAAAATGAAGTGAGAAACAAAGTAAGCTCTCTCTCTGAGTTCCTGCTGATATTTCCATTTCAGTGTCAGCTCTTTTGATGCCTGGCTGCTTGCATTCCTGCCTTAGCTTTGTGAGATGCTCCTATTTTCTTATGTGTCCCATTTTCTACCTAAAATAGTTCAAAGTTGGTTTCTACTCTTGATAAACACCCTGATGAATCCTGAGGGCTAAGCATTGTCCCCACCAATCTCTCTGGTGAGGCAGTTGTTTATCAAGAGTCACCTGTGATGTGCACACTGCTCTCTCCTTAGCAACGTGTTCCACTGTGCATAAAGCAGAGTGGGAAGAACTGGACACAACTGAGTTGAAAGCTAACCATATTACTTATTTGCTGTTTGACCTTAAACAAGTTCCTTAAGCTCACTGAACCTCTGCTTTTTTACATATTCACATCCGCCTTGCAGGATTGATTAAATGAAATAATTTATGTCAAAATTCTAGAACAGGATAAGGCACATAGTAGGTACTCAACATCTGATGGCTGTAGATACAGCATGGAATGGTCACCTATAAACAAACACTCAGAGATTATGGTTCTTGGAGTAGTAACTGTAATGATATTGCCACTTGGTATCCATGGACACATTTAAGGCTGTCTTCCACAGGAAGCAATGAGATAAATATTTAGACAGTTTTCAGTTTTTCTGCTAGTAACATAATTCTGCAGTGAACAACCTTGTAACTAAATCTTCATGCACATTTGTGTGTGTGTGTGTGTGTGTGTTTTTTTTTTTAGCCGGAGTCTCACTCTGTCACCCAGGTTGGAGTGCAGTGGCACAATCTCGGCTCAATGCAACCTCTGCCTCCCAGGTTCAAGTGATTCTCTTGCCTCAGCCTCCCAAGTAGCTGGGACTAGAGGGGCCCACCACCATGCCTGGCTATTTTTTTTTTTTTTTTTTTTGTATTTTTGTAGAGATGCGGTTTCACCATGTTGGCCAGCCTGGTCTTGAACTCCTGACCTCACATGATCCACCCATCTTGGCCTCCCAAAGTGCTGGGATTACAGGCATGAGCCACCGCACCTAGTCACATATTTTATTTTCTTAGGATAAACTTCTCTTAAGTCAAAGATCAGGTACATTATTCTGGCTTTTGATGCCTATTGACAAAATTCCTTCCAAAAAATTGAACCTAGTTACCTCCACAAGCAGTGTATGCCTAACATCAGTGTAGCGGATGGCCAGTTGTCCCACAAATCCATTCTCCCTTTGTTCCATAACAGCTGAGTTTTAGATGGATACGTAGTTGCCCAGGCTGACATTTCCCAGCTTCCCTTGCCACTAAGTGTAATCACAAAACTTAAGTTCTTACCATTGAACTATGAGATGTGCACACCACTTTCTTAAACTAAATGATGTTTATCTACTTTTTTTTTTTTTTTTTTTTTTTTGAGACAGGGTCTCACTCTGTCATCCAGGCTGGAGTGCAGTGGCATGATCATAGCTCACTGCAGCCTCCACCCCCTGGGCTCAAGCAATCATTCTGCCTCAGCCTCCTGAGTAGCTGGAACTATAGGCACATACCATCACATCTGGCTAATGTTTGTATTTTTCGTAGCGACAGAGTCTTGCTATGTTGCCCAGGCTGGTGTCAAACTCCTGGCCTCAAGAGATCCTCCAGCCTCAACCTCCCAAAGTGCTGAGATTACAGGCATAAGCCACTATGCCCAGCTGTGATGTTTCTTTTTAAAAGGAAATTGCCAGCCCTTCAGGGCCTCTCTTTCTTCCTTCCCACAGATTGGAACTCAAACCCAACTGAGACCATGTAAATGAGGACGACACCTTAGGGAATGGCAAAACGAAAAGACTTAAGGACCTTAGGAACCTGAATGATTGCATGGAACAGAACCCTGCTGAAGCCGGAAGCACTGACCTCTGACCTCTCACCTCTGACATAAGATGTCTCTTTGCTACAGAATCTGTATCTTAATAGCACAGGGAGGGTCAATACATCTTTTATTAGTTACAGTAAGGCACTTTGGAGTACTAATTAGTTTTATACAATAAGCAGGTTAGGTATGACTTGACATCATCCGTAACAGCCAAAATGATGTATCCTCCACCTACATGTTCCAGTATTTCATGTTAGTATTATTCATACCTGCACAAAGAAAATTTTCCTTCCTTATAAAAGTTCAGTGGATTCAGTGCTAATCATTCCCCGCTTCCTCTCCACAACAGTTCCTTTAGTGTTAATGCACGGCACCTTCCTGACAGCAAGCTACTGAATTTCAGGTATATCACTGACCTAAGTGGATTTAAGCAAACACTGGGTAGTTCTTTTATTTCTAAGTCTGAACTTGCAGTTGATTATCTGCAAATATTTTGTAGGATTATAGGTAGATTTCCAGAGAGTTAAATTAGTTGTATAATACATCATGGAGACTATAGCCTATTTTTTTTTATAGCCTAATTTTTACAAAAGTAACTCCCTTAGTATTACAGCAAGCTTGATGTTAACCGCTTCTCCTGTATGGTCACTTGTGGATGCTTATATTACACTGATGCGCTTTCATTATAATGTTGGCTTACATGTGACAGCCTCTATGTAACCCAGATTACACATGGATGACTCTAGAAATAAAGTGAATATTGAACATTCATGCAAATGATTTCTAAATAGATGTCCAATATATTCCTTGTTACATAAATTAAATTGCTTTGTGATTAACACCTTCTTTGTTCCCCTTCTGTCAAGGATCATAGAGTTCTCTGCTTTCTATTGTCCAACGTCTGAAAACAGGTGGTTCTATTTACTTTATTTAATTTTATGGCTATTTATTGAGGGAAGGTAAATTCATTATTCTGTTATGGATGAAACAGAAGTCTCTTGGAAACTCTGAATCCTTTTTTTTTCCCTTGCCCTAATGCTACATAAGAATTATCTTATACTAAATAAATATTCAGGAATAGAGACAGCCCTAAGAACTGGGTCATGACACTAGCCCTCTTCAGTTGCAGTTCATGGATCCTCCACCATGACAGTAACCATGATTCTATCCATTCTCCTCTCTTGTCTGCTGCTACCACCAACTCCTCAGCACTTCCTCTATATATGCATTGCAAGCTTTCTCCTTTCTCATAACTTTGGTACACTGAAGATTTATAGTGGTCTTTCTCTTTTTTTTTTTTTTTGAGATGGAGTCTCACTCTCTCACCCAGGCTGGAGTACAGTGGCGCAAACTCGGTTCACTGCAAGCTCCGCCTCCCAGGTTCATGCCATTCTCCTGCCTCAGCCTCCCGAGTAGCTGGGACTACAGGCGCCCACCACCATGCCTGGCTAATTTTTTTTGTATTTTTAGTAGAGACAGGGTTTCACTGTGTTAGCCAGGATGGTCTCGATCTCCTGACCTCATGATCCGCCCACCTCGGCCTCCCATAGTGCTGGGATTACAGGCGTGAGCCACCACACCAGCCTCTACTGGTCTTTCTCTATGAATCCTTTCAGCTTCAACTTCAGCTCTGTATTGCACATGGGAACTGAAGAGACAATCTGATCCTGTTCCTCTCAGGAGAGAAACTTTTGGACCACGACTTTTTTCTCAGCTATAGCAAGGAAAACAGATAGGGAAAAGAGGTGAGTTGGTCACTATGTGAAGAGTATGGCCAATCAGAGTTCTGCTAGAAGGAGCAAGCAGGTGTGGCAGTTGCTGAGATTTGCCTATAGCAGTTATTTACTTACATGTCTATGTCTCCTAATTTTAAGCTTTTTGAGGTCAGGTGCCATGTTTCAGGTATTCTTTAATGTTTAGTGCCCCGCACATTGCTTGGTACATAGTAGGTTCTCAATACATTTTACTGAATGAATGAATGAATTGATGAATGGCCCCAACTAGACTGTTAGGCCCTTGATTGGCCTCAGAGTAACAGAGATCCTTAAAATGAACAAATTACAAGACTACTTTGGGGATTGTTTTAAGAAATGCTGTTTAAAAAATAATTGAAATGCTAGCCAGTGTTTTTTGATTTTTCTTTAATGATTTTAATTAGTATCCACATCAATTCTTAATCTGTATACAGCAGTTCTGGAGTGACCTGGATAACAATTTGTTTGCTCATACACTCTAAGTACTCCCCAAATAGAATGTATAAAAGTACTAATTTAGATTGGTTTTGTGTAATTTGTGAAGAAATAATATTTTACAGCAGTTCTCTGGGTAATGAAAGTCACTCTGTACAGATAGTAGGTATGTACCTAAATATTTATTCATTTCCCTCTGAGCTAGTGAGTCACTGACCCTGAAGCTGGAATGAGGTTGGTTTGCACCATGGAAAACTTAATCGTTCCCATGGTAACACAGAGCCTCTTGCCTACCACTTCTTCCCACACCTTTGTTGTATTTAAAGCAAGAAATTGTTATTTACTTCATATTTGATATGTTGATATGATTTTCAGGGCACAAATTCCTAATCTCAGCCATTCTTGTGTATAAAATATTGCCATAGTAACAATAAAAAAAACTGATTATAAGTAATAACTTATGAACTGAAAGATGATCTGTCAATTCTATAGCATTTTAGAGTTCAAAAAATGTTCCCTCAATTTTGCGACAATTATCAAGATGCTGGGATTAAAAACATATTTAACCAACTAGTGAACTAATGATTCTTACATATTTTGAAAAGACAACTATTAAGTTACTTTATATGTTTAAATTTAAAATATTTTTTGCTTATCAAAAAATAATTTGTTCATTATAGTAAAGTTAGAGAATAAAGACAGGCGAAAAGAACATTTAACAATCCAGTAATCTCCATTTCCCATGATCATTATGTCTTTTCAGTATCTTTTCAGTGTGTGTATACGTGAAGGTGATGTGGCGGTGATATTGGAGAAAGAAAGAAGCCCATCTCCCAATAAATTTTCTTCTGTATTCTGATTTTTTAAAACTTCATATATGCCAGGCGCAGTGGCTCACGCCTATAATCCCAGCACTTTGGGAGGGATTACAGATAATGAGGTCAAGAGATAGAGACTATCCTGGCCAACATGGTGAAACCCTGTCTCTACTGAAAATACAAAAATTAGCTGGGTGTGGTGGTACGCGCCTGTAGGTCCAGCTACTTGGGAGGCTGAAGCAGGAGAAGCGCTTGAACCTGGGAGGTGGAGGTTGCAGGGAGCTGAGATCACGCCACTGCACTCCAGCCTGGCGACAGAGCAAGACTCCGTCTAAGAAAACAAAACAAAACAACATTCATATATTATGAACATCTTTTAAATACATTAACTGTAGTGTCATTTTATTGCTTGTATAGTGTGGATGTTTGGTTGAAGGAATTTACCATACTTTAGTTAACCAGTCCTCTTTTGTTGGTCATTTTCATTTTTTCAGTTTTCACCAATATCAAACATGTACCAAAAAAAGATAAAGAAAAAAGAGAGAGCAAAGAAGGGAAAGAGGGAGAGAGAAAAGAAAGGAGGGAGGAAGAAAGGACACTGCAATGAACATCTTGTGGCACACATCATTAATTGTTTCCTTAGCATATATTTCCTTAGCTTTATTTTGAAGTGGAATTGCTAGTTAAAAGGTATGTACTTGTCAGACATTTTATCAAAGAGTTCTCCAGAACAGATGTAGTACCTTCTCTAATACTATTATCTTTAAAAATAATCCTTACCGGGAGGCCAAGGTGGGCAGATCACAAGGTCAAGAGATCGAGACCATGCTGGCCAACATGGTGAAACCCCGTCTCTATTAAAAATATAAAAATTAGCTGAGCATGGTGGTGGGCGCCTGCAGTCCCAGCTACTCGGGAGGCTGAGGCAGGAGAATCGCTTGAACCTGGGAGGCAGAGGTTGCAGTGAGCCAAGATCACGCCATTGCACTCCAGCCTGGGCGACAGAGTGAGACGCCGTCTCAAAAAATAAAAATAAAAATAAATAATAATAATAATCCTTACCAATTAGATAGGCAAAATGGTATTTTAATGTTGCTTTGATTTGCATTTTTTATTATTGATGGAAATGAAAAAAATTATCTTTGCTGACCCTTTTCATTTCTTCTTTTCTGATTTACCAGTGGAAGTCCTTTGCCCATTTTTCTGTTTGGCTATTGATCTTTTCCTTACCGATATGGAATACTTCCTAATTCTTAGTCCCTTTTCTTCCTCTTTCCATTTGGCACTTGTCCTTTCTCTTTTTTTCTTTTTTCTAAGACAGGGTCTCGTTCTCACTCTGTTATCCAGGCTAGAGTGCAATGGCACAATCATAGTTTACTGCAGCCTCAAACTCCTGGGCTCAAGCAACCATCCCACCTCAGCCTCCTGAGCAGCTAGTACTATAGGCACATGCCATTATGTCTGGCTTTTTTTTTTTTTTTTTTTTTGGAGAGATGGGGGTCTTGCTATATTGCACAGGCTGGTCTCGAACTTCTGTGCCTCAAGTGCTTCTCCCATTTCAGCCTCTTGAAGCTGGGATTACAGGTATGATCCACCATGCTCAGCCTGCCCTTTAATTTTCTGGTGATTTCTAAAGCACAGTTTTTAGTTATTTAACATTTAAAAAATAAATATTTTACTTAATGTTTCATGTAATATAATCCCCCCTCCCAAGACTATAAAAGTTTTCTTTATATTTTCTTCTAGTAAGGCTATGGTTTCATTTTATATTAAAATCTTTCAAATCATCAAAATTCATGAAAATCACAATAAATCACTAGAAATTTATTTTGGAACATGGTGTATTTTTTCCCTCCAACACTTGGCCAATGACCCCTTCATTTATTGCATAGCTTATTTTTTCCTCACTGATTATAAATTTAACATTTTAAAAAAAGAGATGGGGACTTGCTATGTTACTCAGGCTGAAGTGCAGTGGCTATTCACAGGTGCAATCACAGTGCACTAAAACCTCAAACTCCTGTGCTCAAGTGATCCTCCCATTTCAGCCTCCTGAGTAGCTGAGACTACAGGCTTGTGCTACCATTCCCAGCTTGAATGCCACTTTTATTATCTATCTACGTGGGTCTGAATAACATTGAATTTTAATGTGAAAATATAAACCCATATATCTAACCATTTCCCCTCTGTATATGTTGCCTGGGACCTCTTCAAGAGCTGTTTTTAATCAGCTATTGTGTGGAGGGTAAATGAGGTTTCATTTCAAATGCCAAAAAGATACTGAATGAACCTCTAGCTCTTTAAAATTAAATCAGAAAGTGTTATAAATATTTTATAACAATGTCATTGCTAATGCAGACTTGTATTGTGAGATATTATAATCTAAGCTTTTTTATTGCTATACATCTGGGCTATGATGGCATATATTTTACGATATTTTGCTTATATTGTGAGATATTATAATCTAAGCTTTTTTATTGCTATACATCTGGGCTATGATGGCATATATTTTATGATCATATTTTGCTCATTAAGCCAATAAAATGTTCCTAACTATGGGTGATATATGCATAAATTATATATTTATTATTATTACTCAGGGGCTAAGTATTATTTACGAATTTAAAATGATCAAGGCCAGGCGCAGTGGCTCACACCTTAATCCCAGCCCTTTGGGAGGCCAAGGCAGGCAGATCACGAGGTCAAGTGTTCGAGAACAGCCTTACCAACATGATGAAACCTGTCTCTACTAAAAATACAAAAATTAGCCGGGCATGGTGGCGCGCACTTGTAATCCCAGCTACTCAGGAGACTGAGGCAGGAGAATTGTCTGAACCCGGGAAGTGGAGGTTGCAGTGAGCCTAGATTGCGCCACTGCACTCCAGCCTGGGTGACAGAGTGAGACTCCATCTCAAAAAAAAAAAGCAACAACGATCAAACACATTTTGTATACATGAGTACGTGTATGTGACCAGTTTGTACATCAATCTTAAAGCCGTATGTATTGGTTCATGTTTTTCCAATATAATCAATATAATTACACCAAAAAAAAAGAAATCAATTTTGTTATCCTTTAAATTTAAGCTGCCAATACATAGAAAAGCATCTGGTTAGATTTCAGTTGTGCTTAAGTTGTTCCTTTCTCCCAAATACATGAAAATCACAAAGATACATATTTCTGTTCTAAATATAAACAGTAACCCTAATTTCAGCTTTAATAAAGATGATAGGTTTGATGGTGAATGCCATCATGGTAAACTGGTATTTATTCAGGAACAGTGACTTTCTCAATCACTTTGCCTGTAATTTAGCCACATGCCACTTGCCATTAAATGCTCCTGAAAATACTACAATTGGTCACTTAATCAATGTACTAGCTCATTGTGGTAAATGTTGGCCTTAACCCATTTATGCTGGAGGTTGCAAATTTTTTTTTGTGAAAAGTCAGACGATGACCTTGAGCATAGGATATAAATAACTCCCATAAGCTTAGTGTTCCAATAATGGAACATTAGGCATAAATGGGTTTTAACCAAAACAATGACTTAGGTCAATTTACATAACCACGCTTATAAAGGTGCATCTGCAGAATTTTATATTAGGTCATTTCAAAGATATATGTAACCCACCTTTCTTCCCATATATACATTCCAATAAGACACTTCAGGCTTTTTGGTGCATTTGATAGATGTTAAAAATAATACTTGCTGTCAAAAAACAGCATTAAATCCTGTGTGATCCTGACTGAAAAAAGAGCTACAATGTGGTTACCAAGAAAATGGTCTGTGAGTTACTTGGGCAGAATCTCTAAAGCCGTTCTTTTCCCAGTGCTCATTTACAGTGAAGAAAACAAACCAGGTGGCAGGGAAATTTAGCTTGAAAAGAGGCTTATTTTCCCCTCCCGAGAGACAAATTTGATTTTATCTCTTGGCTCATACTGTAAAGTGTGGCTGTTCTCCAAATTAGCTCTTGAGGATGATTTTTAAAAAATGTTTCTCACTTCCTTCCCCTTAATCATGCCTTCTACAGTGTATTGAGAATATCTACTCTTCATCTCTTCAAGTCTCTCACAGATCATTTCTCATTTCGCCTTCTTCTAACTTCCTGTTCTGTCACAAAAAAATTTTGATCAATTATCTCTACTGTTCTTGTAAAATCCCAACTTTATGTGCTAGGCTTCAAGCCATCACTATTTTTATAAATGTGCTTATCACATGATAAGCATCATGCCACCACAAAGGGTATCTCTATTTTTCTTTCTTTCTTTCTGTCTTTTTTTCTTTTGGAGTCTGGCTCTGCCGCCCAGGCTGGAGTGCAGTGGTGGATCTCGGCTCATTGCAAGCTCTGCCTCCTGGGTTCACGCCATTCTCCTGCCTCAGCCTCCCGAGTAGCTGGGACTACAGGCGCCTGCCACCACACTCGGCTAATTTTTTGTACTTTTTGTAGAGACAGGGTTTCACCGTGTTAGTCAGGATGATCTCTATCTCCTGACCTCGTGATCCGACCACCTCAGCCTCCCGAAGTGCTGGGATTACAGGCATGAGCCACTGCGCCCGGCCCACAAAGGATATCTCTTACTTTATAAATGAAAAAGACTGAGCTTAGAAACATTCAGTAGCTTTTTCTTGCTCACCAGGCTAGTAAAAGTTGAAGAGGAATAGGAACATGTGACTTAATCCCAGGTATAGAAGGCCCAGGGCCTACACTTACTTTCGATACCAACAACGCAGGGGCAGTATAACATAAATATGAAGAAGAGTTGTTCTGGAGCCTGACCACATGAGCTTCAATCCTGGCTTTGTCACCTAAAAGTTAATCTAAATTTTTTGTGTTTCAGTGTCATCATCTGTAAAATATAAACCATTTATTGAACAACTACTCATTGGTTCCCAATCATTCCACCTCAGAGTCGTTCTCTGATCTGCTGTCTTGCTTTTGTTTAATTTGTCACATTTTATGCTGATGATCACCAAGGGCTTAGATGTCTAAAAATGAAGGCTTAAATCACTCTATTAGGCAAAGCCCCTCAATCAGTTGGAATATTAACTGTAAGCAGGGAAACTTGGATGGGTAGTCATACATACTAGCTATGGCCTTATAAGCTGTAGTGAGAATGAGTAATCCACATATATCATTGGAATGTCTGAAGACTGAAAAATTACCTACTCCTCCTCCCCGCCATTTTTTCCTAAAAGACAAGGTCTTGCTCTGATGCCCAGGCTGGAGTGCAATGACCTGATGATTGCTCACTGCAGCCTTGAACTCCTGGGCTCAATCAATCCTCCCACCTCAGCCTCCTGAGTAGCTAGGACTACAGGTGCATGCCACCATGCCTGACTAAATTTTTTTTTTTTTTACTTTTTATTAGAGACAGGGTCTTGAAATGCTGCCTAGGCTGGTCTTAAACTCTCGGCCTCAAGAGAGCCTCCTACCTCTTTTTTTCTTTTTAAAATAAGAACCATCACTGTTTTCTTCTCCTTCCTTTTTTTTTTTTTTTTTTTTTTTCCGTAGCAACTATTGCCACCCTGGCCCCAACAGTTATTTATAGAGTGCATTGGTAGTAATTATACTTACAATTTAGTCCATGGAGTGCAGGACCATGAGGAACTATAGCTAGATAAGACTGTGCCAGAATTAGAAGAATAGACATTTTACTTTCACATATCATGACTAAAAGAATATTAAACCCAAGATGCTCCTTCCATCAGCTGGATGTGCCTTTGGGCTTAGAAAGATGGCAAGTATAGCAGTTGTACTGGAATGGCTGGATCGAATAGGTTGAAGGCATTTTTGTCATTGTACATGTGGGGAAAGGCAACCAAGTAATAAGACACAACAGATATCTCTTAAGGCAGCCACACAGCTCACAGTGACACCTCGCCCCCCCACATAGCATAAGGGTGGAAGAGTAGCAAAATATCTATACACATAACTTGCAGATGAGTCATGCCTGCGTAACATGGAGGTGGAAGTATGACCCAAATTGGGCAAACAGACTTGTTTTCCCAAGAAACTGGAATTTTGATGTGAGATGCAGAGAGGGTGAGTTGTTTACAGCCCACCAGGAAGACAGTTTATGGATTCCTACCAGTGAGTTCCCCAGAGTTTCCCTGGTTATTCAACAGTTCCCAGGATCCCATGAGATACCCCAGTATCCTTCCACTAAAGTCAACTTAACTAGCTGGAGTTGTTGTTTGCAACCAGAACCTTAACTACTACACTCCCCAAATAGCTTTCTCTCATGTTATTCTTTTATGTATTCCTTTCTCTCCACCAAAATAGCAAAATAGAAAAAAAACATTGGGCTTACCAAGAATGCTGTATTTTGACTCACTGAGCTTTGGTTGCTTCCCTGCATGAAATTCCCTTCTTCTTCTTCCTGAAACCTTGTTCAAGGATACTTCCACTGATACTTACCATTGTCAACCCATACTTACTTGCTTTGATTTGGAAGGTCTTCCACTGTGCCCTTAGGGCCTGTCATATCAAAATCATGGCACTTACCATACTGTACTGTGTAGTCTTTGGTTTACTTGCCTGTCTCCCCCATTAGATGGCAAGCTCCTTGATAGTAGGGGCAACTTCCCATCTGACTTTATTTCTCTAGTTCTTTATTACAGTACCTAGTGCCCAGGAGACTCAGTAAGTAAACAGATAAATAAGTAAACAGTTTCTGCTTCAATATGAGAGCATGATTTAGCTTACCTGCTGGAGGAATGTGAGGAAAACAGCCAATGTAAAACAGCCACACCCTTTCTAGAGCTGATGAAAGCCAAGTGGTCCCAAATGTGGAAGTCCAGCGAAAAATCAGCAGAGCCACCTACCCAACCCACAGCTGACTTAGAAGATAATTCCAGAGGAGCTGTCCAACTCATGCAGAGACTCCTAAGAAAAAAGGTACAGTTATTGTTTTAACCTACTGCCCTTTGGGTGGCTTCTTAGGCAGCATTTTTGTGGCAATAAATAACTGGTGCAGTATCTGTGGGTTACATTTTACCTGAGGATCACCAACTTGAGAGCTTTGTTTGCTAAAAAAAAAAAGGTTTTAAATCCAAGGATTGCTTTTACAAATCCCACTGTGAATGTGAAGAATGAATATATTTATAAATCAGTAGAAATAATATTTCTCACTACTTACTAATGTTTTAAGATTAGTAGAAGACATTTTAATAATTTAAAATTTAAAAAAAAAAATTTAAGGGAAATAAAAGTAAAACCACCAATAACTTCTTATTTTTAGCCACACGTTTGCATTTCTTTTTTTTTTTTTTTTTTTTAGAAGGAGTTTTTCTCTGGCCCCCAGGAAGGGGGGCCGTGGCCGGGTCTCCGCCCCCTGCAAGCTCCGCCTCCCGGGTTGACGCCATTCTCCTGTCTCAGCCTCCCGAGTAGCTGGGACTACAGGCGCCCTTTCACCGTATTAGCCAGGATGGTCTCGATCTCCTGACCTCGTGATCCGCCCGTCTCGGCCTCCCAAAGTGCTGGGATTACAGGCTTGAGCCACCGCGCCCGGCCCACACGTTTGCATTTCTATTGAGCCTTTCTCCACGTACGTATTTTCACGTTGTTCTCATAACAATGTTGCATTTTGTTTTAATATTAGAGGGAAATTACCATATTCATATATAATCTTCATAAGTCTTTTCATGCCTACGTAAGTTATTCAAATAGATTTACTGTAATTAAACATTGTTTCAATTGTTTTTAAAAGTTAAATTAATTTTTTTCTATTAGCAACAATATAGCAAAGTTTTTCTTCTTTCGGTATTACTTTTTCAGGCAATAAACATTGTCTTTCTTATTTATTGCCATATCCCCTCATAACCCCAGTAACTAGCAAAGTATATGGTAGACACCAATAAACATTTCTTGAATGAAAGCAATGCATGAATGAGTAAATGGAATTTACAGAAGTAGGCTTTCTAGTTCCATCTGCTTCAAATGCTTTTTAAAGAAAATTAACAGGACTGAATTAGATTCAACATTCACACCATTTGAAAGAAAAATGGCATCACAATTTAAACTTATCATCTATAGATAAAGAAATTTGTTATTCACCTCAAAATCTGAGTTAGTTGCATGGGAATGTATCAGCTTTAACTGAATAGACCAAAAAAAAGAGTTCTAAGTTTTTTGTTCATGAACTGCTTGTACAAATATCACTGGATATATACCATTTATTCCCAGTTCTCATTCTCTTCTACAACACCTGACTTTGGCTTATTTGTTACTTTTTCTCCAACTTGGTTGGTTGTGTATCTGTTTTTGTGACAGTGAATTTACACCACTTCTCTTGCTGTTTCTTTGACCCCTCCTTTGCCCTTGCCTGTGGTCATTCTCTAAAGATTTCCTTAGTCTTCTGCTCTTCTCCCTCTGCAATCACTGTTTATAATCACTCACCTAAAATCTGGCTTCAACTTGTCCTTTCTGTGAAACATGCTCAGATCTGTATATCTAATCCTGATCACTCCATCTGTGTCTTTTCAATCTCATCCTCCTCCATTTACTTGAGCTTCATTTTGTTTATATTTTCAATTTACCTCTCTTCTCTGGCTCCTTTCCCTTGAGCTATACAGGCCTTTGCAATTCCTCCTTGACCCTGTTTCTTCCTTAAGGTATTTTCTCATTGCTCCCTTTTCCTTTACCACGAAACTTTTTGAAAAAGTACTCTCTGCTGCCTGGTTCCAGTTCTCCCCCTCATTCCTCTTCAGTTCTTTGCATGTTGACTTCCGATCTCTCTTCCTGAACTTTTACTTCAGCAACACTATCTTTGATCCCCTTTCAACAGTGCCTCTGTGTGGCATCTCACACTCTTGCAACTCTCTCCCCACAACTTCCTTTACATAATGCTTCTTGGTTTCTATCAAATCTTTCCTCAAATATTTTCTTCTTTTTGCTTTCTGTCTTTGAACATTTTTCAAAAAATTCTACCATCCTTAAAGATCTTCATCCAGTTTCAAAGTTAACAAATATTTACTGAGTGCCAAGAACTATCCTGGCTCTGGGGATGCAGAAATAAACCAGACCCTCACTGGCTCTGTGTACTTAGAGTCTGGCTTAAACAAACCCTACTACAGAGGGACTTGTTACATAGCCCTACTATATGATCCCACATCTCCACTGTCCAGCTCTCACAGGATACATCCATTTGGATGGCTATTTCTCTCCATCCAAATCTACCTCTTCTTAGCTATCATTGTCCCCACCTCCATTATTATTTAGGCATGGTCCTCCTATCTCACGGTAGATGCAGTCAGAAGCTAAATCCTGTAAATTCTGTTTCCAAATGCCTCTAATTTGTCTCTTCTATGATATTATCACCAAACTTTCTTTGTTCAGGTCTACATCATTACTGTGTTTTTACAATAGCTTAATAATTAATGTTCTTGTCTCTGTGCATTCCAGACCATCTTCTATGTGAACTCAAACTAATCTTTTTAAACATTATTGTTTATGCCATCCCCTTCTCAAAAATGTTCACTAACTCTTTCCACTGCTTACAAAACGATCTCCAGACTTCTTAAAAGGATGTTGGAAAGGCTTGAGACTTTGCAGTCAGAAAGCTTGGGTTGCATTTCCAATCTGCCACTTATTCACTCCGTGACCTTGAATAATCTCCCTGGGCTTCAATTTTCCCATCCATCAACTGGGATTAATGACTAGTTATAAAGACCAAATACGTGTGAAAGTACTTTATATTTTTAAAGTCCTATAATGAATATAACCTTTTTTCCTTTTTTTTTTTTTTTTTTTAAATTTAGAGATAGTTACCAAATTACAAATAGCTTCAGCTTTGGAGTTAAATAACAACCTGGTTTGAAATTTCAGCTCCACTACTTATTATCTGTGAGACTTTGAACAAATTAGTAAAACTCTCTGAGACTGTTTTCCCCCCGTGTCAAAACACCTATTTTGCATGGCTATATGGAAATTAAATGAAATAGCAAATATGAAAACTTTTGGCCCAGCGTGTAATTCATATCAGGAACTGATCTGTTTTCTTTTTGCCCTAACCTACTTTTCTTGCATTATATACCACTACACCTCTTTACAAACCCTATTAATAGAGCCATTCTAGACTACTTTATTTTCCCAAGTCATACAATATACTTTCGTGTTTTTTCTTCAGTTACATGCTCTTTCCTTCTCTATCAAAATTGTACTCAATCTTCAAGCCACAGTTAAAATATTCAGTCCTCCATAAAACCCTTTGTACTTCACAACTAGTGTGTTAATCACTTCTTCCCATGCACATTCTTAGCCTGTGTGTTTTATCACAGTATTTATTTCAATCTGGTTTATATTCTTCTTCTCCCACCAGATTATAGGGTCTTCAAGAACAAGGTGGGAGTTATATTCATCTTTATTTCTCCTACATCATAGTCAGGACACTAGACAGTTATTGAATGAATGTAGAAATTAGATACTGTCTTCTCTTTCCTCTTTCTATAGGACACCACGTCTATACATGCCTGCCCAAACACATGCAAAAGTAAGCACGTCTTCTCTAAACAGCTCCCTTTCAACTCCACTATTTTTGACAGTGACACTCCCCTAACTGTAGTCTGAGGCTAAACTTTTTTTTTTTTTCCTTTTCTTGAGACAGGGTCTCACTCTGTCACCTAGGCTGAAGTGTAGTAGCATGATCATGGTTCACTGCAGCCTCAACCTCCTGGGCTCAAGTAATCCTCCCACCTCAGCTTCCCAAGTAGCTAGGCTCACAGGTGTGCACTACCGCACCTAGACAACATGAAAAAGTAATGTTTCATATATATGCACTCTCTCTGAAACTCTTAAAGCTTAATAAGGAGATGTACTCTTTGTCCTCAAAAGCCTATTTTTAATACAGACACATATAGTATACTATAAATAACTATTTAAATATGGGCTACAGATTAGCATATTTTATGACATATCACACTGGTATTTATATTCAATTAAATTTCTCTCAGCCACATATGTAATAAACTAGTTACATGGTTTATTACTAGTTGGACTGACCAAGCCTGATAAAGATGATAATAGACACTAACATTATATAACACTTCATGCTATAAAAAGTACTTTCACACAAGTCTCATTTGATTTTGAATCCTGTGTGTTACATAATATTTCTATAACTGAATTGAAGAAAATGAGGCTTGGAGAGTGACTTGTCTAAGTAAAAAATAGTTGGGACTGGTACCTACAACTTTTTACTACACATTCAATTCTGCTTGTGCTACCACAGAAGCCTGTAGCAATAAACTATTGCTGAAATAATGTGTGCTCTACTCATCTATTTAGCATAAGTCTATAAAGAACATAAATGTTACATGAAAAAGCAAAGTTATTATAGTTTTTTCAAGAGAGACAAGATATGGGTCAGTGACACTGTGATAACTCAGGACATTTTTTGCCAGCTAGCTTTTTCAGACTGATAAACTTGATAAGGTCAAGATAAATTTAGGCACTAAAATAAATATTTAAATCAACAGTAAACTGACAAAAAAAAAAAAAAAAA